>NW_006784081.1:1253451-1276852 GCF_000442215.2 Lipotes vexillifer | reverse complement strand
AGGGAAAGGTAATAGCCTGGATAACAGGCCCCAGAGATATTAGTTCGTAATCCCTGGAACCTTAGAATGTTACCTTAGATAGCAAAGACTTTGCAAATGTGATCAAGTTAAGGATCCTGCATTGGGATCCTGGGTTATGTGGGTGGACCCTAATTGCCATCACAAGTGTCCTTATAAGATACAGGCAGGAAGAGATTTGACACAGAAGAGGAGAAGGTGATGTGTTTGTGAAGGCAGAGATTGGAGGGATGCAGCCTCAAGCCAAGGGATGCCAGCAGTCAGGAGAAGCTGGAAGAGGCGAGAGATGGATTCTCCCCCAGAGCCTCTGGAGGGGGTGTGACCCTACCAACACTTGGATTTCAGTCCAATGAAACTGATTTCAGGCTGCTGGCCTCCAGAACTGTGAGGGAATAAATTTACGTTGTTTTGAGCCACAGCTGAATGGTAATTTGTTACAGCAGCCACAGAAAGCCGATACAGGAAGTGTTCACGGGAAATGGGTTTTTGCTTCTTCTGCTAAGTACAGACTTACAATGGTTTGACTCACGTTTTTTGGACTTCACAATGGTGCAAAAGCAATACACATTCAGTAGAAACCATACTTTGAATTTAGAATTTTGATCTTTTCCTGGGCTAGCAATATGTGGTACTATACTCTCTCGTGATGCTGGGCAGTGGCAGTGAGCCACAGCTCCTAGTCAGCCATGCAGTCACGAAAGTAAACAACCAATACACTTAGAACCATTCTATACCCATACAACCATTCTGTTTTTCACTTTCAGTGCTATATTTAATAAATTACAAGAGATATTCAACACTTTATTATAAAATAGATCTTGTGTTCTTTGATTTTACCCAACTTTAAGCTAATATTAGTATTCTGAGAACTTTTTTAAAAATTTTATTCTTTTTTTATGGCTGAGTAGTATGCCATTGTGTGTGTGTGTATATATATATATATATATATATATATATATATATATATATATGTATATATATATATATATATAATCACATCTTCTTTTTTTAATATTTATTTATTTGGCTGCATCAGGTCTTAGTTGAAGCACATGGTATATTTGTTGTGGCATGTGTGATCTTTCTTTGCGGTGCATGGACTCTTCCTTGCAGCACGTGGACTTCTTTCTAGTTGTGGCATGGGGCTCAGTAGTTGTGGCACACAAGCTTAGGTGCCCCGCGGCATGTGGGATCTTCGTTCCCCCACCAGGGGTCGAACCCGTGTCCCCTGCATTGGAAGGTGGATTCTTAACCACTGGACCATCAGGGAAGTCCCAGTGTTCTGAGAACTTTTAAGGTAGGTTGGGCTAAGCTATGATGTTTGGTAGGTCAGATGTATTAAATGCATGTTCTACTTATGACATATTCAGCCTACAGTGGGTTTATTGGAACTCACCCCTTGTAAGTTGAGGAAAATCTGCACACGTCATTTTCTGTATAAGCAGGAGGAGGGGAAAAGACTAGGATCTAACTCTAAATGTACCAAATAGAAGCAGATAAAACAAGAGGAACCAGGAGGAGGGGGTTCAAGAGTGTTCCAAGGACAGAAGGAGCCAAGTTCCTAAAGGAAAGCTCATTCACCTAGATTCAATGCCCTAACAAAGATCCTCTCCCTGACCAAATTCTAGCCAGGCTCCTCCTCTCCACTGGACCTCACCCTGGCCTATAAAGACTTGCACAAAACCCCAACATAGTTTCTAACGGCTCAAGATCACAACCCTAGGATGACCCCAACTTAAAAATCCCTACTGAGAAAACTCAAGGCTGCCAGAAGAATTGACTGCTCCAGCCAGCACCTGTTTCCCAACCTGTGTGGGAGGGCAAGAGCCTAACTTCTATAAGCACCAGTTAGCTAACGCAGATGGGCTTCATGTGGACCAATCTCCTCTTCACTATTTTTGTAATTTTTCACTTCCCTGTCTCTGCTCAAGCCCCTGGACCCCTCAATTCCCCTTCCCTAGTCCCTCATTCTCTCTTTAAAACCTCCTGTTACCCCTGTACAAATCCAAGTTGAGTTCAATTCATGCTGGACACTTTTCCCTACTGAAATTGTATATTACTGATTAAAATCTGTCCTTACCACTTTAGCTAGCCCAGGTTTCTTTATCTTTGACTCCTACACATCCTGGAAATTGGATCCTCCAGGGCCCATGGATTATAACAGAATACTGAGGAGGATTCCAGGGTGTTTAACTCTGCTAGCAGGTCAAGTCTCCATACCACATTGATCAGGCCCTTAGATACACAGCACTGGCCAAGTCAACACCAAGAGAACACAACTGGGGAAAGACTACATTGTAAAAACAGAACAAGAGGGCGTCCCTGGTGGCGCAGTGGTTGAGAGTCCGCCTGCTGATGCAGGGGACACGGGTTTGTGCCCCTGTCCGGGAAGATCCCACATGCCGCGGAGCGGCTGGGCCCGTGAGCCATGGCCGCTGAGCCTGCGCGTCCAGAGCCTGTGCTCCGCAACGGGAGAGGCCACAACAGTGAGAGGCCCATGTACCGCAAAACAAAACAAAACAAAACAAAACAAGACAAAACAAGACAAAACAAAAAATTTATGAGAACAGTGTGGACTTTAAAGTCTTACTGACATGTTTAATGGAGATCACTTAAGGAGAGGTAGTTTTGAATCACCTGGACCTACATACATATGTCAGGACCCAATGAGAGCTACCTGCCCAGTTACCCAGACCAAGGACGTGGCTGGAAGGATACCATTTCTGCTTTAAAGTTCTGGTAAGATTACAGCATGATGGGGAGGAGTAAGAATAGTGATATTCCTGAGACATGAGGGAGGCAAACCCTAAGAAAGAGTAGGACAAAAAGGAAGAAAAGGTAAACAATTATCCATCAATTCCTGGCATTAGAGCAGTTAGAAGCAGTGCTGGTGTCCCCACAATGGTGGACTTTGTAATCCTATAAAGCTGTGCATACCTTCTCAGTGCACTAAAGGGATTAAAGTGTTTCACAGGCAGCTGACACATCAGGCTGTGACTAATTCGACATGTAGAAGTGTTTTGTTCATTTTACAATTAATGCATTTGGGGAAATGTAATTCGTTAAACCCAAGTACAGATATTTAGATGATTGTTGATTGTTTGCTATGTTAAAAAAAAAGCTAACTGTTAGCATAAGATTAGTGACATGGGTATTAAATAGCATGTGTCAGGCCTCAGGCAATACAGAATCCTCTCCACTGATGAACTCTAGGAGGTGTGAGGTGTGATGCACAACTTTACTTTTTCCTTCTTGGAAAGAGAGAGGCTGGGAGGAGGAAGGGAGTTTCCAGATTTCTGATGGGAAAGGATGAAGGGAAGGCTTATCTGTACTTAGCCCCACACCCAGGCAATGACCAAGGTGACTGGGTGGAGGAGAGAGCCTCAGGATCATCCTCACTTGGGGTGGGGTACGTAGGAGGGTGGAACACTGGATTTTGTTTTTGTTTCTCTCTCTAGGCAGAGCAAATGGGGAGAGGTACACAGGTCCCAAGTGCTGCCTCTCCTCTTTGCCCCTAACCCTAATTCCCACTCAGCAACTTCTCAAAGGTGTATTCTTCCCGGGGTTCCATCTGAGCTCAAAGAGCAAGGCAGCTGGGTGGGGGTATCAAATCCAAGATATCATGTCCTGTCTGCCCTGTGCACCAGCTTGAGGCCTCCAGAGCTCACTGAAGCTGTGAAGGGGCAGAGTTAGGACTCAACAACAAGGCTACTGACTCCAAACCAACCCCAAGACCACAGCTGCCCCCATCACCCGTCTTACTGCTTCATGCTCCTGGCAGACACAGCTTGGATCCCCAGAACATTCTACAGTGGTCCCAACACATGTTTTATCCACCCTTCACATAGATCTCAGGCCACTCTGGAGATCTCATGAAGCACATCAGGCCCCCCCATCCCCTCCTCCCACCAATTCCATATGGGTGGCATCTGCTTACAGTAAAAGCCGAGGGCAGGTAAAGGAGCAGGTTAATCATTAAGAGCATTTCCTTGTACATTTATGATGGAGTTACTGTGAAACTCATGGGCCTCAGCATACAGAAGACCATCTCCAGAGAACTCCTGGCAACAACCCTGCAATCAGATTATGGAGCCCTCGTTGAAACACAGCTTCCTCAGTAACAGTGGTGAGGGGTGGGAGGAGTGTCAGTCCTCTCAACTGTTCTTTGGGGTAAGGTTGTTCTCAGCTGGGTTTGACATCTATAAACTAGAAAAAAATTAACATCACACAAACACACACATAAGGCCCCAAAAACTCAGCCTTCCCCCAGGGAAGCCCCTCTCAAACATGGTGTTTTCTACAGGTTTCCAATGAGCTTTGAGGTGTGTCCAAAGCAAACTTTAATAAATAATAACTGAAGAACCGCACCCCACCCCACCCACTGAAGAGGACTCAAGGTCACCTTTTCCTCAGGTCCAGAACTCTCCCTCTCCAGAGTGCCATTCTGGTGTCTCCATCTCAACCAGGATATTGATGGGGAACTGAAATTCAACACCACTCCAGCTAAGCTCAACTTGGCTTCTCAAACCTGCTTATTCTCCTATTCCCTCTCCCATTGTAGGCAGTGGTACTGTAATCCAGCCAGTCAGCCACTCCAGAAACCAGAGTCATCTTAAATTTTTCCATCTCCTACTGATGTTTCTGGCCTCTTAACTGGGACATACACAGTCCCAAGCTAGCTCACCAGCCCACAGTTTTAATTTCTGTTGAGGTTTTTACCTCTTTATGAGGGAAGATCAAAGAGCTTCTCTCCAGCACCAAAGGAGACTAGCACATATCTGTCCCCTTCTTGGTTTCCACACCCACTCTGTGGTGCCCTCTTCACCCTCAGCCCCACTCCCTCCACCTCCCCTTCGGCCCCACATTTCTGACATGAGCTCAGACTTAGTTGAGCAGCAATAATCCCCACGCTGGCCAGTTACTCAAACTGGGAAGTGGGTGCCCATGTAGCCTGCCAGCACTTCCAGCCTGGAAGATTAAGGTGAGGACAGCCATGTCCATAGTGAGCACCAGCTACAATCTAACAGGGGAAGAAAATTCCAGGCACCCATCCGTAAGGGAAGGCTCACCCAGAAGGGGTATCATTGTGGAGTCAAACAACCTGTCTCTAGGGCCTCCAGTTTATGCTCCCCATAGCCAGCACCCAAATACAATCCTTCCTGCTGGCTGCACCCACATGGGTACCCATCCATGGAAGCTCTGTAACCTCTCTCTTCCCACCACAACTGCTCTTGGGAGCAACTTAAGATCTGCATTCACACCACTGTGAATCAGAGCTGCTGAGTTCCCCCCAGCCCCAGGGACTTGCACATGTGAAGCTTCATCTGTCACTATGGACTTCCAGCTTGGAAGTTTCTAAGAGAGAGGGGCTCCCATCTCCCAACTCCAGGAGAGACTGATCCAGGCCAGCATACAGTGGTATGCCGTGAGGTGGATACAGAGGGACACAGTGTGTGGCCCAGGCCCTGAGAGGCAGAGGCAGGGGCCTGTTCTTAGCCTTACTCCCTGATCATAGCCTGAGACACACCCCCTCACCTGGCCAGGCAGAAGTGCACAGCGGCACTGTGCAGGGAGAAGCACACGCTTTGCAGGAGGCTTGGGCAGAGCGAAGAGACACCACATGTCTGACGAAGTGCTTTGTAAACTGTGGAGAACCAGAGCTGTGAATGGTTTAGTGTGTGCCCTGTGATGATAATGACAGGAGAGACAGCCATTGCTGAGGGGATGGAAAAGCTTCCTGAAAAAATAAACACACAGACATCAGTGTTCATGTTACTTGAGCCCTACAGTGAGCCCATCGCTAGTGCTTTCTCCTTTGATTCTGAGAACTGAATGTCCATGCTTCATGGGGGCAGCAGAGTGTGACAAATGTCACCTTTTGCCAAAGCAAGGATTCATGGTCATACTACCTTGCACAGAGTGGGGAATGTCAATCCAACAAATACCCAGGAGGGCTAGAACAGAAATAAAGTCACTGGATTTTGGAATCAAAAGAATCTGAATTCAAACTCAGCCCCTAACTGTGCAATAGGTGCTCATGATTTGGCCTTTCCAAACCTCAATGTTTTCATCAGTGTAGTAACAATAATAGCAGTAGTTGCTACTTATTGATCATTCACTACATACCAAACATGGCACTAAATATTTTACATTTCACTGGATTGACCAAAGAGCTATGAGTTGGATGTTATCATGAGGGAAATAATATCTTCCTTAGGGTAATGTTATAAGAACCAAATGAGGTAATGTATGCAAACCATAGTTGGTGCTTTAAAAACTGCAATTGAGTCCAGCCCTGTGAAAGATATGGTAGGAGGTGGGGAAGAAGCAGGGTAGGAGGAGCTTAAGAAAAGAAGTACAAAACTTGGATGTAAACTTCAAGAAGCTTATAGACAGTTGGGAAGATAAGACATGAGTGCGTGAACCAGAAAACTGTGAGACCCTCTCCCTGCCATGGGAGAGTAGAATTTCTCTAAGGAGGGATACAAACAGATTTTGAGGAAGCAGAGAATAAAGAAGAGGGAATACCAAGCTGGGGGAAAAGTAAGCCAAGATAAGAAAACAGGTGGAGACTTTAGGGTCATGTTCTGGTGAGGGCCTGAACAAGAGTACCTGCTATTTCACATTGTACTCTGCTATCTCAGGGCAAACCATGAGTCACTCCCCTGACAGATCTTGGCTCTTCACATAGTTGCAATCAGCTCCAGCCAACACCAGACTTAGCACTCATCAAGTCCAAGCTCCTCTTTTTCAGATGAGGAATCTGAGGCTCAGAGAAGATATAAAACTTGGCTGATGCTGAAAGAGAGCTATCTAGGTCTTCTGATTCCCTCTAATGCCCATCATCCCCACCACTAATTGCCATCAACATCAGGAGAGCCAGAGAAGGCTCACTCTACCTTGCAGCTGCCCCATTTCCCCAATTCTGAGAGGAATAGATAGCCAAAAGCTTGCTCTTGCATCCAAGTAGGGTCTGGGAGACTGTACTAACATTTCCAGAGATTCACAGACCCTCCCTGGGGTAGATTATACTCCCCTGTTTCATTGATGGCAGGTTATATGACTTGCTAGTGTGTAATAGTTTTCCATTCTCTCTCTCTCTCTCTCATATTTTGTTGTAGTAACATACACATAACAAAATTTATCTTCTTAACTCTTTTTAATTGCACAGTCCAGTGGGGTTAATCACCATGCTCTCTTTTCTCTCCATATGACAACCAGCAATTCTTTAAATAAGATCTTCTTCATCAGCTTGGGTCCCTGGTTAAAATGACATGGAGAGGAAATGCAACTGACTCAGATAGCATGAGCAAGGAATACATCTTTGATGTTGTAGCTTCCGGCATCTTGGGGTTGCTTGTTACACCAGCAGTACCTAACCTCTCCTGGCTGATACACAGCATAACACACTGTCGTCCCCAACTTGCTATCCACACTGCTGTCTAAAGACCATGAAGATTCCATGTCATAGCATCTGACTTGAACAAAAGTAGAAGATACTGTTTCTACCCTCTAAAATCTCAAGATGCAGGGTAGAGACCAGGAATGGAACTAGCTGAAAAGCAAGGGCAAATGCATACAACTGAACAAGTGCATTCATCAGCATGGGCATGTTGGAAAGGACTGATCCTCCAGTCTGCTGAGAAAGGATTTTCTTCAGAAGGGAGTTTTTTGAGACAGGGTGCCACATCCAATCTTCTCAACCTAAAGAGAAAGACAGGGAGGAGGAAAGCCAGGGTAGGGGAAAATAAGTTTCTTAATCACTGACTATCATCTCAGGCAGGGGTTTTATTGCTATCTATCCCTGATAACATGTGGGTAGACACCTATCAAAGAGATGTGATGGTGTCAAGTTGTCCAGTCCTGACCTGGGACTGCCCACCACTTGCACAACCCCTGGCAGCTTGTCTCCAGGAGAACAGGGTCTTAGAGTATCCAAGGCCTCTGCTCCTTGTTGACAAGAGACAGATGGTGTTTGCACTTCTTTCAAAGACAGATCTATGTCATGTGAAGGTGGAGGAGGAAATAAGGGCTCTACAAACATACTCAATCTCTCTTTATGGTACCCATTTATATACCTGGCAGCTGGCCAACTCATCAAAATCCCACTCTTCCTGAACATGTAAAATGGGTGAAAAATGACTTGGGTCAAAATTTAAGGAACAAGGTAAGGACCCAGAGGTGATAGAGTCAGGCTGAGCATAGGCAGTGTCCACCCTAGAGAAGGGTGACCAACTATGCAGCTCCCCCTCATCTTTGGGACCCTGGTGGACCCACCACTATCTATTATGTCCTTTGTAAGATCCTGAGCATAAGGAAAATATAAAAGCTTACAGTTTTCTTACCTGGACTCTGGAGCCAGAGCACCTGAGTTCAAAGCAGCTAGAACAGCACCTGCAAGACTAGATCTGAATAAGGTTTAGCTTCAGTTGCTGTCACAGTGCTCTCACCCATCATTTCCCATGGAGCTCATAAGCCAGGAGCACAGATGTGCAGGAGTGGTCTGAGTCTGAGGCTTGGAATAAGTGAGATTCAGATGGGGCCATGGGCCCTTGGTCTGTGGAAGTCCCACTTCCCGGGACCTGCAGGGAAAATAAAGAGGCAGTTGTCATGTGTGAAGAAACCACTGGACCAACCATGAAGATCCCATCCCTGAGTCCCAGCTTTTTTGTTTAGTTCAAGAGGTAGAGACGGAATTTATCAAAAGCCACAGCTTGGGGGCTAGGAGCGAGGTTTCATCCCAAGGCCCACATTTGTTCATCTGAGAAGTGAGCGAGTCAAAGTAAGGATGTACAGCAGAGCATCTGGTGGAAAGGAGCAGGGCTGCAGGGCCTGATGTGCAGGGCATAGTGCCCTATCTTGTGACACTTGCAGCAGCCCTGCAAGGAGACCCTAGGAGACCAAGGTTACAGTCCAGGTCCGGGCTGGAGTCTGGGCCCCATTATCAATCCGCTTTCCTGAGACTGTTCCTCAATGGAAGCCGAGACTCTGGGTCCAGCTGTTGTGAGGACATGAGAGGAGATGAGTAAAAGAGAAAATGTCACCCCTGCTGTTTCTCACTACTGGCTTCAAAGCACTTTTCCCCACTGACTAATTCACAGGGTGAGAAAGTGCTTTCTGGCTTTCATCATAAACATGCAAGGAGCTGAAGTGGGGTAGGGGACTTGAACTGGACTTGAAAGAGAGTTAGGTTGGAGATGTGGAAGTTTTCCAGATGGCGGAGTAAAGTCTAGATGTCAAAACTAAAAGGTCTATGTGGGGGCTATGAATGGACCAGTTTGGACTGGGTGGTGGGTGTGTGAAGGCAAGAATCAGGAAGGCGTCTTGGGTTCAAACAATGAAGGTAACTGTCTTAGTTTCCTAAGGCTGCCATAACAAAGTTCCAACAACTTGGTGGCTTAAACAACAAAAATGTATTCTCTCAAGTTGTGGAGACTAAAAGTCTGAAACCATGGTATCAACAGGGTTGGTTCCTTCTAGAGGTTCTGAGAAAGAGTCTGTCCTATGCCTGTCTTGGCATCTGGTGGCTGCAGCGATCCTTGGTTTGTAGATACATCACTCCAAAGATACATCACTCCATCTTCACATGGAGTTCTTCCTGTGTATGTCTCTGTCCACTTCTTATAAGGACACAAGTCATACTGGATTGGGGTCCACCCTATTCAAGTATGATCTCATCTTAACTAAACTAGTAACGTCAGCAATGACCTTATTTCCAAATGACAGCACATTCTAAGGTATCAAGGGTTAGGACTTCAATATATCTTTCTTGGAGGACACAACTCAACGCATAACAGGTACATAACCCCCGGGTTTCCCAACTCTCTGTGCTCCAGTTGCCCTCTCCAGATCCCTCCAGTTCTGTCCTTTCTGGTGCCCATTCAAGCAGCAAGCACTGCTCCCCCAGGGACACACTCATTCCTGTATGAAAGTGCTCTATCTGGAAATATAAATTGGTAGAGCCACTCTGAAAAACAGAATGGAGGTTCCTCAAAAAATTAAAAAGATAACTACCATATGATCCAGCAATTCCACTTCTGGGTATATAGCTGAAGGAAATGAAATCAGTGTGTCAAAGAGATATGTGCACCCCCATACTCACTGCAGCATTATTCACAATAGCAAGACATGAAAACAACCTAAGTGTCCATGGATGGCTGAATGGATAAAGAAAATGTGGTATGCAACTTAATATCAAAAAACAAATAACTTAATTAAAAAATGGGCAGAGGCTAGTGGTTAGGATTCTGGGCTTTCACTGCTGTGGTCCAGGTTCAATCCCTGGTTGGGGAACTGAAATCCTGTAAACTGTGCAGCATGGCCAAAAAAAAAAAAAGAAATGGGCAGAGGAACTCAATAGACATTTCTCCAAAGAAAACATACATATGGCCAACATACATGACAAGATGATCCATATCACTCATCATCAGGTAAATACAAGTCAAAACCACATTGAGATATCACCTCACACCTGTCAGAATGGCTATCATCTAAAAGACAACAAATAACCAGTGTTGATGAGGATTTGGAGAAAAGGGAACCCTCATGCAGTGTTGGTGGGAATGTAAACTGGTACAGCCACTGTGAAAAACAGTATGGAAGTTCCTCAAAAAATTAAAAATAGAACTATGATACAATCCAGCAATTCCACTTCTGGGTATTTACTCAAAGAAAACTAAGACACTAATTTGAAAAGACACATACACCTCAATGTTCATAGTAGCATTATTTATAATAACGAAGATATGAAAGCAACTTAAATGTCCATCAACAGATGAATGGATAAAGAAGATGTGGTACATAGATATACAATGGAATACTACTCAGTCAGAAAAAAATGAAATATTGCCATTTGTAACAAAATGGTTGGACCTACAGGGTATGCTAAGTGAAATAAGTAAGACAGAGAAAAGCAAATACCATATGATCTCACTTAAAATGAAACAAACAAAACAAAACAGAAACAGACTTATAGATAGAGAGAGAAAACTGGTGGTTACCAGAGGGGAAGGGGGTAGGGGTTGGGCAAAATAGGTGAAGGAGATTGAGAGATAAAAATTCCCAGTTATAAAATAAATGTCATAGTTATGTATTGTACAACATGAGGAATATATTTGATAATACTGTAATAATTTTGCATGGTGACAGATGCTTATTGGAATTGTGGTGATCATTTCATACTGTATTTGATTGTTGAATCACTATGTTGTACAACTGAACCGAACATAATATTGTACATCAACTACACTTCAATAAAATACTTCATTTAAGAAAGGAAAATGAGATATATAATATATATTATATATAGGAATACTATTCAGCCATTAAAAATAAGGAAATCCTGCCATTTGTGATGACATGAATGGACATTGAGGGTATTGTGTGACCTTATTTGGTGTCCGGAGCCACACACTTGGAAGGGGAAGGAGCTTACACCTCCACCTTCTGACCTTGGACACATTCTTTCTCTACCACACCAAACAGCCCTGACACATTTCTATCACAAAAGCTGTTTATAGAGAGAGAGCTGAACAAGAGATGGAAGTCTCTGAGGAGAGTGCTAAGGGCTGTCCCTGTCTGTGTGCTGTGAGGGGAGATGATCTGAAACTGAAAGATGATCTAGGACTCAGACTGGATTATCTGCACAGAAATGAATGAAGGAGGTTTGGTCCCTGCCCACCCTCTAAGGTGTCCAGGGTAGAAGAATATCTGAGTTCAAAGAGACTACATGCTCCATTCCTGATCACTCAAGGACCCTTATCTCCATATATGTCTCCACGCTGGGACATGGGGAACCCAGGTCCCCCTTTGCTCTGGTAGCAGCCAGTATGTTGGGCCACAACCATAGAAGAATCCCTGGGACCTGTAACCCTGTCCATAGCTCCACCCAGCCAGGAGTGGGAGAGGCTCAGGATGGACAATGAGGGGCTCAGCCAACTGAGGCCTCTCCTGGAGTCCAAGGATAGTCTCCTCACTGGAGCCCCTTCCACTTGATCATGCTCACTGTGGCCAACATAGAACTGGTGTGTGGGATGACAAGGCTGGACTTGGGTGACAGGGTGAGGTAGGATTGCCATGAGCTGGTGTGGCTGGATAGGTTGTTGTGAATGTGTGAGTGGGAAGAGGGAAGAAGGGAGGGAGGGGGGGAGGGAGAGGAGACAATGCACATGTGTGTGAGTCACCTGCCATGCTATGGGTCTGGTAAGCATTTGGAAGACTCTCCCTACACCATCCTTTCCCACATACATAACCACAACAGGAAATGGTGGTTTAATTCTGAACTCACATATAATCAGCATGCCCTGGCTCCAGCAGGCTCTGGGTACTCCTGAGAACAAATTAAAGTGGCACCGGGTGAGAGTTCCACTTCTAGCACAACAGTGTGAAAAGCTCTGCTGACCAGTCAACTACTGAAAATTACTATATTTTAAATGTAAGTCTCTGCAAATGGTCCTAAGGGCATATAGTAAATTTAAAAAATTATTCAAGAAAATCTATTAAAATTCAGTAAAAATAGTTGAAACATTATTTGAACCAAAATCCATGCTCATCCCCTCTCCCAGCTCAGTGAGATGGAAACTTTACTCCATACTGTTACAGTCAAGAACACAGAGCTCCTTCTCACCCTTCCTCCCAGTCAGAGGACTGTCCTCCTGGGAGAGGCAGAAGTCAGCATTTCTCATCCTGCCCTTGGCCTCTTCTTTTTAAGGAAAAGTTCCAGGGGAGTGTGGCTGAAAGGTAGGGGTTCCCTTCTTCTTCACAACAAACACTCCTGGGATGGAGGCTCTACCTTGAGAATACTCCGATACTGGGGCCCTGGTCACCCCTTACCCAGCACATGGAACAAGTTTCCATGCCAAGAGAGGCAAGAGAAGTTCTGAGACTGTTGCCCACCACTCCAATGAGCACTCAGCTCCTAATGCAAGCGTGTCACTCGGAGAGAAGCCTGACATTGTTCCCACCTCCAGCACCAGAGTCACTGCTCAGAGATTTTGCCCCCGGGGAGAATCATACCAGAGAACAGAGAAAGAAGCAAACCACAGAACAGAGAGCTCCAAATGTCTTCCCAAAGGAACTGACTTCATTTGCAACAGAGTGAGAAATGTTTAAACCTAAGGGTGTTCTAAAAACAGTGAAGGTTGTGGTGAAAGGCAGCTGGGAAGTAAATGATGTATTCATTGGAGATACAGACTAAACTATCGGTCCACTGGTTTACAGAGAGAACAGGAAAAGAGAAAGCTATGAAGAGCCCTCTGGAGTCAGAACAAATTTCAAACACTGACTTTGGGAACTATTCAAAGGAGACAGAATTTGGTTTGGAGGGAGAGTTGCTTTGGGGGTTGGGGTTTTTTTGGTGGGTGGATCATCTCAAAGAATGCAATTTTACTATTTCTAAGGGCAGACAATGGTCTATAATGACTCACATTAAGAATATCCTAAGGTACATGGGGACATGCCTTAATAAATAGATAAGAATGTTGTATAACTTGCATATCACTTAATAATTGAGTGACCCTCAAGTATTTAAAAACCTCTTGTTCTCTTGAGTAATCTAATTTTTAATGTTTACTGAGCAAATCTTTAAATATTTTAATGAAATTGTAATGCAAGTAATAACTGCACATGTTTAACATATAAAGTAGTACAGAAAGGCTAATGAGAGAGAGTTAAAAAAAAGATGGAGAGAGAAGGAAGGAGAGAGGGAAAGGAAAAAAAAGAGAGAGAGAGAGACGGAGAGGTGTAACGACAAAGGGAGGAAGGGAGGGAGAGAAGAAAGGGAGAGGGAATGAGGGCCTCTAAATGATTTTCCCTGCCTTTTAGACTTGCTCCTTTGAGGTAACCACTTTTAACTGGTTCTGACTTCAATTTTTTTATGGTCACCTCAATATCTTTTGGTTAGGTCAAATCACTATTTCTTGATTAACCAAGAGACATTGGTTATTTTCCTACTATAATAGAAAGAATTTAGGTTCTTTCACCACTACTACCTCCTACATAGTTATACTGATATTTTTAGCTGTGTTTTAACTGTGTTTTCAATTATATCTAACAGCAGTAATAATCAATACACTTAAAGCTTTTCACTAACCGTAGACAACATCCTCTAGCTCCTCACTAGGCAAGTGAAGGTATCCGAATCTTCACCCTTCTCTCCACCTCTACTCTCTGTTCCCTCACAAAAGAAGTCTGAATTTGGTTGGATTAGTCTATGAGGCAATTTATTCCCAGGACATCATTGAAAACAATAGAGTAATCTTTGTAATAGCTGGGCATAGTCAGGAAAAAAGATAGTCAAATAAAGACTGCTAAAACCACTGTCATCCCAGGGGGGATGGTGGCCTTACATAAGGTGCATATACATAATGTCCCCTGAGGAGCATCCTTAGAGACGTCCCCCTGTGGAGATGGGGGAAAAAAGAGAAGGAGGGGTAACAGACATCATGAAGATAATCCAGCCAAGTAAGTCACTACACACAAGTAAGTAGGCAAATAACAATAACAAACCCCTGGGATCGGCAGGGGGTGGGGGTAGGGGGGTAGTACTCAGAGTTGCTACCATATAGTATCTAAAATGTGCAATTTCCAAAAACATTATGAGACATGCAAAGAAACAGGAAAGTATGACCCATGCACTGAAGAAAAAGCAGGCAATAGAAACTGCCTGTATGAATGATGTCAGTCAGGGTTCTCCAGAGAAGCATAACCAACAGGTTGTATATACATAGACAAAGATTTATTTTAAAGAATTAGCTTATGTGATTGTGGAGGTTTGGCAAGTCCAAAATCTGCAGAGTAGGCTGCCAGCTGGAGGCCCAGGGTATAGCTGCAGTTCAAGTCTAAAGGCTTGCTGGCAGAATTCCCTCATCTTCTGGGAGGTTGTTTTTTTCTAAAAAGGCCTTCAACTCATTGGATAAGATTCATCCACATTATGGTACGTAATCTGCTTTACACAGTCTGAAAATGAGCAGGACTCTGGGAACTTCCCAAGTACAAAAGCCTTTCCTTGTCCCCTGTTTCTTGTTTGTAGGGAATGCAGAAAGGAGGAACAGTCAAGAAACAGTAGTGCAGCAATAAAGCAGGGTCCTGGCTCCTCCTAAAGAGATATATCCATAACAATTATCTTTGAGTTCTTCTTCTATAGGTGCTAAGACCCCCACCCAGGTGGAGGATGATAACTGCATGCTGAGCACAGGATTCCTGGAATACCACCATTACCTCACCACCAACCAATAAGAAGAAAGTCACACACCCTGCAGCCCTCACCCTAAGTTTTGCCTATAAAAACACTTCCCTGAAAATCATCAGGGAGTTTGGATTTTTTGGGGCATGAGCCACGTGTTCTCCTTGCTTGGTCATGCAATGAACCTTTTTCTGCTCCAAACTCCAGTGTTTCAGTTTGTTTGGCCTCACAGTGTGTCAGGCACACAAACTTGCATTAGACACCAATCTACTGATTTAAGTGGTAATCTTACCTTAAAAAATACCTTCACAAAAACACCCAGAATGTTTGACCAAATATCTGGGTACTGTGGTCCAGCCAAGTTGACACATAAAGATCAGACAGGGGTCTCATTCTGGGACAATAGCCTGGTAACAATAGGACGTGTTATTTCCCAATGTCATTGACACTAATAAACTGCTTCAAAGATTGTAAAATATGCATTCTATAAGAAGTCTATGATAAGTCATAATGACCAATTTTATTATCCCCACTTAATATTGTGTGTATTTCTTTTATTATTTTTAATTAAATTTTATTAGAGTATACTTGATTTACAATATTGCATTCGTTTCTGCTGTACAGAGAAGTGTTTCAGTTATATATATACATATGTCCACTCTTTTTTAGATTATTTTCCCATATAGGCCATTACAGATATTGAGAAGAGTTCCCTGTGCTATACAGTAGGTCCTTATTAGTTATCTATTGCATAGCAGTGTGTATTTGTCAAGCCCAGTCTCCCAATTTATTCCTACGTCCCCAACATATAAAAGTAACTATCACATTTCTACTCCTTGTCAACCATACACATCTCATTAAATCATACTACATCTCCAAGTAAAGAAAATAACAAGGTCACACTTCCACCTGATACAACCATCTTACATATAAGGAAAATCGCCCTAAGCTGTTCTCCAGAAGAGGATACAAAGTCTTTGGGTTATGTTTACTCTTCCCCTTGATATTCCATAACTTAAATACTATGATGTAATGTTAGCAATACTTAAATACTGTTATATAAAGCTGATACATCTTATCTTATATAATAAGAGGATAAGAAAGAGAAGAAAACAAATATATTTGCTTTATATAAATATGTAGAGATACACACACACAAACACAAACACACACGCATTCTTATGACGAAATAAGAAAGAAATACTGATGACAGTTATAGTCCTTGGTTCTGTAACTGGTCATGTAGTTGTAGCTGGTATTTATAATCACCTTCTTCTACTACCCATTCAGCATTCCCTTTGCCTTCATTAGGCACTTCAGCTTGTTGTAATTCTTTACCTGGTGGAGTGACCCAAACTTCCATTCCTGGGCCATTAGTAGTCCTGCCTGGTCTGAGTTGTTGTATCTTCCACTGACTTTAACCACAGGACACGTTAATAGTGAGAGATGCCCCAAGGGATTCCAGGTATACTCTTTGCTATGGGCTGAATGTGTCCCCCCAAAGTACACAGGTTAAAATCCTAATGTTACCTGAAAACTGGGTTCACCTTTTGGTAGGTGTTGAGCCAAAAGATACAAGCAAGCCAAGGCATGGGAGAAGGAAGGATTTATTATTACTTGCAACAAATAAGGAGAATACTGGGGCTCTTTCCCAAAGCAGTATGTCCCCAAACAGCAAAACAGGAAATTTGAATCTAAGGGTACGTGCATATTTATGAAGGAGCTTGAGAGAGAATTCAGCATAGAATTGGGTAAAGGTCAACAGAGTCGGAGCTTTAGTTGAAGTCTGGAGGGTCAGCATCATCATTCCATCCTTCACCTGGGAGGGAGCCTTAGTTCCTGCAGAACTCAAGATATATTATTATGTATATCCCTTGAGGAGGAGCTAGGACTCTGCTTTATCACTGTACTGTTGTTTGACTGCCTTTTCTCTGTTCCTGCATTTCTTTTTTCCTCTTATGATTGTTAATTACTGAGACCTGTTCAATGGCAAGCATTGCAGCCAGATTTAGGTCACAAAATGTCTTAGGCCAAATTGCGTTCTCTTATGTCAAGAAAGCCATTCCTGGTTCGTTTTCTCCAAAGGCCCCCTAATCCATCTGCTTACACTAATACTCAGTATGCTGGTATTTGGAGGTAATATGGATTAGATTAGGTCATAAGAATGGAGCCATCATGATGGGATTAATGCCCTTACAAAAGGGGAAGAGACACAGGATTTCTCTTTCTGAATGCATGCACCAAGGAAGACCATGTGAGGACATAATCAGGAAGAGGGTCCTCACCAAGACCCCAACCATGCTGATACCCTGATCTCAGACTTATAGCCTCCAGAACTGTAAGAAATAAATGTTTATTGCTTAATCCATCCAGTCTATGGTACCCTAGTATAGCAGCCTAAACTAAGACACGCTTTCTTACTTCCGTTGTGGAATAGTAGTTCAATTTCCCCTTGGCAGTCAGGATCAAACACCTCAGCCAGCACAGCAACTCCCTTCTTTGCTTATTGATTCAGAGGCATGAGGAGCCCAAAGAGGCCAAGTGACAATTTTAACTTCCAGCTTAATGGAATTGTTGTTATATCTCCCGGTCAAATTGTTCTTCCCACAGGAACTAAGACCTCTAGGCCAGCAGAGCATAAGCTCTTGAGGACAAGAAGCCAAAATTTTGCTAGTGGGTCACTAGGGGTAATAGTAAGTGGTGCCACTTCCATTCCACACCTTGATTCCTAGGCCTGTGAATCCTGGCTATGGGAGAAACAACACATATAATGGACACTGATTCAGAGCATATACAGTCTTCTGGAGAACCTTGCCCTGGCCCTGCAAGGTGCTGTCACATAGCTGGCACTGTCACTGTGTCTTTAAAAAGCCATTCCACTAATTCTATCCAATCAGCTGCTTCGGCATAATGGGGAATATGGTAAGATCAGTAAATTTCATGTGCATGGGCCCACTGCTACACTTCTTTTTCTGTGAAGTGAGTTCCTTGAACAGAAGAAATGTTATGTAGAATACCATAATGGTGGATAAGGCATTCTGTAAGCCCATTGATGGTAGTTGTGGCAAAAGTATAGCATTAAGGGAAGGCAAATCTGTTTCTAAAGTGTCTATTCCAGTAAGAACAAAACGCTGCCCCTTCCCTGATGGAAGTGGTACAATCCACAAAGTTATTGGCTAGTCACCCTAGAGAATGATGTTATATCAAGGACTTAGTGTTAGTCCCTGCTGCTGACAGATTAGGCACTCAGTAGTGCCTCTAATTATGTCAACCTTGATGAATGAATGTCCATGTTGCTGAGCCCATTGGGCGATGACAAAAGTGGCTGGTGAAAGAGGTTGACTGACATCCACATAACTGGTCATGGTATCTACTTGACTATTAAAATCCTTCTCTGCTGAGATCACTCTTTGGTGATCATTCACATGGGACACAAATATCTTCATGTTTTTCATCCATTCAGAGCAGTCTATCTATATACCTCTTCCCCAGACTTCCTTGTCACCAATTTTCCAAATATGTTCCTTCCAAGTCCCTGACCATCCAGCCAACTCTTTGGCCACAGCCCATGATCAGCATATAATAATACAACTGGCAATTTTTCCTTCTAAGCAAAGTGAAAAACCAGGTGCACTGCCCGAATTTCTGCTCACTGGAAGGACTTCTCTTCACCAATGTCCTATAGGGGTGTCTCAGAGAGGGGTTATAATGCTGTAGCTGTCTACTTCTGCATGATGCCTGAATATTGTGAGGAATCACCTGTAAATCAGGCTCAAGTCTTCTCTTTCTCTGTCAAGTGATGGCAGGGAACTCCCCATGAGGCCATACTTACAGGCTGGGAAAGAGAAGGCAGTGTACCAGGAGTAGGGACCATGGGTATTTGGGCCACCTCTTCATGTAAATTTCTTGTGACTTCCGGGCCTTCCCAGGGCTAACATCATATATACCACTTCTTTCTGATGATGGAGTGCTGCTGTATACACCCAACTTTATGGTATAGTGGGTCAGATAACACCCAGTTCACGATGGGCAGCTCGTATTGTATGGTAACATGGTTTTCCATGGTTAAGCATTCTGTCTACTATGGACCAATTGAAGGCCAAAAGCTGCTTCTCAAAAGGAGAGTAGTTATCCACAGAGGATGGCAGGGCTTTGCTCCGTTTTGGGTTTATGCTCTGATTCACATATAGAGGTCTGCCAAAGAACCCAAACTGCATCACTATCTGCCAGTGACACCAGTACCATTGGATCTGCTGGATCACATAACCTAAGTAGCAGAACAGGTTGTGTGGCAGGCTGTATCTGTTGCAGAATGTTCTCTTGTTCTGGGCTCCATTCAAAACTAGAAGCTTTGGGTCACTTGGTAAAGGGACCAGAGTAACACACCCAAATGAGGACTATGTTGTTTCTAAAATCCAAAGAGGTTCACTAGAGGGGAATTCTCTGTCGGTCCAGTGGTGAGGATTCAGTGCTTTCACTATCATGGTCCTGGGTTGAATCCCTGTTTGGGGAACTAAGATTCTGCAAGCTGCATGTCATGGCCAAGAAAAAATAGAGGTTCACTAGGGGTTCTGCCTCTTTCTTGGTAATAGGAGAGGCCAGATGCAACAACTTATCCTTCACATAGAAGGGATATCTCGACTTGCTCCACACCCCTGGACCTCTAGAAATTTCACTGAGGTGGAAGTCCCTGGGATTTTTGTTGGATTTATTTCTCACCCTCTGACACAAAAGTGTATTACTAATAAGCCTAGAGAGGTTGCTACTTCTTGCTCATTAGGTTTAATCATAACAGTGTCATCAATGTAATGGAGTAGTGTGATGTTTTATGGAAGGAAAGGCAAGCCTACAAACTAAATTATGACGTGGGGCTGGAGAGTTGATATAACTCTAAAGTAGAACAGTGAAAATGTACTGCTGACCTTGCCAGCTGAAATCAAATGGCTTCTGGTGGTCTTTACTAACAGAAATGGAGAAAAAGATTATTTGCCAGATCAGTAGCTGCATACCAGGTACCAGGGGTTTGCTAATTTGCTCAAGCCATGAAACCACATCTGGTACAGCAGTTTCAAGTACAGTCACTAACCAGTTAAGCGTACAATAATCTACTGTCATTATCCAAGATCCATCTGTCTTCTGCACAGAATGAATAGACGAGCTGAATCGTGGAGGTGTGGTGGAAATCACCATCCCTGCAACTTTCAAGTCTTTGATGGTGGTACTGTTCTCTGCAATCCCTTCAGGGGTGCAGTACTGCTTTTTGTTTACTATTTTTCTAGGTAGAGGCAGTTCTAGTGATTCCACTTGGTCTTTCCCACCATAATAGCTCTCACTCCAGAGATCAGGGAAACAAAGTGGAGATTCTGCCAAGTTGCTGAGTATGTCTATTCCAATTATGCATTCCAGAACTTGGAAAATAACCACAGAATGGGGTTAGGGACCCATAGCGCCTACTGTGAGATAGATCTGAGCTAAAACTCTATTGACCACTTGCCTTCCATAGCCCCTATTCTAATTGCTGGACCACAGTGACATTTTGGATCTCCTGGAATCGGTGTGAGTTCAGAGTAAGTGTCTGGTAGTTCCCAAAAGGTCTGATTATTTCCTTTTTCCCAGTACACAGTCACCCTTGTAAAAGGCTGTATGTCTCTCTGGGGAAGGCTGGGAGGAAGATTAACAGTAAAAATTTTTGGCAGTATATCATGGTTCTTCCTCAAGGAAACCTGGCCTCTCTTTCCTTCAAGGAATTCTGGACCTGTAAACTGGATCAAGTCTGAGAATTGATTGAGGAGTCATGACTCTATGTTCTTATGATTCAAGTTAGATTTTTGTTTACTTGACCTAGAAATATACTTATACAGATAAAGTAAAAATTTTGTTGACTTCCTATCTATTTCACTTCTTGGAACACCATGATCAACTAGCCAATACCACAGGCCTCTGAAAGTCAAGCTATTCTAATTTCCACTTTAAATCTGCTATTCATTATGGTAACCACACCCACCTTGCAGCCACATGGCCCCTGCCACCTCCTGATCCAATTATACCCATTACATTTAGCTTTCCCAGTTCACTGGCAACAGTTCTCACTAAGTTCCCAGCCTACAGAGAAGAGTGGTAACAGAGCTCTTCAAGATGCTCGGGCAACCCTCACAAATTTATTTCTCACAGTCATGGTGAAAAGTGTATCCTCTGAGCTCTCCCAGGGTCGATGATAGGTCTTAGATGACAAATCCATTCTAACATTCCAAGCACCATAAGCCTTTGATTACTCTCTCTGCAGTGTACCAAGGCAGGTCTAATGTTTCAAGTTCACTCACTGTGGGCCACCTCTCGGTCCATGGTTCAGTCAACCAACCAAACTTTTGCAGCCCATTCTAACTCCCTAAGCTGCAACATTAATTCATAATCTCTGCTTAGTGGGCCCATATTAGTAAATGTGACCTGATCCAAATTTATGTTTCTTCCACCATTATCCCATACTCTTTATATCCATTACCACACACATTCCCCAGATTTCAGTCTCTATAAATTGGAAAAATCAAGTACTTATTTTAGAGTGTAGCACACCTCCTCATGGATTACACTTCATACTTCACCTTTAGAGGCCTAAAGGGGCTAGGACTCCAGTCCAGTTAGAGGTCTAGAAATAAAGAGTGGTAAGTGGTAAGTGGGGTGGGTCCTAAGGAGAATCGGCAGTGTCTTGCAATGCAAGTCCCTCAGGGAGGCAATTATAGTTTCCTCAGGCAATGCAAGATCAATCTCAGATGGGATTGGAAGACTACTTCCACTGGTGAAGAAAAGTCATCAGAATTTAGGGGTTCACAATTTTAAAACGGGCAAAGGACCTGAATAGATATTTCCTCAAAGAAGATAAATGAAAGAACAACGGGTACATGAAAAGAAGCTCAACATCACTAGTCATTAGGGAAACTCAAATTAAAACCACAATGAGATATCTCTTCATGCCTGCTAGAATGGCCATCATCAAAAAGACAAGTATAACAAATGTTGGCATGGATGTGAACAAAAGGGATCCTTTGTGCATTATTGGTGGGATTGTAAAGTGGTACAGCCACTATGGAAAATAGTATTGAGGATCCTCAAAAAATTAAAAATAGAACTACCATATGATCCAGCAATTCCACATCTGGGAATATATCCAAAAGAAATGAAAACATTATCCAAAAGAAATGAACTAACTGAAAAAGATATCTGCACCCCCACATTCATAGCAGCATAGTAAAGACATGGAAGCAGCCTAAGTGTCAATAATGGATAAATGGGGGGAGGAATCAGGATGGCAGAATAGGAGGATCCAGAATTCATCACTCCTCACAAATACATCAAAAACACATCTACAAAAGTAACAATTCTCATAGAGCACCTGTTGAACCTTAGCGGAAGACTTCAGACACCTAAAAGGACAAGAAAAATCCCCTCACAACTGGATAGGATGAAAGAAAGAAGAAAAAAAGAAAAGAGGAGTTTAAAAAGGGACCAGCAGAAAGCTGAAGGTGAGTGGTGAGTCCTCACACTCAGAAAAACTCCCTCACGATGGCGAAATCAGCTGGGACAGAAAAGGACCTTTGGGAGATCAAAGGAGAATGCAGCAGATGATCTGTGGAAGGCAGGACAAAGTAAGAACTGCAAACATATGGTCTACACTACAGCTCTGCACATTCCAGCCTGAGTCGTGGGTTGCCTGTTGTGAAGGGGGGCTGGGTGCTGGAAAGTGGGGTTTGGAGCATGGACCCAGGGAGGACACAGCTGTTAACTGTGAAGACAGCCTGAAGGGACAGGAATAACGAACTCCACAACCAGGAAAGTTTTCGGAAAAAGTCCGGAGCACCACAGAAGCAAGGTGTCATTGTTGAGTAGCGTGCAAGGGGTGGGGCTACCATTACAACCCCTTTCCCCACCCGCCAGCTTCTTCACCCTCTGCAGGCACTGGGAGGAGTTCCCATATGAGGGGGCCACACAGCCCTCGTGCTGGGGTCTCCTCCACCCACATGGGCTCTGGGGGCCTGAGGGCCGCCCATCCCAAAGCCTCTTTAAGAATCAGCCCTGGGCACCCCTGCCTGGGACGGGAGTCCTCCAATATTGGTGGGGGCTGAGTGCTAAAGCATGCAGTTAGGATAATGGAGCCGGGGAGAGGAGTGCTGTTAGCTGCACAGATACAGCAGAGGGGACTGGAGTGAG
>NW_006784081.1:1249857-1253441 GCF_000442215.2 Lipotes vexillifer | reverse complement strand
GGAATGCCCCTAGAGGAAGCACGGTCTGCCTGGAAAGTGAGGTGCCATTGTTGAGTGGAGCATGGGGGGTGGGGCTGCCATCACCCTCACATGCCAGCTCCTGCTTCTGCAGGCACTGGGAAGGACTCCCACCAGAGTGAGTATGCCACAGTCTATTGCAAGTGCTTATTTGTCCAGGCTGCCACAGGCAACTCACACACACCCCAATTGTAGCTGCCCCCCATTTGTGGCCACCGTACCTCTCCCTGGCCTGAGTGAGTAAGCGTGTACCTATCAGCCGATGTTTTTTCTCCCTATTGCATGGGCAAGAAACAGACACCTGAGGGTGGCGCACACGCAGAGGTGGGGCTAAGATGCAAGGGCAGTGTGACTAAGGAAGAGGAATGGAAATCTTTCCATGCAGCTGCACGAGCAGCAAATTAAATCCCTGAAATCAGCTTGGTAAATCCTGCGTCTGTGAAATACCTGAATAGACAATGAATGTTCCCACAATTGAGACTGGTCTAGCCTTTGTAGCAGTGGAATTTAGGGGCAAGTACACGTAGGAGTCAGGTCAGGTCAGAGTACGAGCTGGTCCCTCAGTGCCCACAGTAGGGCCAGAGACCTCCATAAAGGTATTGGAAGGCCTCCTGAGGAGGCAGGGATTGGCTCTGGCTCACTGTGGGAAAAAGGACACTGACCAAAGAGGCCCAGAAAAATATTCTTATTACTATTATTTTTTTGTTTGTTTCATTTTGTTCAGTTGCTGGTGTTGTTACTTTTAATATTTTTTATATTTATTTTTTAAATATTTATTATTTTTAATATATATTTTTTATTTTTCTATTTTTACTTTATTTTTGGTTTTGTGTTTTTTTCTTGTTTTTGTTCGTTTCTTATTTTATTTTTTCTTCTTTTAATGGTTTTTATGTGTATATTTTATGCTTTCTTTTATTTATTCATTTATTTATTTATTTATTTATTTTTGCTATATGCAGGCCTCTCACTGTTTTGGCCTCTCCCGTTGCGGAGCACAGGCTCCGGACGCGTAGGCTCGGTGGCCATGGCTCACGGGCCTAGCTGCTCCGCAGCATGTGGGATCTTCCCGGACTGTGGCACGAACCCGTGTCCCCTACATTGGCAGGTGGACTCTCAACCACTGAGCCATCAGGGAAGCCCCCTATGCTTTCTTTGCTTTTTTTTGTTTGCATTCTGTTTTTGTTTTATTTTTCATTTTTTGTTTTTGTTAGTTTAGTCCATATTGACCATTCTTATTTTTTAATTCATCTGTTTGTTTGTTCTCTTTTTTTTTTCTCTGTGTGTGTTGTTCCTGCTGTTTGTTTGCTTTGGTTTTTGCTATTTGTCTTTGGCTTTGTTTCTCTGTTTGTTTTCTTTTCAGTTCTTTTTTCTTTTCTTTTTTCTTCTTCCTTTCTTTTCTTTCATTTTTCTGTGGCCACAATGTGCAGCTTTCAGGCTCTTGGTTCCCCAGGCAGGGGTCAGGCCTAGGTCTCCAGTGTGGAAGCACCAAGTCCAGGAGGCTAGAACGTCAGAAAATTCCTAGGCACAGGGAATATTAATCAGTGTGTGTGCTCCCAGAGGTCTCCATATCAACACCAAGGCCTGGCTCCACCCAACTGCCTGAAGGTTTCTGTGCTGGATACCTCACACCAAACAACCAGCAAGACAGGAACACAGTCCCTCCCATCAGTAGACAGGCTGCCTAGAGTCATACTAAACTCACAGAGACCCCAAAACGCATCACCTGACGTGGCCCTGACAATCAGAGGAAAATGACTCAGCTCTAACCACCAGAGTGCAGACATCAGTCCCTGACACCAGCAAGCCTACAGAAGACCCTGGACCAACCATTCACCAAGGGGCAGATAACAGAAGCAAGAGGAACCACAACCCTGCAGCCTGTAGAAAGGAGACTGTAAACACAGTAGGTTACAAAAAATGAAATGACAGAGAAATATGTTGCAGATGAAGCAGCAAGGTAAAATCCCACGAGATGAAATAAATGAAGAGGAAATAGGCAATCTACCAGAAAAAGAATTCAGAGTAATGATAGTAAACATGATCCAAGGTCTCAGAAATAGAATAGAGGCGCAGATCAAGAAGATACAAGAAATGTTTAACAAAGATCTAGAAGAACTAAAGAACAAACAAACAGAGATGAACAACACAATAACTGAAATGAAAAACACACTAGAAGGAATCAATAGCAGAATAACTGAGGCAGAAGAACGAATAAGTGAGCTGGAAGACAGAATGGTGGAAATAACTGCCTAGGAGCAGAATAAGGAAAAAAGAATGAAAAGAAATGAGGACAGTCTCAGAGACCACTGGAACAACATAAAACGCACCAACATTCGAATTATAGGGGTCCTAGAAAAAGAAGTGAAAGAGAAAGGGCCTGAGAAAATATTTGAAGAGATTAAAGTTGAAAACTTCCCTAACAAGGGGAAAGGAAATAGCCACCCAAGTCCAGGAAGTGCAGAGAGTCCCATACAGGATAAAGCCAAGGAGAAACACACCAAGACACATGTTAATCAAACTCACAAAAAGTAAATACAAAGAAAAAATATTAAAAACAGCAAGAGAAAAGCAACAAATAACCTACAAAGGAATCCCCAAAAGGTTATCAGCTGATGTTTCAGCAGAAATTCTGCAGGCCAGAAAGGAGTGGCAGGACATACTTAAAGTGATGAAAGGCGAAAACCTACAACCAAGATTACTCAACCCAGCAAGATCTCAGATTTGATGGAGAAATCAAAAACTTTATAGGAAAGCAAAAGCTAAGAGAATTCAGCACCACAAAACCAGCTTTACAACAAATGCTAAAAGAACTTCTCTAGGCAGTAAACACAAGAGAAGAAAAAGACCTACGAAAACAAACCCAAAACAATTAAGAAAGTGGTAATAGGAACATACATATCAATAATAACCTTGAATGTAAATGGATTAAATGCTCCAACAAAAAGACACAAACCAGCTGAATGGATACAAAAACAAGACCCATATATATGCTGTCTACAAGAGACGCATTTCAGACCTAGGGACACATAGAAACTGAAAGTGTAGGGATGGAAAAAGATATTCCATGCAATTGGGAATCAAAAGAAAGCAAGTATAGCAGTACTCATATCAGACAAGGTAGACTTTAAAATAAAGACCCCTGATTTACAGGACATTCCATCCAAAAGCAGCAGAATACTGCTTTCTTCTCAAGTGCACACAGAACATTCTCCAGGATAGATCACATCTTGGGTCACAAATCAAGTCTTGGAAAATTTAAGAAAATTGAAATCATATCAAGTATCTTTTTGACCACAATGCTATGAGACTATATATTAATAACAGGAAAAAAAACTGTAAAAAACACAAATACATGGAGGCTAAACTGTGTGCCACTAAATAACCAAGATATCACTGAAGAAATCAAAGAGGAAATTTTAAAAATACATAGAAACAAATGACAATGAAAACTTGACAACCCAAAACCTATGGGATGCAGCAAAACAGTTCTAAGAGGGACGTTTATAGCAATATAATCCTACCTCAAGAAACAAGAAAAATCTCAAATAAACAACCTAAACTTCCAC
>NW_006784081.1:1233649-1249847 GCF_000442215.2 Lipotes vexillifer | reverse complement strand
AAGGAACTAGAAAAAGAAAAACAAACAAAACCCAAAATTAGTAGAAGGAAGGAAATCATAAAGATCATAGCAGAAATAAATGAAATGGAAACAAAGAAAACAATAGCAAAGATCAATAAAACTAAAAGCTGGTTCTTTGAGAAAATAAACAAAACTGATAAACCTTTAGAAACAATCATCAGGAAAAAAAGGGAGAGGAGTCAAATTAATAAAATTAGAAGTGAAAAAGGAAAAGTTATGACTGAAACTGCAGAAACACAAAGGATCATAAGAGACTACTACAAGCAACTATATGCCAATAAAATGGACAATGGAAGAAATGGACAAATTATTTAAAATGTACAACCTCCCAAGACTGAACCAGGAAGAAATATAAAATATGAACAGACCAATCACAAGTAATGAAATGGAAACTGTGATTAAAAATCTTCCAACATGTCCATCAACTGATGAATGGATAGAAAAAATTGTGATCTATTCATACAAGAGAATGTTATTCAGTCATAAAAAGGAATGAAGTACTGATACATGCTGCAACATGGATGAACCTTGAAAATATCATGCTAAGTGAAAGAAGCCAGTCAAGAGGACCACAAATGATATGATTCCATTTATATGAAATGTCCAGAATAGGCAAATCCATAGAGACAGAAAGTAGATTAGTGATTTCCAGGCCCTGGGATTTTGGGAGGAAATGGGGAGTGACTGCTAATGGGTACTGAGTTTCCTTATGGGGTGATGAAAATGTTCTGGAATTAGATAGTGATGATATTTGTGCAACATTCTGAATATACTAAAAATACTGAATTGCACACTTTAAAGGGTGAATATTATGGTATATTAATCATATCTCAATAAAAATTGCATAAGAAAAACAGAGTCCAGAGAGGTGCCATGTGCCCTCCATCCAGTGACTACATCTTACATAAATATAGTACAATATGAAATCCAGGATACTGACATTGGTACGATGCATGCATATAGTTCTATGCTATTTTATCACATGTAGATTTGTGTAACCACCGCCGTAATCAAGACACAGAACTCTTCCATCACCACAAAGATCCTCATGCTACCTCTTTAGAGTCACACCCTCCTTCATTTACCCCACTATCTCTAGCCCATGGCAGTCACTTATCTACTCCCCAACTCTGTAATTTTGTCCTTTTGAGAATGCTATATAAATGGAATCACATAGAATGAGACCTTTGGTATTGGATTTATCAACATAATTCCCTAGAAATTCATCCATGCATCTATCAAGAATTTGTTTCTTTTGATGTCCGAGTAGTATTTAATGGTATAAATATACGTTTGTTAAACCATATTTAGGGTCATTTTGGTTGTTTGAAGTTTGGGGCTATTACAAATAATGCTGCTGTGGATAATAATGCACAGGTTTTTGTGTGGACAAGTTTTCATTTCTCTGAGATCCAGTCGATGAGTTGGATTGTAAGTATATGTTGAGCTTTTCAAGAAGCCACCATACTGTTTTCCACAGTGGCTGTACCATTACGCATTCCTACCAGCGATGTATGGGATTTAGTTTATTTTCATCCTCTTCAGCATTTGGTATTGTCACTAATTTTTATCTTAGCCATTCTAATAGATATGGAGTGATATCTCTCATCATGTCCTTAGTTTGTAATTCCTAATTCTTATTGATGTTGAACATCTTTTCATGTGCTTATTTGCCATCCACGTACCTTCTTCAGTGAAATGTCTCATGTCTTTTGCCCAGTTTCTAAATGGGTTGTTTGAGTTTCACTATTGAGTTTTGAGACTTCTTTGTATATTCTAAATAGAAATTCTTTGTTAGAAAAAAAAAAATCTTCCAACAAACAAAAGTCCAGGACCAGATTGTTTCACAGGCGAATTCTATCATTTAGAGAAGAGCTAACACCTATCATTCTCAAACTCTTCCAAAAATTGCAGAGAGTGGAACACTCCCAAACTCATTCTACAAGGCCACAAACACTGTGATACCAAAACCAAAGATATCACCCACAAAAAAAGAAAATTACAGGACAATAACACTGATGAACATAGATGCAAAAATCCTCAACAAAATACTAGCAAACAGAATCCAACAACACATTAAAAGGATCATATACCATGATCAAGTGGGATTTGTCCCAGGAATGCAAGGATTCTTCAATATATGCAAATCAATCAATGTAATACACCATCTCAACAAACTGAAAAATAAAACCCATATGATCATCTCAATAGATGCATAAAAAGCTTTTGTCAAAATTCAACACCGATTTATGATTAAAAACTCTCCAGAAAATGGGCAGAGAGGGAACCTACCTCAACATAATATAGGCCATATATGACAAACCCACAGCAAACTATTCTCAATGGTGAAAAACTGAAAGCATTTCTTCTAAGACCAGGAACAAGACAAGGGTGTCTGCTCTTGCTGCTATTAATCAACATAGTTTTGGGAGTCATAGCCATGGCAATCAGAGATGAAAAAGAAATGAATGGAATCCAAATTGGCAAGGAAGAAGTAAAACTGTCACTGTTTGCAGATGACATGATACTATACATAGATATCGTAAAGACACTAACAGAAAACTACTAGAGATAATCAATGAATTTAGTAAAGTTGTAGGATAAAAAATTAATACACAGAAATCTCTTGCATTCCTATACAATAACAATGAAAGACCAGAAAGAAAAATTAAGGAAACAATCCCATTTACCATTGCAACACAAAGAATAAAATACCTAGGAATAAACCTACCTAAGGAGGCAAAAGAACTTTATACAGAAAACTATAAGATACTGATGAAAGAAATCAAAGAGGACACAAACATATGTAGAGTTATACTATGCTCTTGGATTGGAAGAATTGATATTGTGAAAATGACTATACTACCCAAAGCAATCTACACATTCAATGCAATCCCTATCAAATTACCAATGACATTTTTCACAGAACTAGAACAAAAAATTTTTACAACTTATATGGAAACACAAAAGACCCTGAACAGCCAAAGCAATCTTGAGAAAGAAAAACAGAGCTGGAGGAATCAGGCACCCAATCTTCAAACTATATTACAAAGCTACAGTAATCAAGATTGTATGGTACTGGCACAAAAACAGAAATATAGATCAATCGTTACAGGATATAAAGCCCAGAGATAAACCCACGCACATATGGTCACCTAATTTGTGACAAAGTAGGCAAGAACATACAATGGAGAAAAGACAGACTCTTCAATAAGTGGTCCTGGGGAAACTGGACAGCTACATGTAAAAGAATGAAATTAGAACACTACCTAACACCATACACAAAAATAAACTCAAAATGGATTAAAGACCTAAATGTAAGACTGGACACTATAAAACTCTTAGAGGAAAACATAGGAAAAACACTCTTTGACATAAACCACAGCAAGATCTTTTTGACCCACCTCTTAGAGTAATGAGTAAAAACAAGAATAAACAAATGGGACCTAATGAAACTTAAAAGGTTTTGCAGAGCAAAGGAAACCATAAACAGGATGAAAAGACAACCCTCAGAATGGGAGAAAATGTTTGCAAATGAAGCAACAGACAAAAGATTAATCTCCAAAATATACAAATAGCTCATGGAGATCAATATGAAAACACTAAAAAACCCAATCAAAAAATACACAGAAGACCTAAATAGACATCTCTCCAAGAAGGACATACAGATGGCCAAGGGGCACATGAAAGGATGCTCAACATCGCTAATTATTAGAGAAATGCAAATCAAAACTACAGTGAGGTATCACCTCACACTGGTCAGAATGGCCATCATCAAAAATCTACAAACAATAAAGGCTGGAGAGGTTGTGGTGAAAAGAGAACACTCTTGCACTGTTGAGGGGAATGTAAATTGATACAACCACTATGGAGAACAGTATGGAGGTTCCTTAAAAAACTAAAAATAGAACTACCATATGACCCAGCAATCCCACTACTGGGCATATACCCAGAGAAAACCATAATTCAAAAGGACACATGTACCCCAGTGTTCATTGCAGCACTATTTACAGTAACCAGGACAAGGAAACAACCTAAATGTCCAATGACAGATGAATGGATAAAAAAGATGTGGTACATATACACAATGAAATATTACTCAGCCTTAAAAAGAAGTGAAATTGGGTCATTTGTAGAGATGTGGATGGACCTACAGTCTGTCATACAGAGTGAAGCCAGTATCTTATATTTAAGCATATATGTGGACTCTAGAAAAATGGTACAGATGAAACTATTTGCAGGGCAGGAATAGAGATGTAGATGTAGAGAACAGACATGTGGACACAGGGGGGTAATGGGAGCGTGGGATAAATTGGGAGATTAGGATGGACATATATACACTACCATGCATAAAATAGGTAGATAGTGGGAACATGCTATAATCACTGGAAGCTCAGCTCCCTGCTCTGTGACAACCTAGATGGGTGGGATAGGGGGGTGGGAGGGAGGTCCAAGAAGGAGGGGATATACATACACATATAGCTGATTCACTTCATTGTACAGCAGAAACTAACTCAACATTGTAAAGAAATCATACTCCAATAAAGAAAAAATTCACAAGAGGGGTTCAACAGTAAATTTGAACTGGCCAAAGTTGAAAGCAAATTGAAGATAGATCAATAGAGATTATGCAATCTGAATATCAGAGACAATTTTAAAATAAAGAAAAATGAAGGCTGTAGCAGAGAAATGTGGGTCATCATTAAGCACACAGGCATGCACATAATGGGAGCAGCTAGAGAAGAGAAAAGAAAGGATAAAGCTGAAAAAATATTCAAAGCAATAATGGCTGAAAACTTCTGAATTTATTTATTTATTTGTTTGTTTGTTGGTTGGTTGGTTGGTTGGTCACGTGGCATGTGGGATCCTAGTTCCCAAACCAGGGATCGAACCCATGCCCCCTGCAGTGGAAGCACAGAGTCTTAACCACTAGACCTCCAGGGAAGTCCCAGAGTTTCCTGAATTTATTTTTGAAAATTTATCTACACATACAGGAAGCTAATAAACTCTAAGTAGGATAAACACAAAGAGATCCATAAACAGACATATAGTAGTAAAAAATAAAAATTAAATTAAAAATTAAATTTTAAAAAAAGCTGAAAAACTATGATAAAGGAAAAATCTTGAAAGTAGCAAGAGAAAAGCTGCTTGTCACTTACAAGGGAACCCCAATAAGATTACCAGCTGACTTCTCATCAGAAGCAATAGAAGCCTGAAGGCAGTGAGATAACATATTTGAATGCTCAAAGAAAAAAAACACAACTGTCAAGAATTTTATATTCAATAAAGCTATTTTTCAAAAATGAAGGCAGGGGGCGGTGGAAAGATGGCGGAGGAGTAAGACGCGGAGATCACCTTCCTCCCCACAAATACACCAGAAATACATCTACATGTGGAACAACTCCTACAGAACACCTACTGAACGCTGGCAGAAGACCTGAGACCTCCCAAAAGGCAAGAAACTCCCCACGTATCTGGGTAGGGCAAAAGAAAAAATAATATAAAAACAGAGACAATAGAATAGGGACGGCACCTGCACCAGTGGGAGGGAGCTGTGAAGGAGGAAAGGTCTCCACACACTAGGAAGCCCCTTCACGGGCAGAGATTGCGGGAGGCGGAGCGGGGAGCTTCGGAGCCGCGGAGGAGAGCGCAGCAACGGGGGTGCGGAGGGCAAAGCGGAGAGATTCCCGCACAGAGGATCGGTGCCGACCGGCACTCACCAGCCCGAGAGGCTTGTGTGCTCACCCGCCGGGGCGGGCGGGGCTGCGAGCTGAGGCTCGGGTTCGGTTTCGGTCGGAGCTCAGGGAGAGGACTGGGGTTGGCGGCTTGAACATAGCCCGAAGGGGTTAGTGCGCCACGGCTAGCCGGGAGGGAGTCCGGGGAAAAGGCTGCACCTGCTGAGGAGGCAAGAGACTTTTTCTTGCCTCTGTGTTTCCTGGTGCGCGAGGAGAGGGGTTTTAAGAGCGCTGCCTAAAGGAACTCCAGAAACGGGCGCGAGCCGAGGCTAAAAGCACGGACCCCAGAGACGGGCAGGAGACGCTAAGGCTGCTGCTGCCACCACCAAGGGGCCTGTGTGCGAGCACAGGTCACTATCCACACCCCTCTTCCGGGGAGCCTGTGCAGCCCACCACTGCCAGGTTCCCGGGATCCAGGGACAATTTCTCAGGGAGAACACACGGCGGGCCTCAGGCTGGTGCAACGTCACGCTGGCCTCTGCCACCGCAGGCCTGCCCCGCACTCCGTGCCCCTCCCTCCCCCCGGCCAGAGTGTGCCAGAGCCCCCGAGTCAGTGGCTCCTTTAACCCCGTCCTGCCTGAGCAAAAAACAGACGCCCTCCAGCGACCTACACGCAGAGGCAGGGCCAAATCGAAAGCTGAGCCCCTGTGAGCTGTGAGAATGAAGAATAAAAAGGGAAATCTCTCCCAGCAGCCTCAGAAACAGCGGATTAAAGCTCCACAATCAACTTGATGTACCCTGCCACTGTGGAATACATGAATAGACAGCGAATCATCCCAAATTGAGGAGGCGGACTTCTAGAGCAAGATCTATGATTTTTTTCCCCTTTTCCTCTTTTTGTGAATGTGTATGTGTATGCTTCTGTGTGAGATCTTGTCTGTATAGGTTTGCTTCCACCATTTGTCCTAGCGTTCTATCCGTCCATTGTTTTTTTTTTAATTTTTTCCTTAATAATTAATTTTAATTTAAAGAACTCTATTATACTTTACCTTATTTCTATCTTTCCTTCCTTCCTTCCCTCTTTTAGACAACGAATCATCCCAAATTGAGCAGGTGGACTTGGAGAGCAAGTTTTATGATTTTTTCCCCTTTACCTCTTTTTGTGAGGGTATATGTGTATGCTTCTATGTAAGATTTTGTCTCTATAACTTTGCTTCCACCATTTGTCCTAAGGTTCTATCCGTCCCCATTTTTTTCCTCTCTAAATAATTATTTTTTTAATTCAATAACTTTATTATACTTTATTTTATTTTACTGTATCTTCTTTCTTTCTGTATTTTTTCCTTCCTTCCCTCATTCCTTCCTTCCTTCCCTCCTCCCTCCCTCCCTCCTTTCTTTCCTTCTTGCCTTCTTCCTTTCTTTTCTTCTTTCTTTCTTTCTTCCTTCCCTCCTTCCTTCCTTCCCTCCTCTCTTTCTTTCTTTCTTTCTTTCTTTCCTATTTCCTCCTACTTATACTAATTCTCTCTACTTTCTCTCCCTTTTATTCTGAGCCGAGTGGATGAAAGGCTCTTGCTGCTCCAGCCAGGAGTCAGGACTCTGCCTCTGAGGTGGGAGAGCCAACTTCAGAACACTCGTCAAGAAGAGACCTCCCAGCCCCACATAATATCAAACGGCGAAAATCTCCCAGAGATCTCCATCTCAACACCAGCACCCAGCTTCGCTCAACGACCAGCAAGCTACAGTGCTGGACAACCTATGCCAACCATATAGCAAAACAGGAACACAACCCCACCCACTAGCAGAGAGGCTGCCTAAAATCATAATAAGTCCACAGACACCCCAAAACACACCACCAGACGTGGACCTGCCCACTAGAGAGACAAGATCTAGCCTCATACACCACAACACAGCCACTAGTCCCCTCCACCAGGAAGCCTACACAACGCACTGAACCAACCTTAGCCACTGGAGACAGACATCAAAAACAACGGGAGCTACGAACTTGCAGCCTGCAAAAAGGTGAACCCAATCACAGTAAGATAAGCAAAATGAGAAGACAGAAAAACACACAGCAGATGAAGGAGCAGGATAAAAACCCACCAGACCTAACAAATGAAGAGGAAATAGGCAGTCTACCTGAAAAAGAGTTCAGAATAATGATAGTAAAGATGATCCAAAATCTTGGAAATAGAATGGACAAAATGCAAGAAGCAGTTAACAAGGACCTAGAAGAAATAAAGATGAAACAGACAATGATGAACAACACAATAAATGAAATGAAAAATACTCTAGATGGGATCAATAGCAGAATAAATGAGGCAGAAGAACGGATAAGTGACCTGGAAGATAAAATAGTGGAAATAACTACTGCAGAGCAGAATAAAGAAAAAAGAATGAAAAGAACTGAGGACAGTCTCAGAGACCTCTGGGACAACATTAAACGCACCAACATTCGAATTATAGGGGTTCCAGAAGAAGAAGAGAAAAAGAAAGGGACTGAGAAAATATTTGAAGAGATTATAGTTGAAAACTTCCCTAATATGGGAAAGGAAATCGTTAATCAAGTCCAGGAAGCACAGAGAGTCCCATACAGGATAAATTCAAGGAGAAATACGCCAAGACACATATTAATCAAACTGTCAAAAACTAAATACAAAGAAAGCATATTAAAAGCAGCAAGGGAAAAACAACAAATAACACACAAGGGAATCCCCATAAGGTTAACAGCTGATCTCTCAGCAGAAACTCTACAAGCCAGAAGGGAGTGGCAGGACATACTGAAAGTGATGAAGGAGAAAAACCTGCAACCAAGATTACTCTACCCAGCAAGGATCTCATTCAGATTTGATGGAGAAATTAAAACCTTTACAGACAAGCAAAAGCTGAGAGAGTTCAGCACCACCAAACCAGCTTTACAACAAATGCTAAAGGAACTTCTCTAGACAAAAACACAAGAGAAGGAAAAGTCCTATAATAACGAACCCAAAACAATTTAGAAAATGGGAATAGGAACATACATATCGATAATTACCTTAAATGTAAATGGACTAAATGCTCCCACCAAAAGACACAGATTGGCTGAATGGATACAAAAACAAGACCCATATATATGCTGTCTACAAGAGACCCACTTCAGACCTAGAGACACATACAGACTGAAAGTAAGGGGATGGAAAAAGATATTCCATGCAAATGGAAACCAAAAGAAAGCTGGAGTAGCAATTCTCATATCAGACAAAATAGACTTTAAAATAAGGACTATCAGAAGAGACAAAGAAGGACACTACATAATGATTAAGGGATCGATCCAAGAAGAAGATATAACAATTGTAAATATTTATGCACCCAACATAGGAGCACCTCAATACATAAGGCAAAAACTAGCAGCCATAAAAGGGGAAATCGACAGTAACACATTCATAGTAGGGGACTTCAACACCCCACTTTCACCAATGGACAGATCATCCAAAATGAAAATAAATAAGGAAACACAAGCTTTAAATGATACATTAAACAGGATGGACTTAATTGATATTTATAGGACACTCCATCCAAAAACAACAGAATACACATTTTTCTCAAGTGCTCATGGAACATTCTCCAGGATAGATCATATCTTGGGTCACAAATCAAGCCTTGGTAAATTTAAGAAAATTGAAATTATATCAAGTATCTTTTCCGACCACAACGCCATGAGATTAGATATCAATTATAGGAAAAGAGCAGTAAAAAATACAAACACATGGAGGCTAAACAATACACTACTTAGTAACGAAGTGATCACTGAAGAAATCAAAGAGGAAATTAAAAAATACCTAGAAACAAATGACAATGGAGATACAACGACCCAAAACCTATGGGATGCAGCAAAAGCAGTTCTAAGAGGGAAGTTTATAGCAATACAAGCCCACCTTAAGAAGCAGGAAACATCTCGAATAAACAACCTAACCTTGCACCTCAAGCAATTAGAGAAAGAAGAACAAAAAAACCCCAGAGTTAGCAGAAGGAAAGAAATCATAAAAATCAGATCAGAAATAAATGAAAAAGAAATGAAGGAAACAATAGCAAAGATCAATAAAACTAAAAGCTGGTTCTTTGAGAAGATTAACAAAATTGATAAACCATTAGCCAGACTCATCAAGAAAATAAGGGAGAAGACTCAAATCAATAGAATCAGAAATGAAAAAGGAGAAGTAACAACTGACACTGCAGAAATACAAAAAATCATGAGGGATTACTACAAGCAACTCTATGCCAATAAAATGGACAATCTGGAAGAAATGGACAAATTCTTAGAAATGCACAAACTGCCAAGACTGAATCAGGAAGAAATAGAAAATATGAACAGACCAATCACAAACACTGAAATTGAAACTGTGATTAAAAATCTTCCAACAAACAAAAGCCCAGGACCAGATGGCTTCACAGGCGAATTCTATCAAACATTTAGAGAAGAGCTAACACCTATTCTTCTCAAACTCTTCCAAAATATAGCAGAGGGAGGAACACTCCCAAACTCATTCTACGAGGCCACCATCACCTTGATACCAAAACCAGACAAGGATGTCACAAAGAAAGAAAACTACAGGCCAATATCACTGATGAACATAGATGCAAAAATCCTCAACAAAATACTAGCAAACAGAATCCAACAGCACATTAAAAGGATCATACACCATGATCAAGTGGGGTTTATTCCAGGAATGCAAGGATTCTTCAATATACGCAAATCTATCAATGTGATTAACCATATTAACAAATTGAAGGAGAAAAACCATATGATCATCTCAATAGATGCAGAGAAAGCTTTTGACAAAATTCAACACCCATTTATGATAAAAACCCTGCAGAAAGTAGGTGTAGAGGGAACTTTCCTCAATATAATAAAGGCCGTATATGACAAGCCCACAGCCAACATCATCCTCAATGGCGAAAAACTGAAAGCATTTCCACTAAGGTCAGGAACAAGACAAGGTTGCCCACTCTCACCACTCTTATTCAACATAGTTTTGGAAGTTTTAGCCACAGCAATCAGAGAAGAAAAGGAAATAAAAGGAATCCAAATCGGAAAAGAAGAAGTAAAGCTGTCACTGTTTGCAGATGACATGATACTCTACATAGAGAATCCTAAAGATGCTACCAGAAAACTACTAGAGCTAATCAATGAATTTGGTAAAGTAGCAGGATACAAAATTAATGCACAGAAATCTCTGGCATTCCTATATACTAATGATGAAAAATCTGAAAGTGAAATCAAGAAAACACTCCCATTTACCATTGCAACAAAAAGAATAAAATATCTAGGAATAAACCTACCTAAGGAGACAAAAGACCTGTATGCAGAAAATTATAAGACACTGATGAAAGAAATTAAAGATGATACAAACAGATGGAGAGATATACCATGTTCTTGGATTGGAAGAATCAACATTGTGAAAATGACTCTACTTCCCAAAGCAATCTATAGATTCAATGCAATCCCTATCAAACTACCACTGGCATTTTTCACAGAACTAGAACAAAAAATTTCACAATTTGTATGGAAACACAAAAGACCCCGAATAGCCAAAGCAATCTTGAGAACAAAAAATGGAGCTGGAGGAATCAGGCTGCCTGACTTCAGACTATACTACAAAGCTACAGTAATCAAGACAGTATGGTACTGGCACAAAAACAGAAAGATAGATCAATGGAATAGGATAGAAAGCCCAGAGATAAACCCATGCACATATGGTCACCTTATCTTTGATAAAGGTGGCAGGAATATACAGTGGAGAAAGGACAGCCTCTTCAATAAGTGGTGCTGGGAAAATTGGATAGGTACATGTAAAAGTATGAGATTAGATCACTCCCTAACACCATACACAAAAATAAGCTCAAAATGGATTAAAGACCTAAATGTAAGGCCAGAAACTATCAAACTCTTAGAGGAAAACATAGGCAGAACACTCTATGACATAAATCACAGCAAGATCCTTCTTGACCCATCTCCTAGAGTAATGGAGATAAAAACAAAAATAAACAAATGGGACCTAATGAAACTTCAAAGCTTTTGCACAGCAAAGGAAACCATAAACAAGACCAAAAGACAGCCCTCAGAATGGGAGAAAATATTTGCAAATGAATCAACTGACAAAGGATTAATCTCTAAAATTTACAGGCAGCTCATGCAGCTCAATAACAAAAAAATAAACAACCCAATCCAAAAATGGGCAGAAGACCTAAATAGACATTTCTCCAAAGAAGATATACAGACTGCCAACAAACACATGAAAGAATGCTCAACATCATTAATCATTAGAGAAATGCAAATCAAAACTACAATGAGATATCATCTCACACCAGTCAGAATGGCCATCATCAAAAAATCTAGAAACAATAAATGCTGGAGAGGGTGTGGAGAAAAGGGAACACTCTTGCACTGCTGGTGGGAATGTGAATTGGTTCAGCCACTATGGAGAACAGTATGGAGGTTCCTTAAAAAACTACAAATAGAACTACCATATGACCCAGCAATCCCACTACTAGGTATATACCCCGAGGAAACCAGAATTCAAAAAGAGTCATGTACCAAAATATTCATTGCAGCTCTGTTTACAATAGCCCGGAGGTGGAAACAACCTAAGTGCCCATTGTCGGATGAATGGATAAAGAAGATGTGGCACATATATACAATGGAATATTACTCAGCCATAAAAAGAAACGAAATTGAGCTATTTGTAATGAGGTGGATAGATCTAGAGTCTGTCATACAGAGTGAAGTAAGTCAGAAAGAGAAGGACAAATACCATATGCTAACACATATATATGGAATTTAAGAAAAAAAATGTTATGAAGAACCTAGGGGTAAAACAGGAATAAAGACACAGACCTACTGGAGAACAGACTTGAGGATATGGGGAGGGGGAAGGGTGAGGTGTGATAGGGCGAGAGAGAGACATGGACATATATATACACTAACAAACGTAAGGTAGATAGCCAGTGGGAAGCAGCCGCATGGCACAGGGAAACTGGCTCGGTTCTTTGTGGCTGTCTGGAGGGGGGGGATAGGGAGGGTGGGAGGGAGGGAGACAAAGAGGGAAGAGATATGGGAACATATGTATATGTAACACTGATTCACTCTGTTATAAAGCAGAAACTAACACACCATTGTAAAGCAATTATACCCCAATAAAGATGTTAAAAAAAAAAAAATGAAGGCAAAATAAAATTCACAGATAAGCCAAAACAGAAGGAATTTGTTGCTAGCAGGCCAGCCTTACAAGAAATACTGAAAGATCTTCAGGATGAAAGTGAATGGTGCCAGACAGTTAACGAAATCCATACAAAAACAAAAACAAAAACAAAATAAAGGACAGTGGTAAGTGTAATTATGTAATTATTAAAGTATAAATGCATATTTATTTTCCTTTCTTTCTCTGAAGTAATTTAAAAAGCAATGGTATAAAACAATATGTAGGGCTTCCCTGGTGGCTCAGTGGATAAGAATCCGCCTGCCAATGCAAGGAACATTGGTTCGAGCCCTGGTCTGGGAATATCCCAAATGCTGCAGAGCAGCTAAGCCCATGCACCACAACTACTGAGCCTGCACTCAAGAGCCCACGTGCCACAACTACTGAAGCCCAAGCACCTAGAACCCGTGCTCCACAACAAGAGAAGTATGAGTAGCCCATGCACCACAACAAAGAGTAGCCCCTGCTCAACACAACTAGAGAAAGCCTGTGAAGCAACGAAGACCCAATGGAGCCAAAAATAAATAAATTAATTAATTAAATAAACTTCCTTTCTAAAAAAATAATAAAAACAAAAACAATATGTATATAATGTATTATTGTGCCTATAACATATCTAAATGTAATAAGATGGCTATTCAAATCTACAATAACAAATCAAGAGAAACAAAGGATAAAACATAAATATGTATTTGTTCTCATTTCTTCCCTTTTTTAAAGGATATGAAGTTATACAAAGTAAAAATTATATAAATGTATTTTTATGTTTCTAACACTTGTCAATATGATACATATAACAGTAGTTCCTCAAAATGAGGGTAAAACACAATAGAACTACATAGGAGTAATGTTTTTTGTGTTTTTTTAAACATTTATTGGAGTATAATTGCTTTACAATGGTGTGTTAGTTTCTGCTTTATAACAAAGTGAATCCGTTATACATATACATATATCCCCATATCTCCTCCCTCTTGTGTCTCCTTCCCACCCTCCCTATCCTACCCCTCTAGGTGGTCACAAAGCACTAAGCTGATCTCCCTGTGTTTTGCAGCTGCTTCCCACTAGCTAGCTATTTTACATTTGGTAGTATATATAAGTCCATGCCACTCTCTCACTTCATCCCAGCTTACCCTTCCCCCTCCCCGTGTCTGCAAGTCCATTCTCTACATCTGCATCTTTATTCCTGTACTTCCCCTAGATTCTTCAGAACCACTTTTTCTTTTTTTTAGATTCCATATATATGTGTTAGCATATAGTATTTGTTTTTCCATAGGAGTAACGTTTTTATGATCAATGGAATTTAGCACAAATACAAAGCTGATTCTGATAAATTAAGATGTACATAAGAAGCCTTATAACAACAACTTAGGAAGTAATTCAGAAAAATATGTAGTGAAAAATTCATTAAATAAAATACTACATTGGAAAATATTCACTTAATGCAAAATAAAGTGGTAAAAAAGAATAGAAGAACAAAGAAGATATGAAACATATGGAGAACAAAAAGTAAAATGGCAGATATAAATTCAACTATATCAATAATAAAATTAAATGATTGGATTGAATAATACAATCAAAAGGCAGAGATCATCAGCCTCAATTTAAAAAACAGATCCAGCAATATGCTGTCTAGAGGAGACATACTTTAAATTCAAAAATACAAAGAGACTGAAAGTAAAGGGATGGAAAATGATATATCATGCAAACAGAAACCAAAAGAAAGCTGAAATGGCTACACTAATAAGAGACAAAGTAGGTTTTAAGGCAAGATGTATTACCATGGATACAGAGGAACATTTTATAGTGATGAAAGGGTCAATCCATCTGAAAGATATAAAAATTATTAACACATAGGCACCTAACAACAGAGCACCAAAAACATGGCAGAAATGAAGTAAAAATAGATGATTCAACAATAATAGTTGGAAACTTCTACTTGAACCCCACTTTCAATAATGGATAGAAAAAGTAGACAGATCAACAAGGAAATAAAAGACTTAAACAACATTATAAACCAACTAGACCTAATAGGCTTCTATAGAACACTCCACCACCAACAGCAGAATACATATTCTGCTCTAGTGCACTGGAACATTTTCTAGGATAGACCATATGCCAGACCATAAAACAAACCTCAGTAAATTTAAAGAACTAAAAATAATACAAGGTGTGTTCTCTGACCACAATGAAATGAAATTAGAAATCAATAACAGAAAGAAATTTGGGATACTCACAAATACATGGAAATTAAACAACAAACTCCTAAATAATCAATGGGTCAAAGAAGAATCAAAAGAGAAATTAGAAAATAGTTGAGATAAATGGAAATGAACACACAACATACCAAATATATGGGATTCAGCAAATGTGGTGCTTTCCCCAAATGTCCTCATAAATTCTAATTTTTCCCATATTTTTCCTGGATGTCTTCCACAATGACAGTGGAGATGTTAAATTTCCCTCTAACCACTTAGAGCACTACCTAGCAGGAAAATAATACCAACAAAAAATCAACAGTTTGGAGACTCCTTGCAGAATGTTTATGACAGGGTTCTCTGCAGATATTTGACCCTCAGGTTTTATTTATCTTTAATTGGTAGAAGTTAAAAGATGTCACTTACAAGCCATGAGAAGTTTTCTTGCACTAACTAAGACTTCTAAGTTCTTTGTTCCGTGATATCTGCTACAGTGGATGCTTCAGCTAAAATGTGAAAAGAAGATCCCACTGAGTAGTTTCCTTTTCCTGCCTGAGCTGGTGCTGCGTTGAGTTGGTGAAAGGGCTTTTCTTATTGTCTCATCCCAGAATCCCTCTGTAAGCTGGTGCCAAGTTATCTAGGCAGCTGTTTCTCTTGTAAAGCAATGGGGATGGGAGTGAGGTACACATGACAGGCTTTCAGTTTGCTTTAAGGATGGAGAATTTCCTGGGGAAGCTGGGTCAGAATAGAGGATGTAGCCAGGAGTCTTGTGCTGATGTATGTGTCATTTTCTACATCTTATACCACAAGGATATCTCATGCATCAGAAGGAACGTGCCAAGATCTAGAGTCTCACCAGTGAGTGACTCTGCTTTAATACTGGCATGTCATTGCTACTAGACTCTCTCAGCTAATAAAACAAGGAGATACATGTGTGTGTACTAACACATGTATATACATATATCCATAAATATTTCTATACGTAACTGTCAGTACCTATATTAAGCTAAACATGAGTTCACACCGATGTCTCAAATTCTACTCCATTAACACGTAGATCATACTAGCCTCTTTC
>NW_006784081.1:1212747-1233627 GCF_000442215.2 Lipotes vexillifer | reverse complement strand
GCCTCTTTCCCTTTCTTATCTGTAAGCTCCTAGTCCAACAACAGGACTCCCACCATTGGCCATCCTTTTTCTTAATTGTTCAGTTCTAATATAACCATGTATAGCAGTATAGGAATCGTTATCCCTATGGAAAATCGCTTTATCAACTAGAGTAGAGTGCTTGTGAACAGTTCCTTTTGCCTTAGGCTTACAGACTCCACCTGTTTCTGAAGTTACTTATCTAGGTCAGCACCTTATTCCCTCACCCCCTTCAGTGATGTTGCCTCATACGTTTATAATAAATTTAGATTACTTTGTAACAATCTTAATTTCTTTTAGGGATTCTCCTCATCTCCTAAATTATTTCTTAAATCTTTTATACATTAAGGTTTGCTCTTTGTACTACAGTTTTATGGGTTTTGACAAATGCTTACTGTTTTTAATTCACCATTACAATATTACACAGAAGTTCTCCAGCCTAAAAATTTTCCTATGCTTTACCTATTCAACCCTTCCTTTCTCCCTCAGATCCCTCGCAACCTCTAATCTGTTGAAGGTCTCTCAATTTTGCCTTTCCCAAAATGTCATACAATTGGAAATTTTTGTTATTTAGCTTTTTCTGGATGGCTTCTTTCACTTAGCAATATGCATTTAAGATTTATTCATTTATTTTCCTGGCATGGTAGCTCATTTCTTTTTATCACTGAAAAATATTCCACTGTATGGATGCACCGGTTTGTTTACACGTTCCTATTAAAAGTCATTTTGCTTGCTTCCCACTTTTGGTGATTATGAATAAATCTGCTATAAACATTCACATGCAGGTTCCTGTGTGGACATAAATTTTCAAATCTGTTGTGTAAACGTCTAGGAGCATGATCGTGGGTCATATGGTAAGATTACATTTAGTTTTGTAAGAAAGTGCCAAACTGTCTTCAAAGAAGCTGTACCATTTTGCATTCTCATTATCAGTGAGAGTTCCTTTTGCTCCACATCCTTTCCATTAGTTGGTATTATCAGTTATTTGCATTTTAGCTATTCTAATAAGTGTGTAGTGGTATCTTATTATTGTTCTAATTTGCAGTTCCCTAAGGACATATGATCTTTAGCACTTTTTCCTATGTTCAAATAATTGCCATCTTTCTCAGTGAACTGTCTGTTCAGATCTTTTGCCCATTTTTAAATTGAGTTGTTTATTTTCTGGTTGAGTTTTAAAAGCTCTTTGTATATTTTGGATACAAATATTTTATCAAAAGTCTGTTTTACAAGTATTACTCTAGTCTTTGGGTAAAATTTGTTCATTCTCTGAACAACGTCTTTAGCAGAGCAGAGGCTTTAATTTTAACAGGAAAATTTTTATTTTTTTGTTTCATGGATAGTATTATTGGTGTTGCATTGAAAAACACATTATCAAACCCAAAGTCATGTACATTTTCTCCTACGTTTTCTTCAAGAAGCTTTATAGTTCAGCATTTTCCATTTAGGTTTATGATCCATTTTGATTTAACTTTTGTGTAAAGTAAGGTCTGTGTCAAAGTGCTATTTTTTTTTTTTTTTTGGATATAAATGTCCGATTTGTTCAGTATCATTTGTTGAAAAGACTACCCTTTCTCCATTGAATTGCCTTTGCTCCTTTGATAAAAATAAGTTGACTATATTTGTGCAGGTCTATTACTGGGCCCTGTATTCTGTTCCACTGATTTATATGTCTGTTCTTTTGTCAACAACACACTATCTTGATTACTGCAACATTCTAGTAAGATTTGAAATTGAGTAGTGTCAGTCCTCCAAATTTGTTCTTTTTCTTCAGTATTGTGAGTCTATTCTAGATATTTTCCCTTTCCACATAAAGTGTAGAATCAGCTTGTTAATATCCACAATAGCTTGCTTGGATTTTAATTGAAATTGCATTGAATACAAAGATCAAATTGGGAAGACCTGACATCATAACAATATTGAGACTTCCAATCCATGAATATGGAATACCTCTCCATTTATTTAGATCTTTTTTGTTTTATTCATCAGTGTTTTATTGTTTTCTGCATATAGTTCCTTAATATATTTTGTTAGAGTTATGCCTATTTCATTTTTTAGGGTGTTATTTTGAATGGAATTTTTTATTTCAAATTCCAATTGTTCATTGTTGTATATAGAATGTAATTCTTTTTTAATACCCTTTACTTTTATGTTTTGATTATGGTAAAATATATAAAATATCATCTTAATCATTTTCAAGTGTTAAATATATTCTCATTGTTCTGCAACCAATCTCCAGAACTTTTTCATCTTGCAAAAAAACTCTATACACGTAAGCAATAGCTTCCCAATTTCCCTTCTCCCAGGTCCCTAGTAACCACCATTCTGTTTGCTGTTTTTATGAATTTGACTACTCTAGGTACCTCATATAAGTGGAATCATACAATACTTGTGTTGTTATGAATGATTTATTTCACTTAGCATAATGTCCTCAAGATTAGTAATTGACTTTTGTATATTAACTTTGTATCCTGTGATCTTGCAATATTTGCTTAGTTCCATGAACTATTTTGTGTTATTTTGGTTTTTTGTGTGTGTCAATTCTTTGGAATTTTATATGTAGACAATTGTATATTCTGCAAATAGTTTTATTTCTTTTTTTCTAATCTTTAACCTTTTATTTCTTTTTCTTGTGTTATTGCACTAGCTAGGAGTTCCAGTACAGTTTTGAGGAAGAGTGCTAAGAGAAGACACCCTCACTTTCTTCCAACTCTTAGTAGAGTATCCAGTTTTCACCATTATGTATGATATTAGCTGTAAGTTTTCTGTATATTCTTTGTCAAACTGAGGAAGTTTTACTTTATTACTAATTTGCTGAGAATTTTTATCAGGAATGAGTGCTGGATTTTGTCTGTTTTTCTGCATCAGTTAATACGATCATATGATTTTTCTTCTTTAGTATGTTGATGTGATTAATTACATTGATGTCTCAGATGTTGAAAAAGCCTTGCATACCTGGAATAAATCTCACCTGGTTGTGGTGTATAACTACCTTGTTTGATTTGATAGGTTACTATTTTATTGAGGACTTTTTGAATTTATGTTTATGAGAGATATTGGTCTGTTGTTTTCCTTTCTTGTGATGTCTTTATTTGGTTTTAGTATTAGGATAAAGCTGGCCTCATAGAATGTGTTTGGAAGTGTTCCCACTGCTTCTATTTTCTGGAAGTGACTGTGGAGAATTGTTATATATTCTTTCTTAAATATTTGTTAGAATTCACCAGTGAAAACATTTGGGCCTGGCGTTTTCTTTTTTGGAAGTTTAATAATTATTTGTTCCATTTCTTTAATAGATATAGAACTATTCAGCTTATCTATTTCTCCTTTGTGAGTTTTAGCAATTTGTATCTTCCAAGAAACTGGTTTTTTCATTAAAATCATCTAACTTGTGAGCATGGAGTTTTTCATAGTATCGCTTTATTATCGCTCCGATGTCCATAGGATCATCAGTAATGAACATTTGATACTGGTAATTTGTGTCTCCTCCTTTTTTTTTCTTGGTTAGCCTGGTTTATCAATGTTACTGATCTTTTCAAAGAACCAGGTTTGGTTTCCTTTGATTTTGTTTTCTACTGGTTTCCCATTTTTAATTTTATAGTTTATTATTCCTTTGTTCTGCTTGCTTTAGGCTACTGCTTGTCTGTTTTGGTTTCTTAAGGGAAAACCTTAAGTTATTGATCTTAGATTTTTTTCTAATATATACATTAAATGCTATAAATTCCCTCCATGTATTACTTTCACTGCATCTCAAAAAACTTGATAAATTTTATTTTCATTTATTTCAAAAACATTTTTGATTTATCTTTAGACTTCTTAATATATTGATTATTTGTTTTTTTGAAATGATAATTTTTTAATTGAAGTATAGTTGATTTAAAATATTGTGTTAGTTTCAGGTGTACAGCACAGCAATTCAAAATATATATATATATATTCTTCTTCAGATTCTCTTCCCTTATAGGTAAAAGTTCTTTGTTTCATTTTCAAATATATGAAGATTTTCCAGCTTCCTGCTATTGATTACTGATAATTACAAATTGTGGTCTGAAACTGTACTTTGATTTCTACCCTTTCAAATTTGTTAGTATTAAAATGTGCATAAATAAAAGTTACCATCTTAACCATTTCTAAGTGTAAAGTACAGTTTTGTTAAGCATATTCACATTGCTGTGCAACAAATCTCCAGAACATTTTCATCTTGCAAAACTGAAACTCTATACCTATTCAATAACAACTCCCTATTTTCTCCTCTCTCCATCTCCTGGAAACTACCATTCTACTTTCTGATTCTATAAATTTGTCTACTCACATAAGGTACCTCATATAAGACAGTATTTGTCTTTTTGTGACTGGCTTATTTCACTCAGCATAATGTTCTGAGTTAATCCATGTTGTATCATGTGCCAGAATGTCCTTTTTAAGGCTGAATAATATTCCATTGTATGTACTGTATATACCACATTTTGTTTATCCATTCATCTGTCAATGGACATTTGTGTTGCTTCTACCTCTTGGCTATTGTGAAGAGTGCTGTTTTGAAAACAGATGTGCAAATATCTCTTCAAGATCCTGCTTTCAATTATTTTGGCTATATACCCAGTAGTGGAGTTGCTGGAAAGGTACTTTTTATGACCCAGAAGTGGTCTTTTTCAGTGAATATTCCACCCAAGTTTGACATGTTGTTGGATGGAGTATTCAAAAAATGCCACTTAGATCTAGTTACTTCATAGTTCTATTCAGGTCAAATATATCTTTATTGATTTCCTGCCTGCTTGATTGGTCACTTACTGACAGCAGGTGTTGGAATCTCAACTATAAAAGTGAATTTGTCTGTTTCTTTTAGTTCTATCAGTTTTCATTTCACACATTTTGACACTCTTTTGTAACATACGTGTTTAAAACTGCTGTCTTCTTGGAGAACTGACCCCATTATCATTATTAATAATAGTACTCCTTTTTATTCTTGATAATTTTCATTGTTCTAAATTCTCTTTGTCTAAAATTAATATAACTACTCCAGCTTTCATTTGATTAGTGTTAGCATCCTATATCTTTCTCCCTCTTTTACTTTTAACTTTGTAAGTCATCAGGTTCTTTATATTAAAAAGAGTTTCTTGTAAGTACATATTTGGGTCTTGTTTTTTTTTTTTTTATCCAAAAGATAATTTTGTCTTTTAATTGGCATACTAAGGTAATTCACATTTAAAGAAATTATTGACATATTTAAATTAATATCAACCATGTTTATAACTTTTTTCTATTCATTGCTAGAGGTTTCTTTATCTGCCCTCTCTGGTGTAAACTGAGCATTTGAAATAATTCTATTTGATCTCCTCTCTCTCATTTCTACTTCCTTAAAAAATTAGCTGTTGGGGCTTCCCTGGTGGTGCAGTGGTTAAGAATCCACCTGCCAGGGCTTCCCTGGTGGTGCAGTGGTTGAGAGTCCGCCTGCCGATGCAGGGGACAAGGGTTCGTGCCCCGGTCCGGGAAGATCCCACATGCCGCGGAGCGGCTGCCCCCGTGAGCCATGGCCGCTGAGCCTGCGCGTCCGGAGCCTGTGCTCCGCAACGGGAGAGGCCACAACAGTGAGAGGCCCGCGTACAGCAAAAAAAAAAAAAAAAAAACCTTCCCCCTGCCAATGCAGGGGACATGAGTTTGAGCCCTGGTCTGGGAAGATCCCACATGCCGCAGAGCAACTAAGCCCATGTACCACAACTACTGTGCCTGCACTCTAGAGCCTGTGAGCCACAACTACTGAGCCCACATGCCACAACTACTGAAGCATCTACAGCCCATGCTCCACAACAAGAGAAGGTACTGCAGTGAGAAGCCCGTGCACTGCAATGAAAAGTAGCTCCCCACTCACTGCAACTAGAGAAAGCCTGTGAACAGCAATGAAGACCCAACGTAGCCAAAAATAAATAAATTTAAAAAAAATTAGCTGTAGAACTTACAATATACATTTTTAAATAATTTAAATCCACATTCAAATGACACTATTCCACTTTATACATAGTGCAAGGACATGGATGACAGTTATCCATATGCTTAATCATCCAATATATTGTTGCTATTTTATAATTTTAAACAAATTGTTGTATTTTAGATAAATTACAAGAAAAGATTTCTTTTAATTTATTTCTCTTGCAGTGTTCTTGTTTTCTTCATATAGATCCAAGTTTCATTATCCTTCATTATCCTTTATCATTTTCTTTCTACCTTGAGAAAATGTTTTTAACATTTCTGCTGGTGAATCACCTCAGTTTTCAGTTGCCTGAGAAAGTCTTCATCTATCCTTCACTTTTGAAAAATAATTTTTTTGATATAAAATTCTACAGGTTTTTTTTCTTTCAAAACTTTAAATATTTCACTTCACTCTCGCTTGCATGGTTTCTGATTAGAAGTCTGCTGTAACACTTTACCTTGTTTCTCTATAGTCAAGGTAGGTTGGTTTGGCTTTTGTTTTCTTTTTTCTGACTTCTTTCAAGATTTTCTCCTCTTTGATTTTCTGCAATTTGAATATAATACCTAAGTGTAGTTATTTTGGGTATTTATTCTGTTTGATGCTGAGATTCTTGGAATTATGATTTAATGTCTGCCAAGTACTTATTTTGCACCAGTCTCCTTCTCTTCTTTCTTCTGGTATTCCAAATATTCATATGTTAAATGCTTTTAAATTGTCCCACAGTCCTTGGGTGCTCTGGATGTTTTTCAATTCTTTTTTCTTGTTGCATTTCAATTTGGGAAGACCATATTCCCTCAGCCCTGTCAAGACTACGGAGGAGCCATTCTTTATTTCTGTTACATCACTTTCCCTTTTTATTCTTTCTCCTGGATTTTCTGTTACATCTAGCCTTTCTTTATTATCTTTTCTTAAGTTTCCCTCTTTCTTCTGCATTATCCATCTCTTCTTGCATGATGTCTACCTTTTGCACTAGAACCCTTAATGTGTTAATAATAGTTATTTTAAATTCTCTGATAATTTCAACATATGAGTCTGGCCTGATGCTCATTTTGTCCCTTTAGACTGTTTTTTTCTTTTTTTGCCTTTTTGCATGATATATAATATTCTGTAGAAATCTTAAAATGTTTTATCCAGTAATAGGAACTGAGGTAAATCCTTTAGTATGAGGACTTGAATTAACCTGACTAGGATTTGAGCTTTGGAGTTGGGCTTTGTTTAATGCATTCTAAATTTATAGATACTAGAGGCTTCAAATTCCACTAGTTTCCTTGTTTTTGTGACCTTTATTACTTTGGGCTTCCCTAAGTATTCCTCCTCAGAGACAGTCTTTGTCTTGTAGCTCTTTTAACTGTAATTCACAAATAGTATATTGGAGCACATTGGTGTGGTAGCAAGGTGTAGGGAGGAGGAGCATTCTATAATCTTCCAATTAAATTTTAATCTTTTAGTGAGCCTGTGACCTTCACAAATGTTTCTTCTTTTATAGCTTAAAAACCCTCCCTCCTTAGGTGAGATAGGAAAACTAGAAAGGGCTGGGGTTGGAAAAATGTCCTTCCCCTGGTGGAATAAGCTCTGGTAATGTGTTTTCCCTGGATAGTAGTCTGTTATGTAGAATGCCCTGGGCAAACCTCTTGGGATTTCTGGAGGTGAAGCCCGCAAGAGTAAGGGGTCCCCTGAGATTGTGGCTCCAGGAATTTCTCAATCTCACACTGATCCACACTCAAACTCAGGCAATTCATCAAAAATACTATATAAGTGCTTCTACCAGGTTATGGCTCCAGTGCCTTCCAGGTTAACAGATCTTGGCTATGTCCTCTGATTTGCCTGTCTCTCCAGATTTGGGGTTGGCAATTTTCTCTGAAACTCAGTTCTCTGATGAGTCCAAGAAAAGTCATTGATTTTCAGTTTGTCCAGATTTTTCTTGGTGTATGGATAGGACTGTAAGAACTCCAAGTTCTCTACATGTCTGAGTTGAAATTAGAAGTCTTCTAGGATAGGGATCTTAATAATAGTATATTGCTATATATTCGAGAAATTGGGTGTTTTTTTTTTAGTTATTTAATGAATCAATATGGTTCTAAGAATTTTATTAATATATCAGTTTATTTTGAAAAATTTTAGGCTTCTTCTAAATCAAAGTATAATTTCTAGAGGAACAAACCTCTGATATGTATTTTCTTTCTTTTTTAAAAAAAAATTTATTTATTTAGCTGCACCAGGTCTTAGTTTCAGTACATGGAATCTGTGTTGCCACATGAGGGATCTTCGTTGCAGCATAAGGGATCTAGTTCCATGACCAGGGATTGAACTCGGGCTCCCTGCATTGGGAGCATGGAGTCTTAACCACTGGACCACCAGGGAAGTCTCTCTGATATGTATTTTCTCCAACATCACTAAGGAATTAACTCAATTCTGACATGATCTACCTGAAGATAGCACCAGATCCCACAGGTTAAGGGCTCAGCCCTACAAAACTGCCCCCACCTCCTTTTCAGACACCAATCCTAAGTCCAAGTTGTCACCCATGCTTTTGACCTATCAGCTATAGATGGGTTTCCATGGCCCCTCCTTGGGCTTGATTAATGTGCTAGAGTAGCTCACAGAACACAGGTAAATATTTTACTTACTGGATTAGAAAAGGATATAACTCAGGAAATGCCAATGGAAGAGATGCATAGGGCAAGGTATGTGGGAAGGGGTGCAGGTTTCCATGCTCTCTGGAATCTCCATTCTCCCCAAAATTCCACATGTTCACCAACGTGGAAGCTCTCCAAACATTGTTTGGTTTTTATGGAGGCTTCATTACATAGACATGGTTTGCCTCTGATGACTGAACTCAATCAATCTCTAGCCCCTCTCTTCTCCTAGGAGATTGGGGGTGGGGGTGGGGGTGGACTAAAAGTTCCAACTCTTTAATCACATGGTTGGTTCCCCTGGCAACCAGCCCCCAGCCTTGAGTTACCTAGAGGCTTTCCAAAAGTCACCTCATCAATATAATGAAAGACACGTTTATAGCTTTTATCATTTAGGAAATTCCAAGAGTTTTAGGGGCTCTGTGCCAGGAACAGGAGGAAGACCAATGTATATCTATATATTTTATAAATCACAATATCACAAAAGCCAAAATCAATATGTTGACTGAAAAAAATGCACAACCTAAAAGCTGAGAATTATGATTTCTTTGGCAGACTTACTGAGGACTTTAAGCCCCAGATATAGCCTCTCAGATAGCTCTGAGGAACTGTTCCAAAGGGTAAGGAAAGAGCCAGGATATATAGGAGTTTTTGCTGGAAAAAAAAAAATGTAGTCGGACATCAGAATATTACTGCTAATCACAAAAAACAAACATCTCAAGTTAATGATTTTACTGCTTTTCTGTATATGGGAAGATGCAAAATCTGTGCTCATTGAAATTATTCCTTTGATATGCACCTTAACTGTTCCGTCTTTCTCCAGTCCCCCTCAGGGTGTACCTTCAGGGCAGCTGCAGTGGCTGATGACTTTATGTCCACAACATATTTTGTTTACTGAAATGGCAGGTGACATTCTTTGTCCACAGATATATTCCCCAGGCCTGGGTCTTTTTAATAACATAAATCATGTAGTATGGTGCACAGCTAGGTGGAAGCTCCTTGCTAGCAGGAATTTTGTTGCATGCATTGCAATAGGGCTCTGGAGAGGACTGAAGGCCTCACTCTTCCAAGTGTGACACAGACACTCTGGCCCCAGACCCACTAAGTCAGAATCTGTGTTGTCGACAAAAACTTAATCAGTCACTCTACGAAAGAAATGGAAAGTTTTATTTGAGCCAAATTGAGGATTATAACCTAGGAACAGCATCTCAGAAAGCTCTGAGAACTGCTCTGCACAATAGAAGTCAAAGCACATTTATATACGTTTTTTGAGACAGAGGGCTGTATATCAAATGACGTATTATTGACAGTTTACACAATCCAAATCTGCAAGTATGAAGTAGTGGGTCATGTGACCTCTTACAAAATGAAGAAGGTGGTTTATCTTTTAAGCAGTTGTCTCGTTGATGCTAGGAGAATGTTGCTCTTTAGGGTTGAGCAGGTATTTCTGCCAATGGGAGAGGTTTGGTTGATGCATAATGCAGATACACAATGCACAGAGAGAGGAGAGAAGAGGCCAAAGGGCAGAGAAAATTTGTTGTTTAAATTTTTCTTGTCTTGCCATAAAATACTGTGGAAAATTTTTTTCCATGGTGTGTTAATAATGTCTCCACTTGATCCGTGGAAATGACAACCTCAGAGACACAGACCAGACTAAAGCCACTTAACATCCCCAGTGCAATGTTTGGACCCTGAAGTCCACCCACTGTAAATGGGGCATTTATGAGGTAATTGGGGAAGCTTTAATTTGGCCTGATAGATAAAACCAAGAAATTATAATGACACTGTGCTTATGCTCCAAAGGCCCTATTTTTCAGAAATGCATTATGAAAATAGAAAGAGCAAAGCCAAGTTTCTGCCACCTCCCCTGATAATGTTCAAGGTTACTGTTTTTTCCTACAGTTAAAAAAAACAGGCCTAAAATGGAGTCACTTGTGCTAAGCCCACATCACCAAACCATGGCTTAATACCTAACCTAATTGCAGTTTCAACCTTCCCCAGGAATGTAGTCTTAACCAGTCAATTTGGAATTTTCTGATCAGCACCAATGAGGTGATCTGCCACACACACCCTTTCCATCTCCAAAAGGAAGATGTAATCTGCTCTTTCCTTATCACTTCCCCCTTCTGTCTATAAAATCTTTCCGTTTTGTACAGCTCCTTGAAGCTCCATTCTTTTTAAATTTTGTAATGTTTTAAAAAATATATTTCATTGAAGTATAGTTGATTTACAATGTGTTAGTTTCTGGCATACGGCAAAGTGATTCAGTTATATATATATATATATTTATCATATATATATATATATAATAGTTTGCATCTGCTAATCCAAAACTCCCAATCCATCCCTTCCCCAACCCCCTCCCCCTTGGCAACCACAAGTCTGTTCTGTTCTCTATGTCTATGAGTCTGTTTCTGCTTTGTAGATAAGTTCATTTGTGTCATGCTTCCACACATACGTGATATATGGTGTTTGTCTTTCTTTTTCTGACTTACTTCATATACATATATACATATATATACATATATATACACACACACACACACACACAATGGAATACTACTCAGCCATACAAAAGAATGAAATAATGCCATTTGCAGCAACCTAGAGATTATCATACTAAGTATATATATATATATATATATATATATATAATATATATATATATATACCACATCTTCTTTATCCATCTGTCAGTGGACACTTAGGTTGCTTCCATGTCTTGGCTATTGTAAATACAGCTGCTATGAACATTGTGGTGCATGTATCTTTTTGAATTATAGTTTTGTCTGGGTATATGCCCAGGAGTGGGATTGCTGGATGATATGGCAACTCTATTTTTAGTTTTTTGAGGAACCTCCATACTTTTTCCCAAAGTGGCTGCACTAATTCACATTCCCAGCAACAGTGAACACCCTCTCCAGCATTTATTATTTGCAGACTTTTTAATGATGGCCATTTTGACTGGTGTGAGGTGGTACCTCATCATAGTTTTGATTTGCATTTCTCTAATAATTAGTGATGTTGAACATCTTTTCATGTGCCTATTGGCCATCTGTATGTCTTCTTGGAGAAATGTCTGTTTAGGTATTCTGCCCATTTTTTGATTGGGTTGTTTGGTTTTTCTTGTTATTGAGTTATGTGAGCTGTTTGTATATTTTGGAAATTAAGCCCTTGCCAGTCTCACTGTTTGCAAATATTTTCTCCAAGCCTGTAGGTTGTCTTTTCCTTTTGTTTATGGTTTCCTTTGCTATGCAAAAGCTTATGTTTTATTACATCCCATTTATTTTTGCTTTTATTTCTATCACCTTGGAAGTAGCGATAGAACTTTCCTTAGAGTGACTTAAGAAAACATTGCTACAATTGACGTCAGAGAATGTTTTGCCTATGTTCTCTTCTAGGAGTTTTATGGTGTCATGTCTTATATTTAAGTCTTTAACCCATTTTGAGTTTATTTTTGTGTATGGTGAGAGGGTGTGTTCTAACTTCATTGATTTATATGTCGCTGTCCAGCTTTCCCAACACCACTTGCTGAAGAGACTGTCTTTTCTCCATTGCGTATTCTTGCTTTCTTTGTCAAAGATTAATTGTCCATAGATGTGCGGGGTTTATTTCTGGGCTCTCTGTTCTGTTCCACTGTTCCATATGTCTGTTTTTGTGCCAATACCACACTGTTTTGATTACTGTAGCTTTGTAGTACTGTCTGGAGTCTGAGAGGGTTATGCTTCCTGCTTTGTTCTTTTTCTTTAGGATTGCTTTAGCAATTCTGGGTCTTTTATGGTTCCATGTAAATTTTAGGATTATCTGTTCTAGTTCTGTGAAAAATGTCATGGGTAATTTGATAGGGATCACATTAAAGTTGTAGATTGCTTTAGGTAGTATGGCCATTTTAACAATATTAGTTCTTCCAATCTTGGAGCTCCTTTCTACTTGCTAGATGAGATGATGCCTGATTCATGACTTGTTCAATAAAGCCAATTAGATCTTGAAATTTTACTCGGTTTAATTTTCGTTATTTAACACTATCTACGGCCTAAAATACCCAGAACTCCCTCTTCCAGGGCACATTGTAAATTGCACTTCCCATTCCTTTGAAGTTAGGCCAAGTAACTCACTTTGGCAAATCAAAAGTGAATGAAGTGCAAGTCTTAGGTGCCCTGTATGCATTTCCCACATCCCCTATACCTGCCTATTCTCAGACTCCAGTGAGCATCAGAAACACCTGGAGGGCTTGTTAAGCAGGTCCTTGGTGCCACCCCAGAATTTCTGATCCAGTACCTCTGGAGTGGTGGGGTTAGTGTAAGGTGGTGGGGCCTGAGAATGTGCATTTATAACAAGTTTCAGGTGATGTTTATATTGCTGGTCTGAAGGATATACTTTAGGAACCAGTGTTCTAGAAGAATCTTCTCTGGGCCAGATTCTCTGGGCGATGCTTCCCTACTGAGCCATGTTTAAGATGAAGGATGGGTGAGAAGCAAATATTTCTTGTCCTCATTGCACTGAGATTTTCTTGCTCATAACTGAAAGAGTATATCCCACAAAGAAGCACAAAATTCTCAGAACCCACAAGTCCTCAAGAAAACAACAATATTTTGATTAGAGAGGCTTATTCAGTTTTGGCTGGGTTCCAGGCACACGTATCCTCACAGAATTAATGGTGCAGAGCTGCCAAGAGGTCCTTGGGCTTGTCCTAAGGCACATTCCCCTTGGTCCTCTGCTACCTGGTAATAGGATAGCTACTTCCAAGAAAGAATTCAAGAATATCCTAGGATGGCAACCCCCTCTCCCCTATGTCTTCCATGGGCCCAGCCTATGTCTTGAATTCACTCTATTAAAAGCAAGACAACAGGCCCAAAATATAGTCACTTATGCTAAACCCCAAGGACTTAAAGTAGTTTTGGCCTCTCCCAGGAATGGACTTTTAAACCAACCAGGAATTACCTGGTCAGCACTAGTGAAAGTGAAGTAATCTGCCTGATAGAACTCTGCAGCCCCTAAAGGAAGGTGACCTTGCCACAACCAATCCACTTTTTGCTAATATGTCTTCCTTGTTCCTGCTCCCTTCTGCCTATAAAAGTCTTTCATTTGTACAGCTCCTTGGAGTTCCTTTCCATCTGCTTCATGGGATGATGCCTGATTCATGAATCATTGAATAAGGTCTTTAAAATTTACTCAGTTGAATTTTGCTTTTTAACAACTCACAGGATCTGGTTTTCTATTACTGATATCAAACACTTTTGGAGCCAGTGGAGGGTGGTGCATGTCTAAGACAAGATTTATCAGTAATTTCCCTGACGTCAGAGCCATAAACCTCTGGCCAGCAGACAGCTAGAGAAGGTAGGCAGCGCCAGGAATGGTCCCACCCCTATGAACCTTAAGACAGGTCAAGATAAGGGAGGGCTATAAATCTGACTTGGCTCAATCAGTGTCCAGGCACCTCTGAGCACCATCTTTGCTACTAGCTCAGTCACCTGGGGGTGATTTCCTCTTCTTATCCTTGTGGTCCCTCCCCCAGCTGAGTGCACACAGCTATCTTTACATCTCTCTTACCCTCTTCTACTACACCTCTTTCACTTTCTCCAATTCCTGTGGTTTCTCTAGTTGCAGTGTTTCCTCTTATCCCTTTCCATGTATGTGTCCAGATCAATTTTCCTGTCTTTCAGATTCTGCCTTTTTGCCTGTCACATTCTCTCTGGATGTGTCTTTAAAATAGATTTAAAAAAAAATAATTCAATTCAGAGAAAAAACGAACAGTATACCTAAGATGGCTGGTTAACTAAATACCTGGCTGCATTTTTTTTTTCTTTTTTTAACCTTGAGTTTGGTTTTTGTTGGTTCTGTGAAGACATAGCTTTCCTCTCTCTAAGGCCTCATGACTTTCTTGTTATTGACAGGTCCCTTCCTACTGGGTAGCCACAGTCCCTCTGCTAAGTGCAACTGTTTGAGAGAGAAGCAATAGCTTGCGATTCAAGGCCTTGAAAATCCCGTGCAACATGGAAACAGAGGTTGGGTAAGGATCAGCTTGAGGAAGGCCGAATGGGAGGGGAGTGGGAATTCACACTCCCACCCTGGGCTGCAGGGGCAGGTGGGATCCTGGCCTCTCTCTCCGAGGAGAGTGTGAGGCTGAAACCACAGCGGCAACACTGAGGTTAGAAGGAGGAGAGGGAGGTGATGTTAAGTGAGGGCCTCTCATTCTCCCCTAAATAGCAGCAGGCCCGAAGAGCCCCCTGCCAGGAAGCCCTTCATGCCAGGAGCTTCCACTACTCCCTCACTCCTCCCCCAGTCCCCCCAACACTTGTAAGAATTCCTGCATCACCTCTGGAGAAGGCATGACTGAAATTCCCTCCTGTTGGATGTGGAGAGGACCCTTCCCTTCTGCATGTTATCATGGAAATCATAAGGAGAGGGGAAAAGGAACATGGTGGCACACAAGGCATGTGAGATGAAGCAGCAACTAAGGAAGGGTTTGTCTTCTTTTGCCGAACTCCAAGGCCCTGATCTTCATTCCAGCCTAGACCAAAATATTCCTCTGTCCTAAATGGGAAGGAAACTCATTTTGCCACCACCTCTTCCCAGCTGTGCTGATGAATAAGCTGGTATATCCCTGCTGTGTCGTGACCACCACCTGCCTGCCATCAGGAGGGAGAAACCACTGCCCAGCATTCCAAATTCCTTGACCACAGTGGACAGTCATCACCTCATGCCCAAAGCAGTAATGTCCAGCAGCCCTCCACTGCCTCTGGGCTTGGCCCTAATCAACCCCAGCCTTGGTGTTCTCATGCTCTGACCCCAAACACATCCACTATCTCACATTCTCCACCAAAACACCTGACAGGCCCCAACCTCCTCCACTGGCCATATAATTTTAGTGTTTTAGATAACATTCAGAGGTTATCTACCCAGTTCAGCCCCACTTCTTGCAGACTGGAACACCAAAGCCCAGAGGAGCTGAGCGGCTCATCCAATGTGCACACAACCCCCTTGTGGCAGAGGCAGGTCAATGACAGCCCTCTGGATAGTGTGGTCAGTGCGTTTCAGTCCTGAGTTACATCTGTCCCTTTTCACACTCAAGTGTACTTTTTTTTTTTTGGCTGCGCAGCTTGCAAGATCTTAGTTCCCCAACCAAGGATCAAACCTATACCCCCTGCAGTGGAAGCTCAGAGTTCTAACCACTGGACCACCAGGGAATTCCCTCAAGTGTCCCACTTTAGACCATACATGACATAGAGTCACTGTATTAAGTGACATATAGTCACAATGTCTATTGTACCATGTTAGGTGTTGAGTAAGATGGAGTCAGGGAAGACCCCAAGGGTGACATTGGGCCAGCCCCACAATAAGTCAAATGAGCCTTGGGGAACTTGGGTGGGGGGATTAATTCAGACCTGGCTGGAGAACTGGGGAACCAGAAAGGCCTTTGGTCAAAATTCCACATGAGCTGGGCCTCAAGCCACAGGCAGAAGTCTAACAGGTTAAGCAGGGGGAAACTGGTGCCAAGAGTAGCACAAGTGAAAGCAAGTCTGTGGGCAGATGTTTGGTGGAGAGTGCCATATGCCAGGCCCTGAGAACACCAAGATCGGGCAGACACAGGCTTTGGCTAGAACAGCTCATGCCAGATTTCAGAAGAGTGAAGCCTGGGGACAGGAGGACTTGGAGGTGGGGGTCACGGGGGGGGGGGGCAGGGGAGGAACTGGGATTCCTGCTACCACCTCTCTAGCTTAAGGCCAGGGGCTGGTTCAGAGCTTCAGAGAGTATCCCCAGCTCAAATAACCTCCCAGAGCCCTCTTGATTGCATCCCTCTTTAGTTATCTATTTTTTTACTGCCCTGCCTCACCTATTAGCTATGTGCACCCCTGTGTTCCTTACCTGGATGTCCCACCCACGGTCTTATATTTTCTGGTCTTCCTAGCAAGCCCTACCACGGTGTTTTGCAATCTGAAAGATCCTGGTAAATATTTCTTAATAAACCACACATACTTTTGCCAGCCAGTGAAATGGTCCCCTGGTGTCCTTTGTCCAGGCTATGGCACAGGGTGGTAGTCTGGGGCTCAGGAGTGGTGGTAGGGAGAAGCCAATGGGATTTCCCAAGAGGGGAATATGGAAGGAGGGTGAGGAAGGGAAAGGGATAGGATACTAGCGAGGACAATAAAGAAGGTGAGCTCTGCGAGAGAGAGGCATGGACATATATACACTAACAAACGTAAGGTAGGGCATGGCACAGGGATATCAGCTTGGTGCTTTGTGACTGCCTGGAGGGGTGGGATAGGGAGGGTGGGAGGGAGGGAGACGCAAGAGGGAAGAGATATGGGAACTTATGTATATGTGTAACTGATTCACTTTGTTATAAAGCAGAAACTAACACACTATTGTAAAGCAATTATACCCCAATAAAGATGTTAAAAAAAAAAAAAAAGGTGAGCTCTGAAGAGACAGGGCACACCACAGGCACAAAACATCTGGTCTCAGATGACACCAGCCCCAGCAGACCTGGCCCAGCTTTCACACAGCGGATGGTTCCAATGACATGCAGGGAGGCAAGAAGCCCCTGTCTGTGTGGGGACAGACAGGGTTCAACTCTGGAGTATGGACCCTAACCCGTACCCCACCATGCTCCCAGGCCCTGCTGCCCAGTGTCCAAGAGGTGAACCTCATAGTCCTGCAGGACTAACACAGTAAAGCCCACAGAGCTGGAGACCCAGATCTCACTTCGCCTGCTTTCTGGTGGTTGCTGCCCCCTGCCGACAGAGCAGGACCATGACAGCACTAGAAGCCCATCTCCCCTCCATGCACAAGGCAGAGTAAAGAACACTTCCAAAATCATATCCAAAGAGGGAAACCCAGCCCTCAGTGGGTCTTTATAAACAGCCTCCTTGTTTAGCACAAGATGGGATGAGGCCTCCTTTCATGAACTTCACTGCATTCTGAAGCTTCAGAGAACTGCTAACATGCATCACTGTGGCTATCAACCTGGCATTGTGCTAAGCACATGTAGATTTTCTCATCATACAGGTCATAAAATTGAAGCATAGAGAAATTTGGGAACTCCCCACTTGGAGACATGGAGTTCCTAGGACTGTGGATACAGATCTTATCTCCTAACTGCAGTACTAACAAAGTACAGATCTTCCTAGATTTACAATGGGGGTACATCCTGACAAACCCATCGTAAACTGAAAATACCCTAAGTCAAAAATGCACTTAGGGGACTTCCCTGGTGGTCCAGTGGCTACAACTCCGTGCTCCCAATGCAGGGGGCCTGGGTTCAATCCCTGGTCACAGAACTAGATCCCACCTGCTGCAACTAAGAGTTCGCACGCCGCAACTAAAGATCCCACAAGCCGCAACAAAGATCCCATGTGCCACAACTAAGACCCGGCGCGTCTAAATAAATAAATATTTTTTTAAATGCACTTAATACACCTAACCTACTGAACGTCATAGCTTCGCCTAAACTACCTTAAATGTGCTCAGAACACTTACATTAACCTACTGTTGGGCAAAAACATCTCACACAAAGCTTGTTTTATAATAAAGTGCTGAATATCTCAGTTTATTGAATACTGTACTGAAACTGAAAAACAGAATGGCTGTATGAGTATAGAATGGTTCTAAGTGCATCAGTCGTTTACCCTCATGACCGTGTGGCTGACTGGGAGCTACAGCTTGCTGTCGCTGCTCAGCATCACGAGTATTGCACCCCATATCACTAGCCAAGGAAAAGATCAAAATTCAAAATGTGAAGTGCGGTTTCTACTGAATGTGCACCTCTTTCTCATCATTGTAAAGTCAAAAACTCAAGTCAAACTATCGTAGGTCAGGGACAACCTATAATCTGGTATAGAGTTGGATCGGGGCAGGGAGAAGGGAGATGCAAAAGCACATTTTCTGAGCATGTATTAGGTGCTGGGCGTGAGCTGGGTGCCAGGGAGACTGAGGCCCAGCTGCTCACTTGAGGGGGACATAGCTCAAAAGAAGTCATTACCACTAGGACATATGACATGGGGAGAAGAGACTCCACATCCCCCATAACTTGACTATCTCTTGCTTACTTTAAAATTCCTTGACCATCCTGTTATTTCTCAGCTCCCCTTCCCAGTAAAACTTCCTAAGAGCTGACTACACACACTCCCTCTACTTTCTCACCTCTAGCTCCTCTGAGGGGCTTCACTCGAGGGCTGAAGAGTTTAGACTCTAGAGTCCAACTGCCTCCATTACCTCCTACAAGGCTAAGGGCAGACTGGGCACCCCTACTATGCCTGTATTCTTACCTGGAAAAAAGCAACCGTGGTGCTACCTACCCCATAATATTGTTATGGGTACTAAATGGATCGATGCATATGCCTGGCGCGTGAGACACACTGGGTGAGTGCAATCCACTATTGTTACGATAGGGCTAGGGGGCACATTTGTCATGGTTAGCCATTAGCACCAACCCTCATGTTCTCTCTCCACTATTGCCTTTTCTGGTAGGTGATTCTGCATGGAAAAACTGGGTGGGCACAGCCTGCCCTTTTTCTCCTGGTTCCTTTGCACCAGGAGCCTTACAGGTTCCACACTGCCACAGACTGGGTAGGGAAGTATGACCCTGGGGAATCATCTCAGAAAGCCCACTTGCCCAAGGACACAGACCACACATACAGTCACAGCAGCTTTTCCAGTGATAAAGGAAGTATTTTGGCACCCATCTGCCTTATCACACTTTGCTTATTTCTCAATTAATAAGCCAGGTCAGGAAAGGCAGTCTCACACCTGGACAGTCTGGTCAAAGGGTACAAAGGCTCCTAATGGCCCACCTACCACCTGAGGTCACCAGGGTCACTCTTCTGCCCTCCTGTCCCTTCAACTCCTGGCCTTCACCTTGCCCCTTAAAGGTCTTCAGGACGCCCTTTTCCCACCAGGTTTCCAGTGGGTCTCCCCCTCCTCCTCCCAGGCAGCACCTTCTCCATCCCTTAGCTGACTCCCTCCTCACCTGGCTATAAATGTAGGTGCGCACCCCTGGTGAGGTTTGGTCGAGAGCCTTCACTCTCCACTTCCTCAGCTCCTGAAGTTCTCGTCTCTTCCCCAACCTGATTCCACCAGATGTTTCACAGGCAGCGAGTCCAAATGTATTCAGACCCCTCCTGACCCACCAACAGGTCAAGCCCTGACTTGGGAGTCACCTTTTATCTATGTTAAATTTTAATTTCAGATAGATGACAAACAACTTAGTATCTAAGTATGTCCTTAACACTGCAGGGGCCAAAAACATTGTCTATCTGAAATTCAAGTTTAGCTGGGCATCCTGTATATTTGCTAAATCCCACAATGCTACTTGTCCCTCCCCTTTCTTCATGCTCACATCCAGGACTGGCACCACCAGTGGCTGACAACACCCACTCCACCCTGCAGAGCCCTCCTTGGCAGGTAAGCTGGAAGGGTAGGGGGGTGCAGGGCACCACCAACTTGGTGCGCATTCACGCCAGCCCTGTGGCCATAAGCCTTCCCTCCTCTCATTGCCTGGGTTTGATCCATCTCAACCTTCAACTCCCAAGAGACCTCCGACTACCCCATCAAGAGCATCCCGCTTCACCCTGTTCCTTCCCACTCTCCCTCCTCACCCCTTTCTCCTCTTCCCTCCCTGAAAGGGACAATAGACATTACTGTTACATAAACTATTTTATTTAAATAAAATCAGGGGCAGACCCTTTTCCCCCATACACACAGGCACATGCACGCACGCACGCCCACGTCCTCCCCCTTCTTCCCTCCCCCCACGGCCACCTCAAACCTGGCGGTTCTCATCATGACCAACCTGCCTCAAGCCTGGGACAGGGAGACACCTTCTATTCGAAGGCCTGCTCCTCCCCCAGTCAACGGCAGCAGCACACAGGCCTAGGCACAAGTTCTCCTGTCCAGAGTCCAGCTCTCAGCCCTCCTGGGGTGGGACAGGAGGATTGGTGCTCCCAAGGCACCTAGATCCAGTGTGGCTTCCCTACCTTTCCCCCGCCCCACGCAGCACAGGAGTACCACCAGACACCTGAAGCAGCTCCCTATGGAGGGCGGGTTCCATCACCCCAGGCCAAACCTTCCCCATATCAGTGGAGGCTCTGCAGCCAAACCTGAGCATCCCCCAAGGGATCGTGGACTAGGTATTGTTTGGTTTGGGGAAGAGCGAGGGAGAGCAATTGAGCACCAAGTTCCCCAACTCTACCCTGCAGGAGAATGCTGAGATTTGGTTCAGCATCCTCTACCCAGAAAAAGTAAATAAACCTAACTCCGCAGCAGGAA
>NW_006784081.1:1206303-1212697 GCF_000442215.2 Lipotes vexillifer | reverse complement strand
CGCAGCAGGAATGGCAAGGCCTTCAGCCATCAGGACCTCACTACATCTCCATCCCCCATCTAGTGGACTCACTAGCACCTTGGCAATGTTAAGGACCCAGCCAAGCTGGGGAAACACCACACACACGGGAGTCTGTTTGGAATTGGTGGTGCCCCCTTTGTCAACGATGAGATTGGGTTTCACCTTCCCTGACACCAGTATCCCTCAAGTCCTGCTTTGAGGCACTCATAGCAAAGTGGCTTAGGTCATGAGGAGGGAGCACTAAAGGGATGGGTGGCGTCTTCCAGAGGCACACAGTCCCACAGTGCATCTTACATGTTACACACAGGCAGGCTGGGACAGAAGACTGGGGTGCTGGGCTGCTAGGAGGGCTTGGCAGCATCCCTGCCACTCGGGACCACTCGGGAGATGGGTAGGTGGGAGGGGCACCCGTCCATTCACTCAAGCTTGGGGGAGCCAAGATGCCAGGACCCAGGTCCAGTGCCCACCTTCTCTGATGGTGTCCCTGTGCCTTCTAGACAAATTTCCCTGAGGGGAAAAACCAGACAGATGGAAGAAGTCAAAAAGAGGGCAGCAAACGGTATCAGACTGTGAGGGGCCAGCAGGCGGAAGGGAGATGTGAGAGCCAAAGACAAGCCTTCAGAAAGGGTAAGGCAAAGAGAGCTGCCACCTGTGGGGGGCAGGGCAGGGTGAGGAAGACAGGACAGACTCAAGACACAGCCAACCTGACCTCTCTGGGGGAAGCGAGGGCCCGAGGAGAGGGAGCTAGGAGCCTGCAGGGCCCTCCATGGGCCAGTGGTGGTTAAGACTGCACCAGCCACCCTGAGCACAGGGCTACAGGCTGATACTGCGCTGGTGGCGGCCGCTACGACCCCCACTCCGGGGACCCAGCTCCTGGCCATCCAGACTGGCGTGGTCCGAGAGGCCCCGCAGGTGCTCCACGGAGTCGCACTTCTGCAGGTCTGAAGCCACAGTGCGCAGGCTCAGCAGGCTCAGCGTGTCCGTGTCGGGGGCAGGGCCAGGCCCCAGGCTGACACCCTCCTCCAGCCCCCCACCCTCGGCCCCCTCGAGGATCCCGCTGTCCCCATCCTCGCCACCATCAGGCCCGGCCTCGGCCCCCACTGGGGAAGAGCGCAGCTGGCCCGGGGGGTGAGGGAGCTGGCCCCGGCGCCGCGCATGAATCTGCTCGCTGATCTGCTCCAGGTTACGCAGGGCGACTGAGTAGCGGGTCTTGGCCTGGGCTACCTGCTGCTCCAGCTCTGTCACCTTGGCCTTGTGCTCCTGCAGAGGGAGGGTCAGAGTCAGGTGACCCTCTGGGCAACTATCCGAGGCCCCTGGAGCTGCCAAGTCCTGTCAGGCCCATTCAGCATTCTGCGCTGGGGTCTCCCGTCCCAGGCCCTCGGCTCTGCTCACCACCAACCACTAATCTGCAGTGCTCCACCCAGCCCCTCTCCACTCCTCCTCCTCCTGGGGTCCTCCTTCCCCAGCAACCTTCCCTGCTCCTGCCTGACCTTCTGGGGCCTTCCTCCCAGGTCTTCATTCCCACCTGCTCTTCCCCCTCTCCCCATTGTTCCCTTTCCCTATCTGGCCGATTCCTTTGCCCCATTCTCCCCGGTCTCCCCCAATTCTCACCTTTTCTCCTTTACCTCCCTTCTCTGCCAGCACTCACTCCCTAACCCCACCTCCCACTCCTGCGGGGTCATTCTGAGCACATCTGTTCCACCGCACTGGCCTGGTGGATGGCCCAGAAAAGCAGATTGGTGTCCCCTCTACCTGCCCTCCCTTTCTATGCCTGCCCCCTCCCCCATCCTCCGTCCACTCACCCTCCCCCTCTCCCACTCAGCTACCTCCAGGATTTGGCTGAACTGGGCCTTGAGCTCGAAGTAGGGGCGGCTCTTGCCAATGGCCCGCCGGAGGGTCTTCTGCAGGGCCTGAACCCGAGCCTCAGCCTGCTGGCACAGCCGTGTCACCCGCTGGTGTTCCCGCTCACCACGAAGCCGCTCCTCCTCGGCCTCATTCACCTGGCCCAGGTGGGATGGAGGGCACACATCACTGAACTCGGTCCCACCCTCCTGCCCCTATAGCCTGCTCAGGCTGCCACTCCAAATGTTACCCTGGGGGAGATCCCCCACTGCAGAGCCTGGAGAGAGCACTGAGCTCCCAAGACACAAAAGAGAACAGTGAGTGCTTGCACCTGCCTATTGTTACCTGTACCAACCGCCTCTCAGGTTCGTTGCTACCAAGAGGTGCCGGAGCCCTCTGGACCACTTGTGAGCCTGTAGGGAATGTCCATCTGTGAGCACATCTGCCACAGCCATGGTCCTCAGAGAGCCCTCAGTGCTGGGGGCTAGGGCTGGGGGAAGGGAGGAGCCTCACTGTGGGGAGCCACAGCTCTGCATTGAGTTCTCCAGGTTTCTGTGCCTGAGCAGGTAGCAGGCAAGGGCTCCAGCCACCTCATCTACCAGGACCAAGGGGCTGACCCCGCCTACACACACAGTTTCAACAACCCCTCCCTCAGTATCATGCTCTCCTCTGTGTGAGTTCCAGAGTGGAAGTGGAGCTCCTGCTCTGCGTGAGGCCATGGGCCTGGACTAAGGAGCACACAAAGAACCTCAAGACATGACTATTCCTCAGGAGCTGACATGTACTGCTACAGACTAAATGTTTCTATCCCCCCAAAATTCTTACGTTGAAATCCTAACCCTGAAGGTGGGCCCTCTGAGAGATGATTAGGTCAAGAGGCGGGAGCTCTCACAAATGAAATTAGTGTCCTTATAAAAGAGGCCTTGGAGAGCTCCCTAGCCCCTTCGGCCATGTGAGAACACAGTGAAAAGACAGCTGGCCATCTGGGAACCAGGAAGCAGGCCCGCTGCAGACACCAAATCTGCCTATGCCTTGATCTTGAACTTCCTAGCCTCCAGAACTGTAAAAAATAAACATCTGTTGTTTAAACCTCCCAGTCTGTTATTTTATTGTAACAGCGCTAAGAGACTAAGACACTTGCCCTTTACAAGGTGAAGGTGGCAGACTAGAGCTGATGCCAGGGATCCTCCCGCTCCCTGGTAGCCATAGAGTAGCTTGGAAATAATACACAAATTGTACTTCAAAAGCCAAGGTACACTGGCAGAGCTCAAAAGCAAGAAAGGGAGAACATTCAGCAAATAGAAGCAAGGGGTCACAGCTAAACATAACAAAAGACTGTTGAATCCAGAGCAATCAGCAGTAATGAACTATTTGGGTTAGTCCCACATCTGGAGGCAAAGGTTCAAGAAGAACCCAGAAAGACATTCTAAGTCAGAAGGAAGTGTATTTGGGACACGCTGGAGGCCAAACAGGGCAGAGAGCAAGGACCAGATTTTGCCTGGAACAGAATCAAAACGGACGGTGAGCTGGGCAGGAATGAACTATTTGGGTTAGTCCCACATCTGGAGGCAAAGGTTCAAGAAGAACCCAGAAAGACATTCTAAGTCAGAAGGAAGTGTATTTGGGACACGCTGGAGGCCAAACAGGGCAGAGAGCAAGGACCAGATTTTGCCTGGAACAGAATCAAAACGGACGGAAGTCTGGAGTGGAGGAGAGAAAGGATTAAGGAAGGTGACAGGATGCAGGGAAAGGAAAGGAAGTACAGGAACTGGCAGGAGGGACCTACTGGCACTGCCTGGCTCACCTTGCAGGTGGCATGGTTGAGCATCTCCTGCCACGTGGGGTCCAGCCGGTTCTTGTCAGCCATGACGCCCTGCTCAGCCACAAACACCATCTCCCGGGCAGCGTTGTGCATGCTCACAGCCCGCTCATACCGCAGTGCTGCCTTCTGTGTCTCCTGCTGGGCCTGGGGGGAAAGGACCATCAGGATAGGGAGCCTCAAAGGACCCCTGGCTGCCCATGGAGACCCGCCCTGGGCAAGGACAAGAGAAGGAGGAAGGCCCACTGCAATGTTGGCTTCACTTCCCAAACTGCACTAAGAATAAATGCTGAGGAAGTAAAATTCTATGAAGAATATGTTGCAAGGATATAGCTCAGAGAAGAAATGTATGTAGAAAAAGAAGGATACTGCCAGTGGAGGGTGAGTGTGTAAAATCCAGCACTCTCGAAGGCTGCTGGCCTTTTGCCCTAGGGAGAACAAAGAAAAACCCACAACCTTTAGTTGGAAGGTGGTTAGTTGATGGTTGAGACCATCAACTCCAGTCCAGCAGGTAAACTGAATGAAATAACCAGACAAGTAAGTGCTTGGAGATATCATCACAACCATATTTACCAAACAAAAAACTGGAAACAAACCTAAGTTTTCAGTTACAGAGAACTGGTTAAACGAATAATAGTACATCTAATATAAAGAAATATTAAGAAGCCCTTAAAAATAATGGCAAGTATGGGTATTTCTTGACATGGAACCATGTCCTAATATAATAAAGGAATAAAAATTGTATATATGTGATCCCATATTGGCAGGATATATACAAAAAAAAATTTAAGGAATTATTTGTGCTATATTAATCACGTTTTTTATTTTCTATGTTTTATGATGCTTTGATATCTTGGAGGCCTTGCTGGCTCTCCTAGGGCTGGCTAATTCCTAGAGATACTCCTAGGAATGTGAGCACCCTTTTCATATGCAAATCAACCAATCCAAAGCCCATCTATCACACAGCAAGCCAGTATTTCCCCTGCCCTAAATCACTGAAGGGCCAGGACCAGAAAACTAGAGACCACCCCTATAGCCCAGAACCTGCCTCAATTATTCAAACTAGCCAATCTTAAATTGGCTCAGTTGCCTACCCTGCCCTACCCATTCCTTCCCATGAAAACCACAATAAAGGCTCTACAATAAAAGCTCTAAGCCAAGCTTTCCCCTCACATTTTCTGCCTCCTCACCCACTCAGGTACTTCCCCATGTAGCCCTGCATGATGTGGCAGGTCCTTTTCTCTTAGGAACTGTTAAGTCATAAATTCTTCTTTGAAGGCAGCTGTCTCTGTGTCTGTCACCTTACCATACTTGACTAACCAAATCCCAGGTACAAAAATCATGAAACATGCACGTGGTTGGATATGGGGAAATATTGGTTTTCTTCTCCTACCTTGTTTTATAGTTACAGGTTACAATTACAGCCTTCCAATAGTGAGCCCACATTATTTGTGCAAAGAAAAATTTAAAAAGAAGGAAATGGGTAAAGGAGTGGAGGAGCAAACAAAGAAAAGAGAGACATGAACCAAGGAGAACAGAAGAGGAAAAGAATGGTGATCTATCTCACACCCCATACAGAGATAGAAGAGTACGGGGCCAGGCTCTGCATGCGGCCCCTACCTCAGAATGTGGGTCATACCTCCTTAGCCAGCCGCCGAGCTTCATAGTAGGGCCGGGCCTTCTCGATGCAGCTCCCCAAGTGGGAGCCCTGCGTGTTGAGCTTCCTTGCTGACTCCTGCAGGATCCTCCGGTAGGTGGTCCTGGCCTCCTGGCAAAAGGATAGGGACATGGGCAGAGGGAGGCATGCGTGTGGGTCCCAGCCCCTCTTGTTTTCCATACATGCCTCTTCCCCTGCCACTGTACTGAAAGAGGAGGGAAAATGATGAAAACACCTTTGGAAACAGCCCAGGAGTGTGAGGAAAAGGAGCAACACTCACATCCAGCTGCAGCTCCACCTGGTTGATCTCCTCGCTGGCCTGGTTCAGATGCTCCAGCTCCTCCTGCCAGAGAGGGGCAGAAAGTTAGAGCAGTGGAAGTAAGCAGCCTCACATGAACCAGGCAGGGCAGGAGCACAGTACACAGAGGGAAAGCCCAGCCAACCAGGGAAGTGAAGAAATGCAGCAGGAGGTCATTGTCAAATGCCTCCTGTCAAAGACAGAATAATATATAGCCTCCTGTAATCCTCACAATTCCACCTCTAAACCCCCATTTTAAAGATGAGAAAATTGAGGTTCAGAGTATGGAAAACTCCTATGCACACAGCAACGTGGCAACAAGCCTGTGCTCTCTCCATCAGACTGCACCACCTCCTCCTCGTACTCCAGCCAGGAGGAGTCTCCTTCAGAGCTAATGGTCTCTGTCCCAGTGAGGACAAACCCGCTGGGCCACTCACTCAGCGTACTTTTACTACACACTTATCACAGTTCAGCACCATGAGACCTGAGGATTCAGAACACAAAGAGGTGGCAGCTCCGGCCCAATAAGTAAGCAACAGGCCCTCAGTGGTGTGAGGAGCCACGTGAGGGGTGTGCATGGTAGGGGCTGGGAATCAAAAGGAGAGCAGGTGCCCAGGGCAGGCAGATTATTGGGTGAGAAGCCAGAGAGGCTGTGGCACAGGGACAGGATACTAGGGCTTCTCCCAATGGCAGGGGGAACACCTCAGAGACTAATGCCACCTGGTGGTTTAGGAAGGCAGAGATGGGCAATGTAGGG
>NW_006784081.1:1200923-1206242 GCF_000442215.2 Lipotes vexillifer | reverse complement strand
AGGGAAAGCTTGGAGGGGCCAGGGAGACAAAAGTGGAGGCTGTCTGTAGTTCTCCAGGTGGGAGAGGAGAGGGCAGATCCCAGGGAAATACAGGATGCAAAATCATTAGGGCTTCGTGGACAATTAAGGTCAAGATTAGAGAAGAATGCATGGTTCAAGAGGCCTCTAGGCCTGCTTGGGCAGTGGTGACAGGACCCCAGGTAGATCCTGTGGGAGGGAGGGAGGGAGAGGCTCAGGAAGAAGTCACCAGACACGCTGGCTTGAACGCCTCACTGGTCCCAGGGCTGGCAAAAGAAGCAAGCCACCCAGGCCTTTCAGTGGCAGAGAGCAGGGAGGGTGCTGGCCTTGAGTATCCTCCCCTCCCCTTGGTCAAGTTCCTGGGGTCCAATGAGCCAATGACACTCCTGAGGAGGAGCAATACCCAGAGAAATGCCTGATGCTCGGCTACAGGATCCTCCTCCAGGAGCCCTGCAGCCCCTGGACAGGCCAGCAGTAGCCAGCATGGTTTCTGCTCGCTGCCCATGGCCCAGACACAACCTGCACTTGGTAGTGAGCGACACTGCCATCACTGCTCTCACACCTCATTTGGCCCTTCCAACAACCCAGTGTGTGATCCCCCTTTAGTCCTTCTATTTCTATACCCCATCTCAAGCCCTAAAAAATTTGAGCCAGTAAGTAAGAATCTAAGAAACCAAGTTATGTGCTCTAATTACAGTATAAGGTAGAACACAAAAAAAGAAACATATAACAAATCCAGGAATGTGAAAGGCTCTGGCTATTGGCCCACAGAAGCAGGCATGTCTTTCTATACAGAAACTCATATCCACGAAGCACCTCCAGCAATTTAAAAAAAGGCCTCCTGTTGACTCTGAGGTCTGCCCCGTGGAGTCACAAAGCTGTTTCTAGCAGGACAAAGAGACTGGGGAGCAGAGCAGGCTGGAGGGCAAGGTGGGCAAGGGGGTGGGGGATGGGGGCAGCCCGGCTGAGGCAGACCCAGGGCAAAGCAGAGCAGGAAGCCAACAAGCAGCCAGGGCTCTGTTTTGGGCCGTTGGCAACACATTCCATTTGGCCTGCTCCACCAGGAGACTCCTGGCACCCGGCTGAAATGGAATTCAAGGAGGATGAAGTCCGAGTCAGCGTACATCATCCATCAGTGAGCCTGCAGCCAGCAGAGAGGGCGACCTCCTCAGAGCACACCGGGCGCATTCCCACGATGCCAGGCCACTGAGTCAAAGGCACAGGCGCTCGGGCTACAGATGCTCCTGCCCAACTTGTGCAAGCCATTAAAACACTCAAGCCCAAAATGGAGTATAATCTCATAAACTGTGAATCACTATGTTGTACACCTGAAACTTACATAAGATTATAAATCAACTATATCTCAATTAAAAAGAAGAACACTCAAGCCCACAGTCATCAGCAGGGCCAGGGTGATACATGACCCAAAGACTCAGAAATAAGGTAAAAATGACTGCCCAGAGAAAGCTAAACCGACACGTCGGACGACGCAGAGATTGCAAAGTCACTCTGAGGAGGAGCAGGTGAGTGAACACATCTACTTACCTGAGGAAAGAATGTGCCATCATAAAGGGGGCTGAGAAAAGTCGTAGGAGGGGAGACCCAGGCCCATCCTAGTACAACCCTCCTTTATTCCTTCCTGCCACTGGGACTCTGTCTCTCTCAGAAAGCTGAGGACCAGCCTGGAGGCCTCAGAGAAGTATGCTGAGGTCAAGACACAGAGACACATCCAGTGGACTTCCCTGGGGGGCAGCACACTCCACGCAGGCCTAGAGCTGGCCTCTACCTGGCTTCCCTCCAACTTCCAGAAGGATCCCACCAGACAAGGAGGCACAAGCTGCCTGCCTGCCAAGAATCCCCACCTCCCACATCAGAAAGAGCCTTGCCCTAAGGGACCATTTCTGGTAGTTGAGAAAATACCTGAATAGGGTCTCCACCTTTGGGACATCCTTGGATCAGTGGACTCTCACAGGCCACAATTAGAAGCACTTCTCGCCCCACCCAGAAGGAGAATTCACATATCTGGGCACAGCTCAGGAATGGGTGCCTTTAAAGTTCCCTGGTAGGCTCTGATGGACTGAATGCACTGATCCATTCAAAGTGCTGAAATATAGTATCAGGATAACATGATCTTGTACACTGTCAACACTAAAAAGAAACTCAAAAGACACATACCCTAATGTCTTTCTCATCCAGAAGAGCCCAAATCCAGAAGGTCTGAATGCCACCGGCCTCCTCCATGAAAGGTACCCCTCACACCAAGCTGCCTCTCCCACATGGCAGGAAGATGCTGAATGCCTGCTGAGGTCAGAGCACTGGCCCAGCTTCATCAGCGAGGGAGGCCTCTACAACATGACCTTGCCTCCCTACGCAGCCCACAACATTCCACAGTGTGCCTCCCAGTTTAGCAAGAGAGACTAAGGTCCGCCTGCCCCTCCTGCTCCAGTAACACTGCAAGCTCACCGAAGGCGAGGTGAATCTTACTGCTGCTCAGTAGTCTCCAACCCGCACAGAGCTCATACAACAGAACCGTCTATGATGATGGAAATGTTCTACATCGGCAACTCCCAACAGCACCTGGGGAACTGCATTTTTAATTTTTATTTATTCCTAATTGATTTAAGTATCCACAAGCAACTAGTGGCTACTTTACTGGCCAGCACAACATGAAAGCTGCCTTTTCATACTACCACCTTTGCCTGTGTAGGCAACGGAAAAATACACAGGAGCGACTGAGCAAAGAAACTGCAGTGGATTCTCCTCTGGAAGGGGGCAAGGAATGTTGCAGAGGGGTGTATGAAGGACGACAACCAGGCCCTCCTCCCTGACAAACAGACAGAGGTCTCTTTCTCAAAGCACAACCTATGAACTTTCATCAAAGACAGGCAAAAAAAAAAAAAGACAGGCAAAAGAGTTTGTGAAAGAAAAGAATCATAGCACTATGTCAGAGCAGAGCAGAAATGAGTTGAGCAAATCAGCTAGACCAACCCTTCACTTTACAGATGAAGAAACTGAGGCTTGGAAAGGTTACATAACTTACATGAAAATCACAAATCATCCGGCCAGAGGCTGCTTGAATCTCAGCCCAATGCTTTTTTCACAACTTGTTTCCTCAGTGGACAACAAATCTATATAGAACTAGCAGGAGAAATTGAGCTGTTCTCAATACAGTGCCCATGAAACACAGCAGAAATAAATTACTAACTCATGTCAGTAAACAAATGGCTCATTACTGCTCCACTATAAGCACAGACACGGTTTCTCCACACACATCCTGGGAAACCCCACCAAGAGAGAGCAGGAAAGATGCTAGGACCAGCTTTGAAATCTGCTTGACTCACTGAAGTAATCTAATAAAGGTTTGTTGACAGAGAAGCCCAGGAATGAGAGCCCCAGGATGCTCTTGCTCACCTACAGAGGTGTGAGTCACCTCCACATCAGAATCTTGGAGATGCTACCATACCATACCAAATGGCAGACTCGGGCCCCAAACACACAGAAGCACCCTGGCCCTCACCTGTCCAAACAGCTTCTCCAGGAAGCCCTTCCCTGCCACTGCCCAGAAACACTGAGATCCAGCCTCATTTGGCCATGCATCTACTACACATCGTGCCTGTCCTCCTCCCCCACTGCTCTGAGGTCTCCTTCACAAAGTTCTGCCCTTCTACCAAGTAGCTTGTAAATGCTCCAAGGCAACAAATCAGCTCTTCCATTCAATTGACTGACCCAGCATCCTCAGAGCCAGAAATCTGTATTATTAAGGACTGACCACAATTGATACAACGTTCTGAACACATAAGATTTCCTTACAGGCCTAAGGCTGATGCCACCTTTATAAGACATGAAAGGTCTCACCTCTCACAAATATGAATGTCCCTGGGAGGCACTGATGAGAAAGCAGGAGAGGGGAAAAGATTCAAAACTGCCTCCCGATCTCAAAGCCATCTTCTCTCATATCCCACTCATGCTGCATCTCTGAGCCAACAGCCCCTTTGCTTATTTGGAAAAGAAACAACAGTTCTACCCTCTACTGACCTAAAGTGTGCTTCCTGCATCTACTGCCAATTTGTCACTTCACTTCATCAGTGAAGCCTTCAGCAACACAGCCCAGGCACTCAGACCGGGCCTTTCTCTGTACTCACACCGCACACAACTCTTTTCGCGCTTGTCACACTACACTGCAATGATCTGTTGACAAACTTGTTTTCCTTTCCTGCCCGTGCACTGGGCAGAGAGTGAGTCTAACCGCTCATTTATCTGACAGCTCTTCAGAAAAGCTGGAATCGAATCTCCCTATCTCTCCCCCAGCTCAGTCTTCTGACCTGTATCCTAGGATCCAGTTCTTCTTCTCTTGGGGACAATTTGGCTTCACTGCTGTTGCTTCCACCTCCTCCAGGCTCCTCTGCAACCGGGCTCCGTGGGACTTCATCCTCTACAACCTCAGGCCGAAGCTCCCCCTGTGGGGTCTCCCGCCCCCCTGGAACCTGCCTGAGTTCAGCCATGCTGACGGGAAGCGGGCACAGCGCTATACAAAAAAGAGGACTGACATGCTGGGACCAGGGCCCCAGCTTGGGGCTTCCTGGGCTCTGGGTGGCAAGAAGGGTTTCTCTTCTCCAAGGGTGGAAAAAGAGGGCACAGGAAGAACCTCACACTCGGTTAGAGGCCGAGATTCAAGGTGCTGGTGGGGTCCCAAGAGTTATAGCCTTGTATGTGCAAAAGTCCTTCCCTCCCCGTCACGGGGAGTCCACCAGAAGAGACCCGGAGCAACAGCTCCGAGGCAGGAGGCAAAGGGGGCCTGGATCCTGGGCCGAGGCCGGCGAGGAGGAGCACCATTCGGGAGGGCGGAGGCAGGCGCCTCCAGGCTGTGGTGGCAACTGGAGAGAGAAGGCTGGGCCTGAGCAGAGGCTGCTGGATGAGTCTCTGGGGAGCTGCTGGGGAAACAAAGGCCAAGTACATGGTCAGCATTTGAACGTCGGCCACCAGCCCCTTCCAACCCCTCAGCCTCCGAAGAACTCCGCTCTCTTCCCCCCACACCCCCACATTCTGACCAACCCCCTCAACTTCTTTCCCGCGTTCCAGGCTCTCGGGCCCCAGCCCCTCCCCCACCAGCGCCTTCCAGACTTCCCTCCGCACTCTCTTCCTCTCCACCGTCTCCCCCAACCCTCCCCGCTTCTGTTCTGGCCGCCCCATTCCACCCCCGCCCAGCTTTGCAAATCACCTTGTAACCCCCCAGCCCCACCCCCCCTCCTCTTCTCTCTCTAGCCCTGTGGACAATCCGAGCCTCCCATCTCCAACCCCGCT
>NW_006784081.1:1143595-1200821 GCF_000442215.2 Lipotes vexillifer | reverse complement strand
CCCAAGGACCCTAGCCCCAGACCTCCTACGCAGCCGGGCGCAAAGGCCCCCCCCGCTCTTCTCGGCATTACCTCAGTTTACCTTCCCTTGCGCGGACCTTCTCCCCTGCGAACAATCTTCCCCCGCCCTCCCGCAACAAGCCTGTCCAACCAAGTACAACAAGGCCGCGAGGAAGCGGAAATACATCATCCTGTAGCAACGCCCTCCTGCCCTCTCGCCCCTCCCCCTCACGCTCGCCCGCTAACCAGGCCACATCTGGATTCCCCAGCACTCATCCCCGCCCGGCCTTCGGTTTCCGTACAAAATGGCGCCTCACGGCGCTGACGCTCACCTTACGTGGCCTCCGGCCCATCCTCCACCACTGATAAATGACATTGAAATATGAGAGGGTTGTGCTGAGAAAAACTAGGGCGGGTAATGGAAGTCGAGAATCCCTGGTGAGTAAGGAAGTGCTAGAAATAAAACGGAGATTGGACAATCGCCTCAAAGAGATTGCTGCCATCTTACTTTACGGCGCTGGGTTCTGGTTACCCCCAAAGCCACTTCCGGCCTTGCCCAGGAAGTCGGAAGTGGGCTTGTGGGCTTGCGAGCTTCCGGCCGTAGCAGTTCTCGTCGTTCAAGGCAGGCGCCGGCCGTCTCTGCTGCTGGGACGAGGGGTAGTTTTCCAGGAATGACTGTCCTCACTCAAGTGAAGTCAGCGGTGCCCTTAGTTCGTAACGGGGTCTAAACGGCAGCTCTGATAGGTAAATCTCTCCTGCCGGCGTCCCCACCATGGCCCCAGCGCTGCACTTCGCCAGCCCCTTCCCGAGCCAGGCCGTCCCACTGAACGTCATTGCAGTGGGGTCACTGATTACCCCATGAACACTGATTAGAAGTTTAGTTAATCTGAACTCAGTGCTCTCGTGCACCCTGCTCAAAAGCCCGCGAGGAGGAGGAGTTTGTTTACATGGCCTTGTGTATCAATGAAAGGACCTGACCTAAAGTCATCACTTCTGAGTGTCGCCAGGAGAGGCCTGAGGGGAAGGCTTCAGGATGGATGTTTTATTTTTGCAAAAGACCTGACTTCCTCTGAGGTGAACAAGTCAAATGGACTGAATTTTTCCTTCTTCCCTTTGGAACTCCTCCCTACATCCTCTTGCCCCATGAATAACCACATCAGAGAAAAAAAACAAAAAAATTTTTTAAAGAAGAGCCAAATATATTTTTTAAGTGATGTAAAAGTTGTTTTTCAGCAAAATTGGAAATTTTATTTTTTAAATTCCAGAAGTGATTTTTCTCCAGTGAATCAGCGAGACCCTAACACTTCTAAGTAGACAGATCTGATGGATAATGATGCCTCAGACATATCACATTCCTTTTTGTTATTAAGGTGCGGTACAAAAACCATGAAAATTACATACAGAAATCAGAAACTGCTTATTTGTTGTCTACCAGTCTCTTTAATTTTGCAAAACTGGAGTTTCACTGTAATGGTTCCATTTAACCTACCATCTTCTGTGTTCCCTAACCTGAATTTTCTAAACCTTTCCTGTTCAGCACTACTACAATATCTATTATCCTTATATTTTGTCCCACAGCATCTTTTGCCTGTGCATTCATTCCTTAGCAGGCATGAGCTTCAGGTTGTCACATATCTGTTGCATTTGGTGGGAAAACATCTTAAATACATGTAATGCCCAGACTGCTCCTAGATCACATCCTGAGGTTCAGTAGCCTCCCTGATGTCTCCACTGGCCTGCCCCAGGGTTAACTCTCACTCACCAAGAGCAAAAGTGATCTCATCATGTATAGATTGTAATATAATCCCCAGCGGTTTTTCTGCTGAGTTTGGATAATGTTTCAGGTAGCAAGAGGTTAGCTTCTGAGTCACCCTTGTCCTGGGTTTCCTCTTACTTCTCTGACCTGTTGGTTAATTCCTTCATACAGTGTGTTTACTGAGTGTCTGCTACATGCCAGGCACTAGCAGCATGTAACTTATAGTCTGTGGTGCTCATTTTATAAATTGGTGATATTCAAACTAATCACAACTCAGAAATATGTTTTACCTTGCAACCTAGTATACATATATGTATGTGAATATATTAATAACAAAAGTTTCAGGAAAAGGTCTTTACTCAATATGCAAACCGTATTAATATTTGCTATACTATTATTTTTAATGCTGGTGGAGACCTATTCTGTTGATTTCATGAGCCACTCACAGTTTGAAAACCCTGTCCTAAATGTCAGTGCTTCCCAGGCCCTGATGCTAGCCTCTTACCTCATGCAGCCTAAATTCTCTGAAAGCCCTCAACCAAGTGCATGGCTCTGACTCCTACCCATGGCTACTGCTCCTTCCTTGGACCTCTGTCTCTACCCAGAATCCCCACAGATCACATTCTGAGATCCAGAAGCTTCTCAGACCAATGGCCAGTCCATGGCTGCCTCTCACTCATTGCGTACAAATCTGATTTCATCCCCTTTTCCCAAATCCTGCTGCTGCTTCTATATTTACTTTGTTGGTGAATGGTTCTAATCATCAACCTGTTTACTCCAAGGAGAAACCTAGAAGACATCCTAAATGAATCCCCCTGTCTTCACTCTGCATCACATTAAGTATCTCAGAGAGATCCCTCGTCTCCATTTCATTGCCATTACTTCAGCTTAGACCTTCCTCACCTCCCCTGTAGATAATATACCTCAAGAATCTTCTAAATTAGCTCTGTAGCATAGAACTTTGAGCAATGATGCTAATTTCTGTAACCACACTGTTCAATATGGTAGCCACTAGCCATCTGAGGGGTGCTTGAGAGCTTAAAATGTGGCTAGTGCAAGTGAGGAACTAAAATTTTAATTTAAGATAGCCATATATGGCTGGTGACTAATATATTGGACAGCAGAATATCAATGTTCTCCCCACCACAAGTGTACCGCCTTCCAGTCCCTGACACAAATAAACAACCAACCAACCCCTGTTGACTAATGAATGAAATATAAAAATATGAAAGCCATATAAAGATGTTAGTAACGTCACCAATTACTAGGTAGTATCACAACTCATCTCTTTTATTAGTAACTTAATTTCTTCATACAAAAACTGTTATCTTCATGTTTAAAAGCTACCTTTATTAGTTTATTTTTTTCTACCAGTAGAAACTACCTTTTATGGTTTTTTCCTACTATCAGTCAAATATTTAATAAATACCACCATCAGTTGCTCATTAAACATAGTTGACTAGTGTATAGTGATAGAAAGCAGATCAGTAGTTGCCTAGGGGAGTGGTAGGAGGGATTACAAAGTAGCACACAGAAACTTGTGGGTAATGGATGTATTTTCTATCTTGATTGTTAGGAAGATTTGATTTGTGTATACGTTTGTCAGAAGTTTTCAAACTTTACATTTCAATATCTGAAATTTTGTATATCAATTATACCTCAGTAAAGCTGTTTTTTAAAAAATCTGATTGAATACTTGCTGCTCCCAGAAATAGAGTCTACCAATAAAGGTTGATAAAAGGGACAGCCTTTACTCAAATGCCAGAATTATTTCTACCCTTGTTAAATCTACTGGGTTTTTCCAGAAGTAAATTATTTTCCCTGACTTGCTCATGTCATTTGACAATAAAAAAAAAGCAAACACTTATGCAGTGCTTATCTTGTACAGGCACTGTTCTGAGCAGTTTATATCTATTCATTTGATCCTCATGACAACAAACAGGTATATTGTACCTCCATTTTACAATTAAGGAACTAGAGGTTAAATAACTTGATCCAGTTTAGTGGAGAGTTGGAGAGAACAGACTGGAAAGGCAGGTTGGAACAGGTGAAAAAGGGACAATATCATATCAGGAGAGTAAACTTCACTTAGTGGTTAATACAAACCTTTGACAGTTTTTGAGCAGGAGTACGACACACCCAGAGCTTATTTTAGGGAAACTCATATGGCAGTTCATAGCTGTATTCGCCAATGCCTAGAACACTACCTGGCATATAGTAGGCCCTCCATAAATATCTTGAATATTTATGGAACCATGTTGGGAGTTACTTATTGATGTAGATTTGTGGGGAAAGACAACCATTTGGATCCAATATTTTCAAGTTGTCAAATATGCCCATAACTTTATTCTTGACCTTCTAACTTTCTCTCACTATGCTCATTATTACTGTTCCAATTATCATTCCCCTCTATAATGACTCCCATAAGAAACAAAAATACACCTTCCTGTATTTTCTCTTCATGGTTTGAGTTCTTCCCTCCATAGCTACACAAAAGAAAGTTCTGTAATCGAGCCCTCTTTCACATGACAGTGTGTCAAACCTTGTGTACAGTCATCATGTACAAATTTCTCTTTTCCAGGTTAAATATTCTCAGCCCATTCAGTTATGTGATGTATCTATCACCATCCTAGTCACTCCTCTGGAACTGGCCAATGTCACTTAAATGCATGACATCAGTACTGAACAGTGAGTCCAGAAATATCCTAATTAGTCCATCTATCTGGCTTGAAAAGCTTTGGAATTATCCTCAACCAGTCATCCTCTACACCAGGGGTCCCCAAACCCCAGGCCACGGACCGGTTGTGGTCCGTGCCTGTTAGGAACTGGGCCAAATGGCAGGAGGTGAGTGGCAGGCAGGCAAGCAAAGCTTCATCTGTATTTACAGCCGCTCCCCATCACTTGCATTACCACCTGAGCTCCGCCTTCTGTCAGATCAGCGGTAGCATTAGATTTTTATAGGACCGCGAACCCTACTGTGAACCGCGCATGTGAGGGATATAAGTTGCGTGCTCCTTATGAGAATCTAATGCCTGATGATCTGAGGTGGAGCTGAGGGAGTGATGCTAGCGCTGGGGAATGGCTGCAAATACAGATTATCATTAACAGAGAGGTTTGACTGCACAGAGACCATAATAAATCAATTGCTTGCAGACTCATATCAAAACCCTATCAGTGAGTGGCAAGTGACAATTAAGCTGCATCTGGTGGCAGGCTTTATAGTGGCAAGTGAGTTGATGTGCTTCGATTGTACAGCTGCATCTGCTGGCAGACTTTAAGTCAGAATAGGACACATTTTAGTCCGCGCATGGCCCGCCCATTATTTTATTTACCACTTCCATCCGCGCCTCTTTCCCACACTGTACACTTGTCTCAGTCATGTTTTGGTAATCCCACAAGCTAACCCTAGCCAAAATGAGTAAAAAACAAATGTCACTGGAGAGCTTCTTTGAAAAGGGGGAAAGACCCAATGATGGGACAGCAGAAGACTCTAAGACGCCAACAAAAAGAAAGCTGCATTTAAAAGAAAATAACAAGAGTCCTACTTAAATTCATTGCAACAGGTGATTCACATTCTCCAAGCCCGCTTTGTATAATATGTGGCGACTGGCTATCCAGCGAAGCCATGAAACCTTCAAAACTGCTTTGCCAAATGAAGACCAAGCACCCTGCATTAAAAGACAAGCCTTTGGGGTTTTTCAAGAGAAAAAAATGTGAACACGAAGAACAGAAGCAATTATTGAAGGCCACCACTTCATCAAATGTGTCTACACTGAGAGCATCATTCTTAGTGGCTAACTGCATTGCTAATGCTGAGAAGTCTTTTACTATCGGTGAAGAGTTGATCCTGCCTGCTGCTAAGGACATTTGTTGTGAACTTTTAGGAGACGCTGCCGTTCGAAAGGTGGCACGTGTTCCTCTTTTGGCTAGCACCATAACTAGACGAATTGATGAAACAGCAGAGGATATTGAGGCACAATTGTTAGGGTTAATGAGTCACCATGGTACCCAATCCAGGTTGACAGGTCTACTGATGTTGACAACAAGGCAATAATGCTTGTTTTTGTGCAATATATTTTTCAGGACGATGTGCATCAGGATATGTTATGTGCACTTTTGTTGCTAACCAACACCACAGCTGCAGAACTATTCAAGTCTTTGAATGGTTACATATCAGGAAAACTGAATTGGTCATTTTGTGTTGGTATATGCACAGACGGAACAGCTGCCATGACTGGACGGCTTTCTGGTTTCACTACCTGGGTCAAAGAGTTCGCTTCTGAATGTGAGTCTGCGCACTGTGTCATCCATAGAAAAATGCTGGCTAGCTGAAAAATGTCACCTGGACTTAACAACGTTTTTCAGGATGTGATTAAAATCATCAACCACATTAAAGTACATGCCCTTAACTCACGTCTGTTCATGTAGCTCTGTGAGGAGATGGACGCAGAGCACACACGTCTTCTCTTATACACAGAAGTGAGATGGCTTCTAAAGGTAGATCACTGGCCAGAGCTTTTGAGTTATGAGAGCTGCTCCAGAGATTTTTAGAAAAAAAGTCACCACTGGCAGCACATTTCAGTGACACAGAATGGGTTGCAAAACTTGCTTACTTGTGTGACATATTCAACCTGCTCAGTGAACTCAATCTGTCACTTCAGGGGAGAACGACAACTGTGTTCAAGTCAGCAGATAAAGTGGCTGCATTCAAAGCCAAACTGGAATTAAGGGGGCAATGAGTGAACATTGGGATTTTTGACATTTAAACATTAGCAGAGATTTTGAAAGAGACTGAGCCAGGGCCTTCTTTTTCCCAGCTGGTGCATGATCACCTAATCTCAGCTTTCAAAAGAGTTTGTGCATTACTTCCCAACCACAAAAGATCCCCGAACTCGGAAGGAATGGATCCGTGACCCATTTGTGAATAAGCCAGGTGAATCGACTTCATGCTAGAAGAGGATCAACAGCTTGAGATCGCAAATGACAGTGCCCTTAAAAGTATGTTTGAGACAACTTCAAATCTCCATACATTCTGGATTAAAGTCACGGCGGAATATCCTGAGATTGCCACAAAAGCACTGAAAAGCCTGCTTCCATTTCCAGCATCCTATCTTTGTGAAGCAGGGTTTTCTGCAGTGACAGCGACCAAAATGAGATTACAGAGTAGGCTGGACATAAGAGTACATATAGTATGATTCCGTGTATATAAAGTCAAAACTATAAATTAGCCCAAACTAATTTATGGTGTCAGGATTATGGTTACTCTTTCTGTGGGAGTAGAGACAAGAAGTGGGCCAAAGGGTTTTCTGGGGTTCTGGAAATATTCCATTTCTTAATATGTGTGCTTATGCATGGGTTTGTTTAGTTTATAAAAAAGCAAGGGGAAGGTCTGAGGGATCTAAGTGTACGCTGATTTATGGAACCCCTGAGCCGAGCGAAGCTCTGGATGAGTGGCAGGATGTGTGGTACTAAGTGACCTTGAAAGGAAGATTAGAAATGGTAAACAATGGTCCTGAGAGCCATCATCCAGGGTCTGATAGGCAGCCCTGAAGAGGAGAGAGTCACATTCCCCAAAGCGTTTCCGGAAACCAACACTAAGAGCACATCTCAGTGGAACAAGACATTGCACAGAGAGCTCAGCCAGTAAGCTCTTGTAGAAACAATTGGCAAGCAGGCCAGGATTACCCCTAACACTGGCAGTGCGACCCTGGATGGGTCATTAATTTGTGTGTGCCTCCTTGGCAGAGCTGTGGCGAGGATTAAGATAATAGGTATCAAGTCTGGCCTCATTGTAAGAAGTCACTAACTTACTGCCGGGACTGTTCGGGCGGGTGGCCCCCCAAGGCCACACAGCGCCGGGCACCCGTAACCCCGGCTGTAGCACCCGCGGGGACCCCCCTTGGCGACCCAGCGGGCGCCTGTGAGCCGCAGGAACGCCATATAGGGCATCTGGACCCAGCCACTGGATGCTGAGGAGGTGCACGTGGGTCAGCGCCTTTTCCTCTGATTGGGCTGGAAGAGACCCGGGGCGTGGACGTGGACAAAAGAGGAGGCAGGGACTGGTTAAGCCTGGGAAGAAGGCGGGGCCTTGACAAGGGAGGGAGGCGGAACCGGAGTCTCCCTAGGCTCCGCCTTTTAGCTCCGCCCCCTTACTGGGATTTCTGGCTTGGGCAGGCGAGGCTGAACCTTTAGTGGAGCTTTCTTACGTCTCCTAGTCCTCCCAGCAACCGGTGACGCGACCCTCATGAGGAACACCACTGGCCAACCCGGGAGAGCGGGGCTGGAGCGTGACCCCCAATCCCGAGGCGCCTCCCAGCTCCCCTCACTCGGCGGCCCCGCGCTCCGCCAGCTCCTTCCCTCCCTTCCCCGCCCCAGTCCCGCAGTGCGGCAGGCTGGGGTCGGCGAGCCAGCTGAGTGGGAGCCGCGCGGTGTCCGAGGATCCAGTCGGCGACCGGTGAGGGGACCGAAGGGCCGGGAGGGAGGGTTAGCGCGGGGCAGTGGTCCCCAACTTGCGCCCGGCTTCTTCCCTCCGCTCCGGGCGGCTAGCGTTTGCAGCCGTCGAGAACGACGCCCCGGCAACGAGTGACGCGGCGCCGCAGTGGAGTAAGCGATTGGCCGGCGCACGCCCGCTGCTGCCTCGCGGCCTGCTCCTCCCAGGCCTTGCCCTCCGTATGTCCTCGCTAGCCCTCCCCTGGTGACCTTCGTGGCTGGCGGCCCCACGATGCGGACATCGCCAGGCTGAGTCAGTTTAAAAGGGCAGCGGCAGCCTCTGGGCTCGGTCGATGTTAAACGCCCCCTACTCTCCACTACGTTTTTGGTGCCGTCTTGCCCTTCGCGTGGGCTGGCGCCAAGTGTGAAGAGCTGGGGTGGGCCCGGGGTGGGAAGTTTCGTGCAAGGAGGATCTGACCAGTAACTCGTGACGAAAACTGACTGATGCACCCGGGATTGGCTGCGCTGCGGGAGGGCCAGGGAAGGCGACCTGCTGCTGTGGGGCGTTCCTCATTCCTCGAACAGTTGTGCTCAGCTCCCGTTAAGTACTAGGCACCAAGTCTTAAAATGAGTAACCAATGTCACTACTTACTCTCGAAGCTGCGGGTGTGTGGGGAGGGTCTACGAAAGCCACACACTGCTCTAATCCTGTTAAGTAGGGTTCTTTTGCGGGGTGGGTCGGGGGGAAAAGACTTAAAAAAGGTCTTGCAGAACGTTTAGGATGCTTAGGTGGTAAGAGTCAGACCTCTTTTTCAGGGTTCCATAAAATTTACCTGGGGAGAGTAAATCCTAAAAACTCGGCAACTGCAGTTCTCAGACTTAACGCCTTCCCTCTTTTCATAGGAAACATTATCGCAGCTTTCTTTACTGAGTTTTCTCAGGCAGGAGTGTTAGACAGCCCACGTCCCCTGTCCAAGGTCACACAGCTGGTAATGGAAGACCCAGAATTTGGACACTTGCCTCTCCGGTCTCCTACACAGGTTGCAGTTAAGGACTTAGTAAACCAAGTCAGAGTATTTGCAGTATATGCAGTGGATAGGGCTGTGGAGGATAAGATGACTAGAGAGACGCCCTCTCCTCCAGGAACCTAACGTTTGAAAGAATTGTATTCCAGATTAATACATCATTTAAAAAAAAGTATTAGATGCCTTATGTGTGCCCAGCTTCTTGCTAGGCCTATAGGAAGAGTGCAAAGTACCATATAGTCCCTTCCTCATCCCAGTTCTGGGCTCCTCTGGCTCTTCTGTGCTGTAGTCTTGCCCATGTGTGAAAGGAACATAGAGAATAATCTATCCTACTATGTTCTCTCCCTGTTAACATACATACATTCTCCACACTTCCCAGAGTTCACAGGAAAATCTTCGTGAAACAACCTTGCAAAAGAATCTGTTTGGATCATGATCGGGCTTGGGTACTTGGAATGGGGAGGGAGCTGTCATTCCTGTTTCCACCAACTCCTTAAACATGTCAGACTGGATCTGAAGCTGGAAGGGGCAATGTCTTTTAAAGTACTGGACCTTGTTTCTGTTATGGGAAAAAGGGAAGTGAGGACTGGCCATTCTGGTGCTCTGGATTTCATACCCCATGCTCACCTAGAAAAGAGACCGAAACCTTTCCAGAGTAGATTGGGAGTCACTGTTTTGGAGGAGTGAAGGTGCTCCGTAGGGCTTCTCTGAGGAGGGATTATTGGAGCAGAGCCCTGAATGAAGGAGGAGAAAGGGCTTTCAGGTAGAAAGAACTACAAGTGGAAAGGCCCCAAAGCCGGCTCCAGAGGGTCAGGGAAACTATTCCATCCATCCAGTTCCTCCCCCCTCCTCCTCCCAACAGTGAGAAGTGGGTTATTTGCTTCTAGATGGATGTAAATTTCAGCAGCCTCTAAGGGTGTCTCAGAGTCCTGGAGACTACATTGTCATTAGGGCTGGGCAACAGACTTTAGGACTGGGACCAGGGTGGGGTTTAAGTATATATAGAGAGGCCAGCAGAAGAATCTTCTCTCCCGAATGTAGCTACTGCTCCCCAAACCACTTCTTAGGCTGACCGTTTCCTTTCCTCTACCAGGACCGCAAAGGAATCCACCGCAGAGTACACAGAGTGAGCCCCGGTCCAATGGTGGTCCCTGGGGCCGCCAGGGGCTTCCTGCCGCACTGCTGCCATCTGGCCAGGGCCAGGAAGGGTTGGGGACTATTGGGGAGAGCCCGAGATGGGCCTCCCAGCCTGCCATCCCCTTCCTGTCCCTGGACCCACCTGCCGTCCTTGTGGCTCTGGATGAGCTTGCACCGCAGGGGAACCTCAAGTCACATAGGGGTAACCAGTAGTACCCACCTCAAAGGACTACTGGGAGGATGAAAGGGGTACATACACAGAAACATATGAGAGCCATTCCATATTGATGCTAGTAATAACTGGAGAGCAGCAGTGATAGGCTTTGCATGAGTTATAACCCCAAGTCCCAACCAGGTCTCCTAGATGGCAGTACAGATACTCACTTTCCTGAAGAGCAGATGGGCCCTCTGGAGGGTGTGGCCAGAGCCCCACATCTTAGGAGATGAGGAGAGTGGCTATCTTCTGGTTACTGAGGCTCTAAGGGTCAGGGCAGTTGGTGACCTCTTCCCATGCAGTCCCCTTCAGGGACTGTGAGGTGGGTCAGCCTCCCTTTGTACATTGTTCCAGGATTTGGAAAGGCCATTTGGCAAACACTATCTAATAGAACAGAAATGTGAGCCACATCTGTAATCATCACTTTCCTTAAAAACAGGTGAACTAAATTTTAAAAATATATTTCATTTAACCCAATATATATAAAATAGTATTTCAATATATAGTCAACATTAAACATTATTAATGAGATATTTTGTATTCTTTTTTCATACTAAGTCTTTGAAGTTAGGAGTGTATTTGACCTATAGCACGTCTCACTTTGGACCAGCCACATTTCAAGTTTCAGTTGCCACATGTGGCTTGTGGCTACTGTAGCAGACAGCACAGCTGAGACAGCCCTCAGACCCACTCCTGCAGCCCAGACCAGTTTTATCCAACTCTGGCTTCAAGATGGAGGAATTGTGAGATGATCACTTGCCCCAGGAATGTTGGCCTGGCAGAAAAGATAACCAGGGAGGAAAATCTTTATACTGACTGAACAACACAACTCAGAAGAAAAAGAACTACACTTCTCTCACAGTAGATTGTTAGTAAATGTACTAAATCCTGATTAAGTCCAACACTCCTGTGAACAGTTAGATATGGCATGAAATGTCTGCAATATCTATTAAGAAACAAGTTTCGTGGTATACGAAACAAATTTATTGTGAATATTAATTTTTGCCATTAGCTTATCTTCTTAGTAATTGTCTTATTAATTACATATAATAAGTTTGTAAGTATTAAATACTTGAAAGGTACTAAAATACTTTAAAGTATTGAACAATTAAGACTTTTCATCAATTCACACGTAATTACCCCCTTCCCTCTTTCGAAGCCTCCCTTGTACTTATTTTTTTTCCAAAAGTCAAAGAAATTTGGTGGTATAGCAACTTCAGAACTCAATCAGGAAAATGATGGTTAGGACAATCTAAAAATGGTTCTTCTTTTGGCACAGTAATATTTTTTTTTTTCTTTCAGATTTCCTCCCATGCATAGACCCTTTCCTTCCAGGGCAAGCTCCAGCATGGGGTGAGGTACAGAAGAGAGACTTGAAGGATACACCCTGGCACTCAAGCACAAAACCTGCACCCTTGACCAGGGTCTCTTATTCCATGTCTGTGATGGGGCAAAATGGTATCTTTGTTTATATGTCATTTATGTGTGTGTGTTTTCATTTGTGCATTTGTCTTACCTTCCTTGGGCATGTGCCCTTGAAGGCAGAGGGTGTAATCCCAGAAACTTGGCCTGAGAGGTGCCAGGGTCTCCAGAGACACTCAGGTGAGGGGGAATACTCACTAGGACATAAGCATTGCTCTCTTTGCCATTTGCGATCAACCACTGACCCTTGAGAGAAGGTTTTATTCACACAAGGGCAAACATTCTTTTGAATTTGACCAGCTATAATTAGCAGCCCAAGCAAGTGTCTGGGCTGAAAACTGTCTCTGGAAGAACCAAGAAACTCCCTCTAAAGTCTGCTCTCAGGTCTGCAGAGGGGCTCTTGCCCCTGCTTGCAGATTTTGTTTAAAACTCATCCTCTTTGAATAAGATGTCTAGGATTTAAAATACTCCAGACTCCCCCCACAAAAAAATGGTGTCTGGGCTGGGGTAGGGTGGGAGGAGTGTCATAGATGAAACGAAATAGCAAAATGTAAATAGATGCTGAAGGTGAGTGAGTGATTTGTAGTACTATTCTTGTTAGTTTTTTATATTTGAAAATATCCATTTTAAAAATACCCTCTTCCAAGAAATGTTTCCTTCTTTCTTTTCTACCTGCATCTGTCCCCTTTGCTCAGTTTAAATTCACATTGTCCCTCTTATTTTATCCTTCCTGCAGGGCACAGCACATCCTGCTCCAGAGGCACAGGGAGAGAACATGCTATATCCACCCCTCCTTCCCAAGAAGGAGGGGAACAGAAGCTTCAGAGCCCACCCCTGCAGGTCTGTAGTTTTAAAGGCTTTTTTCAATTGACCCTATTTGCGTCCAAAAGATGAGGACCGCATCTATGGGGTGTTTTAACCACAGCTCTGGGTATTTGAGTTTCCATCTGCTAATAAGAAAATGACTGATGACTATTTTGTTTGCTTACTCTCACTGATCTGTTGGGTGACATGGCCTATAACTTACAGTGACAATACCTGTCTCCCGTGTCCCACTGAACTGAACTGGGGACAGATCCATGGGTCTTGAGGGGAACAGTCAGTGGTGAGGCCAGTCAGGTGAGGAGAGCAACCCAATTTGTGCTCTAAATAGAGGGCACAGGAGGTTCTGTGCACAAATGCTGACCCAGCTCACAGAGAGCCACCTGGACCAACTTGTCAGAAGGATTCAGGGATACCACTTGAGATAAAGAAAATAGCAGAGCAGATTCCATCCCCATAGAGGGGCTTCTTTGCTACTCTAGGTTCTCAGATCCCTGGAGCTGGGGCAATGAGGAAAGTCTGCAGAATGTTTGCAAACAACTTGAATGCCCTGAGAATTAGAAAGGATGTCCCTTCCTTCTCCCCAGCCTTCCCTAGAAATGTGAAAATCACTTCTTTGATAATGCCATCAACTTTTGATAATATTCTTTGTGAATTATCCATGCTTCCTTTTACCCCTTTCCTGGGTCCTGAGTTGCTTTCTCAAGGCTAGGTCACGGAACTTTGAGACTGTGTACTGATGTGGTATGATTGTGTATCAGGTGCTGTCCAAAGCCAAGGAGCAATACTTTGGGTTTTCTCAGATACCTTCCCTTGCCCTGGTCCCAGCCGTTCCTGAGCCTTTTGCCCAGGCTGCTGCTGGATAGGTTTATGCTTCACCGCTTCCAACCCAGGCTTGGCTGGGTTCACACTGGTTACTCAGGAAACCCTGGGTCTTCAGAGGAAGGCGTTGATGTGGTTTAGGCCCAGGGGACTTCTCATTACCCACCCCTCCTTGGTCGTTTCCTAGTGCATCTCCAGGCCAAGGTCTCTGGGCTAAGGTCATAAAACAAGCTGGACACTCTTCCTTCCCTCCTGAGCAGTGTACTGGAGGAAAGCTCCCCTCTTGAGTCCCTACTGCCCTTCCTGGTGGCACAAGTACCCCTCCCCCCCATATTTCTAGGACTCCCATGGCTTTGCCTCCTATTGGAGAATGGAACTCCGGAGATGGTCTAGCTGGGGAAGGTACAGAAAACAGGGAGCCTGTGCTTGCCCCTCCATTCCCCAAGGTGTAGCTGTCATAGATGTTGCTGGGGCTCACAGTGACCTTCTCCCTACAGGGCTCACGGTACATGGTAAACCTAGCTGCAGCCCACCTCTGAAACAGCCACCGCACCTGCTGTGAGAGAAGGAACCCCGGAATCCGCGGACCAGTTTTCCGGGCCTCCCTCTCTTCCCTCTGCTACCGTTCCCTTTCTAGGCCTTAAGAAAACTGAAAATAACTCTCAGCTGGAGGAGGTGGACTCCAGAGTGTGAGTGGCACGCTGCACCCTGAGGGCGCCCGGCCTGGCCCTCATCATGCTCGCTGCTGCCTCAGAGGCAGCAGCCGGCAGGCCTTATGGGTGCAGTGAGTGTGGAAAGAGCTTCCGCTACAGCTCGGTGCTGCTGCGGCATGAGCGCGCCCATGGTGGCGACAGCTGCTTCCGCTGTCTAGAGTGCGGCGAGCGCTGCGCACAGGCCGCAGACCTCCGTGCGCACCGACGCACTCATGCGGGCCAGACGCTCTACATCTGCAATGAGTGTGGCCAGAGCTTCCATCACAGCGGCCGCCTTGACCTACACCAGAGCGCGCACAGGCGGCGCAGCCGCTCCTGCCGCTGCCGAGCTTGCGGCCGCTGCTTCCCACACCTCCCGGCTCTGCTGCTGCACAGGCGCCACTGGCACCCTCCCGAGCGGCCCCGCCGCTGTCCGCTGTGCCCTCGTGCCTTCCGCCAGAGCGCACTGCGCTTCCACCAGGCACGGGCACACCCGTGGGGGACACCGGCCGTGCCCGCTGACACACTCCATCGCTGCACTCAGTGCCCGCGGGCATTCCGCAGCGGTGCGGGGCTTCGGAGCCATTTGCGTGTGCACGCGGCCAGGAGCCCTGGTGACTCCACACTTCGGCAGCCAGGCACTTCGGACGCACACCAATGTGGTATGTGTGGCAAGAGCTTTGGCAAGAGCTCCACACTAACGCGACACCTGCAGACGCACTCGGGTGAGAAACCTTTCAAATGCCCAGAGTGTGGCAAGGGCTTCTTGGAGAGCGCCACCCTGGTGCGCCATCAGCGCACGCACACGGGCGAGAAGCCCTACGCGTGCAGCGACTGCGGGCGCCGCTTCAGCGAGAGCTCCACGCTGCTGCGCCATCGGCGCAGCCACCAGGGAGAGCGGCCACACGCATGCGCCACGTGTGGCAAGGGCTTCGGGCAGCGCTCCGACCTTGTGGTGCACCAGCGCATCCACACAGGTGAGAGGCCCTTCCCCTGTGCCGAGTGTGGCCGCTCCTTCAGCGACCGCTCGGACCTCACAAAGCACAGGCGCACACACACAGGCGAGAAGCCCTACCGCTGTGAGTTGTGCGGCAAGCACTTCACGTGCGTGTCCAACCTCAACGTGCACCGGCGCAACCATGCTGGCCACAAGCCCCACAAGTGCCCTGAGTGTGGCAAAGCCTTCAGTGTGGGCTCCAAGCTGGCACTGCACCGCAAAACGCACCTGGGCGAGCGGCCGGCGGAATGTGCGGAGTGTGGCAAGTGTTTCAGCCACAGCCGCTCCCTGTCACAGCACCAGCGGGCCCACACACGTGCTCGCGCCGCCGCAGCTACAGCTGCCACTGCCACTGAGGCCAAGGTGGGCACTGCCCTCATCTTTGCTGGGCAAGCAGGACAGGAAAAGCCAGGGCTTTTTGTGTCTCAGTTGAGAAAGACTTGCTGAGAGTCTCCGGACGTGGCTAGATAAGCACTTTTATAGTGCCATAGGGATGGGTGGGACAACTCGCAGATGGAGTTCCGTGGAAAGACAGCGCGGCATATTACCTTTCTCCATCTCTGTTGGTAGCACTTCACCTGGCCTCTCGCTGCACCCCTACACCTGCTTCGCCTGTCAGCTCTTTGCCTGTTCTCTGTCCGCCCTTCTCCCCCTCTGAGGTGTAGGTGCAGGGGGAACCTCCCAGACCCCACACGTGGAAGAGCGCCCAAGTATTGGTGTGTCCCACCCCTGCTGCTGTGCTCTCAGGTGTTTCCTGTTTTCCCATCAGCATCCTGTCTTCTCTTGTCCCATCTCCTTTTTCCAGCCTGAGTGTCCTCTACCTCTTCTTTCTAGATACTTTTGTTGTACTGCCTCTTCAGGTAATGACCACAGATGTGGCTGGAGTCACATCCCACAGGCCCTGTGGTTTTCTTGCCTCTTCCTTTCACTTGACTGTTAGTCTCTCTGCTGCTTTCTCCCTCAGCTTCTGAGAGATGGGAAATTTGAGGAGAGATAGTGGGAAAGCTCACTTCACTGAAAGATATCTCCACACCAGAAGCACCCGGAGAAGTCTTCGCACCATGTAAAGGTGGGCAGGAGCTCTCAGCGTGGCTGCCCACCTGTCCCATGGGACAGACCTGTTGGTGTACAGATCAAGGTGCCTCTCAGGACAGTGTTCTCCAGGTGGGGGACATCAACCCTGGGACCTGAGTCAAGACCACATGGGTCCACAAAGCTGGGCACTGCCAAGTGCAGTAAGAACGCTATACACAAATTAAGCTTGGAGCCATGAGGAAACGGAGCTCCACAGAGGCCACAGCGCAGGGATGAAAATTCCCTGTAATTGGCCAGCGATTTTTTTGCTTGCAGGTGGTGAAATAAAGAATTATTTGAGTTCCAGATGCCAAGAGCTCCCTTTGTCAAACCTGAGGCTGCTGTATTTGCAGACTTCAGGAGTCACCCAAGAGACAGGCCCTTTCAAAATTTCAAGGTCTCTGGTCCCTTCCCAAGCTAGCTCAGCAATCTTGTACATATAGCCCCCTCATTTTTGCACTGGAAGGCAAGACTCTTCAGGGGCCCCTATACATTTGGTTCTCTTGGTTAGTGGAGAGTACAAATGTGGCCCAGGAACACATACCTCTAATCCTACTCCAGCCCAACCCTCTGGAATTACCTAGTGCCTTGCTTGAATGCAAGAGTGGAAGGAGTGCCAAAGCGAATTGGGAAAGAAAGCTGGGTCTTCAGGGTGGGTGCAGGTGGGGGTCTGCAGAGAGAAGAATAAGGCCTGCACTTAGGGTGCACTCAGGCACATTCCAGGAGAGCCTGCTTCCAAAGGAATCAAGATTCCTGTACCTCAGGTGCCAAAACACTCGCTCTGCTGCTCTGCTCACACACGTCCATGTAAAATACTGGGTTTATTCTGTCCTTTAGGAAGACTAAAGTAGCCTGGCTCCCCTAGAGCACAGTCTTGCCCCTGCCCTGCACTCCCCATCACCCTAGTCCCCAGGGACCAGTCATCTGGCCCTTCTTCCTCCTTTCCAGTCCCTGGCTCCCCAAATTCTGGGGAGTGCTCACTGCTAAGGGAGCAGTGTGGGAGCGTGATGAGCCAGAGAGGGCCTGGATCCCTCATCTGTCCCCAGGGATGCAGGGGCAGAGATGCTGGAACAGGACTCCAATGGACCAGCTGATTCTTGTGGGGCCAGGAGCAAGGCGGGGTGGCTTTTGCTGCGGTGAGCTGTGACACTGTCTGGCTTCTCGAAGCGCTTGCCGCAGAACTCACAGGGGAATCGCAAGGCAGCCACCGTCTCTGCATGCTTGCGCCGATGCCAGTTCAGGGACGCCTTCTGGCGGCAGGTGAACCCGCAGATCTCACACCTGAGCCAGGGACAGCAGGGGGAAGAAACGGGCCTCAGCCCATCTTGACTTCCCCAGGGGGTCCTCCTGGTTCCAGCTGCCCAGATGTCCTGCCAGCACCTCCCCATTTCCCCCCACCCCGGGCTCTCTTCCCCACACTCACTGCAGGGGTTTCTCTCCAGTGTGGATGCGCCGGTGGATGGCCAAGTTGCTGCTGGTGCGGAAAGAACGGGCGCAGAACTCACAGATGTAGTCTCGGGTATCTGTAGGCACATGGGGGACAGCCCAGCATCCATCCCCAAGCTGAGGCCCTTCCTTGGTCCACCCCCACTGTCCCCCAAAGGAGTACTGTTCCTATTCAGCCTGCATATCTCACTCCTCCCACACACACCCCCAACAGTGCCGTGTGACCTGTCAGATGCCCTGTGGGTGTCAAGAGCCAATCCCCTCTCCTTTCTCCCTGAACCTGCCCCCCTGCCAGCTCTAACAGCACCTGCCCATCGCCCATCTCCAGCAGTTCTCACAGGCCTGCTGTGGTTTTTCTCCTACACCTCCTGCAGCAGAGGAGGTAGCCTTGCTTTTCATGGCATCCTGTAGACCTCTGTACCACCGCTGCTCTGTATACCCTGCCATCAGACCACACAGACACCCCTACAGCCTTCATCCCCATCACGCTCCTGCAGTCCACACAGCTCTGGCTCCAGGCCCTCTCCTCAGCCATCACCACTGCTGTCAGTTTGTTTTCTACATGTCTAACACTCCCCTCCCCTGTTCCCTGACCTTCACTGACCTGGCTGCCCCCCACAACCCTTCTCAGCCACCATTCCCAGGTCATGCCCCATCACTGCACCCCCTTGAAATCACAATTTCAGACATCCCAGTTCCAGCCAGGGCCCCCTACCTTGTCCTGTTACAGTTATCCCACAGTTCCAGGCTGCCAGTCCAGCAGCCCACTGCCTTCGCACTGTCCCCATCCCGTCTCTTTGCCCAGTTCATTTCCAGGGCATCTTTGTAGCCTTCCTCCACTCACACTACCAACTCACCTGTCCCTCTCTTCCTCAGCTGTGCCTGCTTGGTTAAAGCCCAACTCAGGATAAATACAACCCTTGGCCTGATCCAGGCCGGCACATGTATGCCAAGGAGGGCAGAAACACAACCTACAACACCCCACCCTCACCCCACTTTGAGCTCTACTTTCATACACAACTACAAGTGTCAAGCCTCACCCCCACCGCACACACACAATGCCTTTGCATCTCCTTGGTCAGTTCACTCTCCCACTTTCTAGAGTTCAGAAGGGCATTTTCCACACGACCTCCTCTTTCTACCAACCTCACTCAGCAGTGACCTTGTTTTATAAGTCACCAAGAAGAGGAGCTAGGAGAGAATGCCCACATCCTCCCCCTACCTAATCCACCAGCCAACTTGCTTCTGTGCCCATATATGTGAATAGTCCCTGCTTCCCTGTGGCTGCCCTCCAACTGTGCTCAGATACACCCCTCCCCAACGACTTAAGGTTGCTAAAGCCACTCTGGCATCAGCAAGCCTTTCCTCTCCGTGGGATCATTCCCATCTCTGTGCTCAGGCTCACAGCCCTCCAACTTACACCTATTTCTCTGCTTGTCTTCACAGTAGAACTCCGAAGAGTTGTCCATACTTGCTGTCTACACTTCCTTAGCTCGTCTCTGCTCTGAACCCAGTCCGTTCTGGCTGTCATCTCCCTTGTCACATGCCATTTTGTCATCTGGTCAAGGATGGCTTCCCATCGCCCTGCCTGGTGGCCTGTGCGCATCCTCATCTCACTCAGCTCTGCAGCACCGGCACATCTCACCCCTCCCTCCTCCCTGGAGTACTTTCTCCACTTGGCTCCTCAGATACTGCTCTCTTCACCTGCCCCAACAGCACCTCTGTAGCTGCCCTTCCTACCTGCCCTGCTCAGACCTCTCCTCTACCTATGTTCACTCTCTCCCTGTAGGAACACTCCACCCATGGCTCTAAACACGACCCATATGCTCATGATGAGCACTTTTTTCTTGCCCAACATCTCCCCTGAACACAAGATTCATATTTTCTGGGATACCTAAGTAGCATGTCCCAAATAAAATGTCACGTCCCTTTCCTGAGGCCTGCTTCTCCCTCATTTTCAGGAAATCACATCACCTTCTGCCCTGTCGGCTCAGGCTGGACCCCTCCAAGTCACCCCTGACTCCACAGTCCTACCCATGGACAATCTGTTCTTCCCACAGTAGCCCTGGCTCCATCTTCACTCTCTTGTCAGTCTCCAGCCACTTCTCATCAACTCGACTGTCTAGGTCACTATCACTGTGCACTGCACATTCCTGCTGTCCCCTATTCTCCACATGGCAGTCACAATGCTCCTTTTAAAATCAGTTCTGTCCCTCCCTCCACCGCACTGGTGCCCATCACATTTGGCCAGGAGCCAAGCCAACCGATGGTGGTCTTGCAGGCCCCTACCACCTATCTGACCTCTCTTCCTTCCTTTCTAATCTCCTGGCCTCCTCTCCATTCCTGGAACATGCCCGCAGATGCCAGTTTAGGGTCCTCTCATGTGCTGCCTGTGGATGTGGCGAAGCCTCCATTCCTCCCTTCACTTAGGTCTTTGCTCAAAGCACCTTTCACAGCTCTTTGTAGCCCTTCACTAGAGTGGACATCTTAGGTGAGTACTGCCTGCTTTATTCACTGCTGTATCCCAGCACCTACGACAGTTTCAAGCAGGGAGGATCTAAACACACAGAGAGTGCACGATGAGTGTGAGTGAGAGCTATCCCAGAGCAGTGTGATAAGACCTGCAGATAGGAGGTGATTGGCCTCCTGGGGGAGGTGAAGGCACTCACAGAGGGAGGGGAAGGGACCCACAGCGGGAGGTGAGGAGGCATTTCCACCACTCACCACTGTGCAGCTTCACATGCTCCTTCAGGTGTTTCTTAAAGTTGAAGGACTTCCCACAGGCCGGCTCTGGGCAGGAGAAGGACTTTTGGTGGATGTGCTGGTACTTCTTGTGGTGCTAGGGGAGGAAGCACATGGTTTCCTCAGGGCAACCACCAGAGCTGACCGAGCGGGCAGGCTCTTCTGCCCTCTCCCACAACAGTTCTCCTTGTCACCGCCAGCTCATATCATCCTGGCCAGTCCTTACCTATACATGAGCACCCCAATCCCATCCCTTCCTGACCCCAAACTCTGCCCTCACCCTATCCTGCCCTCAACTTCCATTATCTCACCTCTTTGTCACAACCTCACCTTGCAATGGCCAGGTCCCTGAAAAAAGTACACTCCTGGTGACACTCTTGGTTCCCTAACTATGGATTTGCCATCTGCCAGGGATGGGAACACATTTTTTTGGTGGGTATGCTTATTCTCCTTGATATCAATATCAATGTACAACAATCTCACTCAGATGGCCTACTTTTTCCTAATAGCTCACCATGGGATTATATCATTTTCTCCTAAATCTGCTCTGGAAGCACGCGCGCGCGCACACACACACACACACTCCTCAACCTGGAACACTTTTAAGGATAGTGTGTTCTTCAACCTTAACTCCCCAAGTATTTCTGGGAAATATTTTTCTTTTTATCTGGTCTAATTTCACATCCTGGCTCACCACGTTGCACGCGCTTTCCCTTCCTCCATAATCCTATTTTCCCACAATTAAACTGCGGCTGGGAGCTACTTCAGTCCCCTCCATTAATAGACTCAAGTATGTTTGACCAGCCCTGCTGAATGTTCTTCTCAGAAGCCCAGAGCTTCACCACCACTTGGGGACCTTCCCCTCTCCCAAATCCCATCCACCCAGGCTTCACCATCCCTCGGGTCTGGGTCCTCTCCCAGCCTCAGAACCCTGTGAGAGCTCTGGCTGAGTGTGGGGCTGGGACTCTTCTCTCTCTGTGCCTCAAACCTCTCCTGCAGTGAGGCTGGGGACAGGTCTGTCCCCTAATCCTCCTGGAGTGAGGACCACACACATGAGACAGCAGGGCGAGGCAGCCCGATGGAGTGAGGAACCCAGCACCATGACACACTAGCTGAGAAGCCTTGGGCAATGCTTAACATTTCTGTCCGAGAAGATCAAAAGACTTGACACATATCAAGTGCTTAGAATAGTCACTAGCACCCCAAAAGCCTGAGGAATGCCACCATCATCTCCATGTGGTCATCAGAGGGCCTGTGTAACAAGCAGTAGTGGGCAGCAGCCGCGCACCTGAGGCTTGGTTTTCTGCCTTAACTACTAGTCACCTGGATTAGTGATTATCAACTACAGGCAAATTCTGCACATCCCTCCCAACCCTTCTCTGCCTGGCTCTGAATTCCCCCCACAGCCTAGGCTTCTTTGCCTCAGCTTCTCCTTCAGCCCTCCTCCTCCACCCATGAGGCTACACAGAACCCACCCTGTACCCCTCACATCCTCACATTCAAATACTGCCGGTTTGAGAAGATCCTTCCGCAGCCAGGGAAGTCACAGGGCAGCAGCTCTCTTTTGGCAGCTTTCCTGGCAGAGGAGAAGAGGAAGCATGAGGACTTGTGCAGCCTCCCCTCCACCTCGCTCCGCTCCCTCCCCTACCCAGAGCCACTTCCCCCAGTCCTACCTAATTCTCTTGGGGCCGATCTGAGCAGTGTCCTCATCCCATGCCGAGGCCAGAGCAGACTGAGCCTGACTCCCAGGGCTACGGGCAGCAAAGAGGGAGCAGAGGGCCTCGAGAGAGGGCCATGTCCCAGGATGCCCCTGCCCTCTGTCTCAGCCATCAGGTTACCTGGCCAGGGGCTCAGTCTGCTGGTCTGCTTGCGGGGTCCCACTGAGCTCTGGCTGTATCCTGACTTCCACAGGCAGAGGAGCTCCAGAACCCAATGAGGATGCTGATGAGGATGGCGAAGCAAGAGGAGTTGGGACAGCTGCAGGGGCCGGGGGTATCTCCCCATCCTTAAGTGCATGGGTGACAGGGGAAGGGGGTGGTCTGGGAGCATCTGGCTCACTGCTGAAAGGAGAATGAAGAAGAGGAAGGCATTATCTCCCTGGATTCTCAGCCAGCCCCAGCCCAACCCCAACCCCTAAATTGCAAAGATCCCAAACTCAGAACAACCCTACCCCTACCACAGGCTCCCTGTTCATACCTACTTTCAGCTTTCATTTTCCTCCAGAGCCTAACTTCCTTTTCACCCAATCCAAAGCCTCTAGTTCTTTCTGCCTTTTCCGAAGCCTACCCTGCCCTCTCCACCAACAAGCCTCTCCCTCAAGTCTGCAAAGCTCTGGGTTCCCCAGCCAGTCACCCCCTCCCTCCTCCTGCTCTGCTCAGCATCCTCCCTCAGCCCCAACTTGCTCATCTGGGGAGGAGCTGTAGGTCCATGGGCTGGCATCACTGAGCATCTCCTCTTCATCCTCATCTTCCTCTTCCCCGTCTTCTTCTCCTAGGGATGGGAAGGCCTCCGGTGGGGGTCCCACCTCTCTGCAGGTCCAAGGAAGGCAAGCATGAAGTCCTGCTCCCTCACTCCCATTGTCCACCCAGATCTATCCTGTCCCCCGCAACCCCAAACTCACCTGGGCAACCTGGCCTCCTCAGTCCTCTCATCATGCTTAGATTCCAAACCTGTTGGCATAGGTAGGGTCAAAGGGGAAGGAACTCTGTATTGGAGGGATGGGGACAGGTGGAGTTCTAAGGTCTGAAGTGGTAGGAAGACTCTTAGGAAGGAGGAAGAGGGGGCAGAGGCTACTGGAGTGGGAGGGGCTGTTTTATTTTAGAGATGGTACATTCACGTGGTTCAAAAAAAAGGGTTTTTTTTTTTTTGAACCATGTGAAAAGTCTCCTTTCCAATACTATACCCCAGCCACCTCATTCCTCCTACAGGTAACCTGGTTTCCTACATGCCCTTCTAGAAATATCCTATACATTCATAAGTATATACAAATATTTTCCTTTCTCCTCTTATTTTTCCACCAACGGTAATATACCATACATCCAATTCTGTATTTCGCTTTTCGTACCTAAAAGTATATTTGAGGATGTATTTCCTTGTCACCATAGAGTTTTTCCATGGAGAAAGGATCATTTTTAAAGAATGGGGATCTGAGCTACAGGGACAAGAACACTTTTCCCTCCTTTTTCTCCATAACTCTTCTTTCCCCCAGCCTACCTGCGGGCTCCGGCCCACTCCTGGCTTCTGGGCGCCAGCTTCTCTGGCCAGTACTTGCAAGGGGCACCGGATTGGGCTCCTCTGGAGATGTGGGGCCTGAAGAGGGGCCCCAGGAGAAGGTGTGGCCGGCTGAGCACTCCCACACAAGCCCCCCATCTCGGCCCCCAGGTCCCCGCAGCCCAGGCACCAGGCTGCACTCTCGACTGTGAGCATGAGACAGGAGCACCAGATACTGCAGACCCTTGGGGGCCACAGGCTCAGGACCTAGAGCAGTGAAGGCAACAGTCAGGGTGAGCTGGGAGGTCCTCTCCTCTCGTCCTAGAGAGCCACACTCAGACAGCCCTGTACCCCACCCGCTGGGCAACCCTGGTTCCTTATCCAGTTTACCATTCTTCAGAGCCCAAAACCCAGGGTTCTGAGATATTGCTCCCTTCTCCACAGGCTGCCTCCTTGGGCTCCCCAACTCCCCCATCTCTTCCCAAACTCACTCAAGGCTCCCCCCTATCCAATCCCCTTAGAGAGGGTGTTTCTGGGTCACACAACTCCTTGTTGCCCCTATTCTCTCTCTGGCTCCTAAGTCTCTACCCCTGGCCATTCCTTACCCACCTGCACAAAGTACGCAGCCTGAAGAAGTGTACCTGCCAGAGGGACAAGAGGCAGGTCAGGTGGGGGCCCATGTGGCCAACTGCCCTCAGCTCTGGGCATTCACACACTTACGGGGTCCCCTATTCTCCGGGACCAAGAGGTGGGGGGAGACCCTGGGAGAACACAAATCACACTGGCCTTACTGCTGAAGTGAGAAATCTGCCAGTGGGAAGGAGCAGCAGGCCAGCACTTAATGTGGGGGAAAGGGGGCGGGTAGGGTGCTGGGTGTTGCAGCCTGGGTGCCCTCCGCCAGAACCCTTGACCCGGCCCCTAACCGGTCCAACAGGAACTTGGCCAGCTGCGAGTGCAGGGAGAAGCCCAGCTGCTCCTTGAGGAGGCACCACTGTTCCATGTGGCCGCCCAGGCGGATGCGGCACTTGCTGCGGCGCGCATCCAGCTGCCGCCGCTTCTCTCGCCGCCTGCGGGACGCGTCCGCAGGGGAGGCAGCCATGAGTACCAGGGCCTGCGGGGTCGGGGAGACACGCGTGTGGGCCGACCTGGTCCGAGGCCAGAGGCCCCGGCTCCACCCTCCGCTGGGGCCTCAGTTTCCTCAACGGTGAATTGGGGCAGAACTAAACCACTGCAATAGCATTCGCTGCCACTGGGTCCAAACCACCTCTGCTTCCATTACAGGGCGTGTAAATTAGCGCTATGGGGTGGGTATCTTGGGGGTGGGAGGCAGGGGTACTGCAGCAAAGTCAGAATGGACTGATCCTGGGCCCACTGACGTGAAGAACTGGAGCTATGGGTAAGGAAATTTCGACTAGGAAGGGGCAGAGGGTAAGGTAACAGTTTCATCTTCAAAAGGGCATCGGTCTTTACTGGTTGATGAGGGAAGGAGAGGTCGTGTGCATTGGGAGAGCTCCTCATAGTTGGGTCGTTGTGGGTGGAGCCGGGACAGGAGGGCGGGGAAGGGGGGGGTCTGGAAGGCGCCCCCCACTCCGTCTCGGGCCGCCCCACCGAACACTCACACTGCGTCGGATGGGCCAATTCCTAAGGCAGCTCCCAGGCCGCCCAGAGCTCCCGCCGCGGCCCACTCCCACCCCGGCCTTACCTGAGCGCCCCCACCCGCCCTCAGCCCGACTGCGCCTGCGCCTCCCAAGCGTCGCGCGCAGGCCCGGAGAGCGGCGGGAGGACAGGGGCCCACCTAGCGCGCGCCGCCTCCGTTTCTCTTTTAAGAGGAACCCGTCCCCCTTCGCGTCGGTGGCTCCAGCTTGGAACTGAGGCCTGGGCTTGCCGGGGAGGGTAGAGTCGGAGGCTGACTGCGCGCGCCTGCGCACTAACCGCCTAGCGCAACGCCTGCTGGGAGCCTTGGTACCCACACGAAGTGTTCAGGTTCATTGCTGAGCCCTGCGGGGGCTGTGGACTGGTCGCTTCCGCGGCAACCGCCTGTGCTTGGTGACCAAAGGCACGGGGAAATGGAATAAGTAGGGCGAAGCGCTCCTCCCGTGCGCCGACCCCACCCCCTTCAACCTGCCCAGGGACGTGGCTTCTGCAGTTGTTCCTACTTTGTACTTCACCTTTGTTTTCCCCCTCCCAATTGCCACCAAGAAGCAACCACGTGCTGCAGAATCAGACACCTTTCTTTTTTTTTTTTTTTTTTTTTTTTTTTTTTTTTTGCGGTACGCGGGCCTCCCACCGTTGCGGCCCCTCCCGTTGCGGAGCACAGGCTCGGGACGCGCAAGGCCCAGCCGCGGAATGGCACATGGGAGCCTCCCGGACCCAGACCGGGGCACGAACCCGTGTCCCCTGCATCGGTAGGCGGACTTTCAGCCACTGCGCCACCAAGGAAGCCCCAACATCAGACACCTTTAAAACCAATTAGAGCCCTCTCCAGACCCCCAAGGCAACCACCACCTATGGCCCATTCCCTCTGTTCCCCGTCAAAAGTCATCCGAAAAGTTGCCTAGACTTGCAGCAGACTATTCCGCACTTCATTCCCTCTTCAGTTGACTTCGCGTGGAGCTTTTCTCTCCACCAAGCCACTGGAATGGCGCTTGTCAAGGCCACTTGTGGTAGCCACTTTGCTAAAGGCAGCGGTCAGTTCTCTGCCTCTCTACCCCTAGAGCAACATCTGACAATGTAGATATTTCCCTCCATGCAAAGTCCCAACCTCCACTACAGGTTGGCTTCTGTCACTTCACACACTCCTGGTTTTCCTCCCTCCTCATCGGCTCCTCCTTTCCTTTGCTGGATCTTTATCCACTGTCTAGGCAAAACAGATTGAGTGTCCTCTGGTTTGGGCTTTGTCCCTGGACCAAGTCCTCTCTCTTCTGGACCAAGTCTTCTCTTTTCTTTCTTCTTGTTTGATGTATTTGGCCCCATGGCTTTAAATACAGTACACTGATGACTCCCAGTTTATATTTCCAGCCTAGCCTTCTTTCAGCTCCAGACTCATATATCTAACTGCCCACTTTACACTGATAATTGAGTTAAGAACTAGAACAGTGCCTGGCACATAGAAAGCAGTGACAAAAGCTAGTTGATATTTTCTCAAACATGAGTGTGGCTAACACATAACACTTAACAACCCTTGCCCCTCTCCTATCTCAGGAAATGTTGCCATCATCCACCCACTTGTTCAGAACAAAAACCTGGGAATGATCCTTGACTCTTCTTCTGTAATACCAACACCATATATTGATACATCAGCTAGTCCTGCTGATACTATCTGTAAAAATATCTTGAATCCAATCACTTCTGGCCCTCTCCCCTGCTAAAACCTTACTCCAAGTCACCTGTATTAGTTTTCTGTGGTTGCTGTAACATCACCACAAACTTGGTGGCTAAAAACAGCAGACATTTTTTCACTCATAGTTATGGAGGCCGGAAGTTCGTATCAAGCTGTCATCTGGGCCATGTTTCCGGTAAAGGTTCTAGGGGAAAATCCTTTCCTTGCCTCTTGTAGCTTCTAATGATGACCTGGCATTATCAGGCCTGTGGCCACATCACTCCAATCTCTGTCTCCCTGGTCACATTGCTACCTCCTCTTTTGTCTGTATCAAATCTCCCTCTGCTTCTCTTTTATAGGGACATTTGTGAAGGTATTTGGACCGACCTAGATAATCCAAATAATCTCTCCAACTCAATATCCTAAAATAATCACATCTGCAAAGTGTTTGCCAGATTGATCTGCTTCTTTCCACTCTCACCCTCACAAAGCAGGAAGGAGCAAATCTCCTGCTTAAAACCTTTCATGTTTACCAGTACAATCCAAAACCCTTATTATGGCCTCAAGGCCTGTGTGGTCTGGCCCTTGGCTGCTTCTCGGCCACCCCACCTTTCCTCACTTTGTCCACTCTGTCCTACTATTTCCACTTTTTTGCTATTTCTCAAATGTACCAAGCATGCTGGAGGGAGTTCCTTCTCTCCGGAGCATCCACTCCCCAGCTCTTCATGGGGTTGTTTCCTTCTTACGTAAATCTCAGCTCCAAGATCACCTACTCAGATCCTTTTTGTCATTCTCTGCCCCACTGTGTCCTCTTCCTTCTCCATCATGGCACTCATCGTTCTCTGAAATCAGTTTAGGAACTTATTTGCTTGTGTGTTTGTTGTTCATATATGATGATTGTCGGCTATCCCAAGCTTCTCCTCTGTGGCCTAAACAGCCCAAATGACATGCTGTCCGATCATTAGCTACCCTTTAGGATGAAGCCACTATGTCCTGCCAATATCATACTCTTGAATTGTGGTACCAATGACTCAACATGATATTTGTCTGCCCAGTATAAGTTTGGAAGAAAGATCACCCACCTTATTCCAGATACTTTACTAATTAATGAAGATCCTTCATTAACCAAAAGAACAGGACTCCACAGGGGACAAACAGAAAAAAAGACTTTATTCTTTCCCTTCATGGTCCCTTACTAGACATCTGCAAAATCCTAATTTCTCTGTCCCATGGATGAAATCACAAGCGGGTTCCATAATTCTTGGTTACTCTTAGATAATAAAAAGTCCTTTATTGATTTGAGACCCAAGAACACTCTTGGTTCTGTCAGTCTGATACTGTTCAAAATAATAAAGCTCTAAACTCCTTAATCCTCCAGTAACCCTCTCCAAAGAAATCCTCTTTTTTTCTCTCAGCCTCTCTTCAATTTCTTACATCATTGAAGTAAGGGATGAGCCAAGCCTCATCCTTTGTAATAAATCCTGAAGAGAAGCACTAACTTCTTTGGGATGGAGGGGAAGGGGGGATTCTCTATATTTGTTCTCTGCCTTTAGTGATACCTTAGCCCAATCTGAGACTTTAAGAGTTCCATTTTATCACCCCATTGCAAAGGTTAAGATTAAATTTGAGCTTTTTGTAGCTTTAGCCCTGTTGAGTTACACAGAGTTTACAGTCTCTTGAAACTGCCAATTTTTTTTTCATGGTAAGTTCATAAATCTCCCTATGAAGAACTTGTGAGCTAGGCGACGGGATCCATGTGGGGGGCATTACATTTATCCTCATGAGATTTATTTTTCCTGGACTCCAGATGGCACCCTAGCTTCGTCCTTATCCCCTGCCTTGGGAAAAGCCATATCTAATGATACTGCTGTATCCTCTTAGTTCTCAGTATCTTCTCTCTAAATAGAAAAACCACCTTTCACTCCCCTGGTCCAAGAAGAGCCAAACTGCTACAGCGTTGTAACAAACCGGTGATCCGAAATCCTGAGAAAGCTCATTTGAAGTGGAGAAGGAGCACTCCACAGGCAGTTTATGCCCCAAATTTCATGAGACCCACAGACAGGATTAGACCTTCTCAGGCCTCGAGTCTATGCACGAGTCCTTCCTCCCACCCTTTGTCTCCCCCTCATCCAATCAACGTCCGGCATCTGTTTTCTCCAGCCAATTAGCATCTCGAGGAGCCCTGTCCCGTTTGTCTCCGCCCCCTGACCATCAGCGGGCGGTGCCTGCGTTCTGAGGACAATCACACCCGAGCATGGCCCGCCACTGCCCTCCTTGACGCCATGTGGGCGGGGTGGGACTGTAGATAAGAGTCGCGGGCCGCCTCTGCTCGCGGCAGGATAGCTCGGACCCAAGTCCCAGCCCGGGAGGGCGGAGGACATGAAGGAGAAGGAGGCCGGCTCCCGGGAGACTCGCCGTCGGGAATGTTGCAGCAGCAGGGGTGCTTTCGGCCGCTGCGGCAGGGGGCGCGGCGGAGCACAGGACGCCGGTCGCAAGGAGACATTGTGTTCCAGGTGCTGAAGCAGCAGCTGTCCAGCGACGCCGTGGTCATACTGCACGTGGTGGAACGGGGCCTCTTCAACCAGATAGCGCGCGAGGTGACCCGGCTCAGGCGGGAGGGCGCGGACCTACGAGACGAGCGTCGGGCCACCGGGACTGCTGAGATCCGTGCCGCCCTCCGGTCGCTCCTGTCCGCGAGAGCTGCGTTTCGTGCCCGCACGTCCTCCTTCCTGGCGTGTGGCCGGAGGGTGTTCCGCGCGCTGCCCGCGCTAGTCCGGAGGAGCGGGCTCCGCCTGGGGTTTCCCTGGGACAGGCCCTGCTGCCGAACGCTTGCGGAAAATCGCAGATTTACAGATACAGCTAGGTTATCATCCAGGCTGTAGCAAAGATTACGTGCACCTGGGCCTTTGGTGTGTTGGGGAAGAAATGAAGGTGTTTGCGGAGTAAATACCCAGAAAAGGAAGAAACATTTAAAATCAGGCAGGGATGTCATGAGCTCAGGTAAAGGTCCAAGCAAACGTGGGAGGTTAGAATCCAGGCACCTGGACCACTCCTTATGCCTCACCCCCTGGTGAAGATGGAAATAAAGGGAAATCTGATTTGCTCTCAGTAGAACCTGGCTTCTTATGTGCTGCTTTGTGGGGTGTATGTGATGGGTGAGGAAAGCTCAAAGATAGGGTTCCTCCAGTAGAGGAAGTGTCCTGTCTCCTCCCCTCCATCCCTAGTTCAGTATTTCTCCTCTTAGTCATCTTCATCCCCTGTACCAGGTCTTTGCACTGTTGTGCTTGTGTATTCAAATGTAGATGAGAGGTGAAGAAGCCAGAAGGGCAAGTAGAGAGTGCTGACAAAACACTAGCCACCCAAACCAAGCTTACTAGGGGAAGAGGAGCCTGAAATGAGGACTGAAGGGTAAGGAAGAGTCCTTCCCATTCCCACACAGGCCCCCTACATTTTTCTCCTATTTCCTGGCAAGCTAGGACTCCCCACCTAGAACTCCCTGCTGTTTTCCTCTCATCCTGCTCCACTTCCTGGGTTTATTCCTTCCCTTTCATCTCTGTTCTCTCTTATTCCTGTTTTCTCTCCACTTACTGTCATTTCTTCTGTTTTACTTCTGACTACCCCTTTTTCCTCCTTTCTGGCCCTCAATGCATATTCTTGCCTCCCTTTTCTTTCTATCTTCTCCCCTTTTCCTTGCCTGTCTTTCATCTATTTTTCTCTGTACCTAGAAAGTTTTACATTTGGGCCAAAAATGGATCCAACCAATCCTCTACTGCCATCTTCCAGCATCAGGCTTCTAATACAGAAGAATTTGTGAGTTACCAGCTTTCTGAAGTCCTTTCTTCTAGTTCTGTTCTTGTTGCATTCCCCTCCTGGTCTGTTCAGTCCACTCACCAGGCCATATGTGGATGGTTCCCAAAATGAACCATCTCTCCTTACTTCCACCCTCCCCACACCAGGACCTGGTGAATCTTGCCCTCCACAGACTGTCCATTCAACTGGTGAGAAATGAAGCCACTTCCACCAGTGAGAACTGGGAAACATGGTTGGAATTTCCTTAATTGTCAATCTTCAGTTTACTTTCTCCAGGAGTATCTAAAACAGCTGTGGCTAAACTTCCCGGTGGGAGCCCTGAGCAGAGACTGCAGTCTGCTGGATTAGACTGTTGGTCTTCATGCCTCATTAGCCTTGACACCCTTTAGGCTTTCTCTGAAATTCATGCAGAGGCTAACCACACCATCCCTCTTTTCCTAGCCCAAAACCCTAATGAAAATGCTCTACCTTGAGAGCTAAATAGACAGGACTTGATCAGAAAGCAACTCTTAAGAATCCTAGAAGCCTGCTATAGCTGTGTGTAAAAATGCTCCCCATCAGTGTCCTTCCCATAGCCCTGTTTATCTAGAAGTCCTGGAAAAGGAGGAAAGGAGGTAACCTGCTAACAGCCCCAGCAGTAAAATAAGGTGAGAATCATGTTTAGTAGGTGAGGACATGTGTTGGGAAACACTTTTGTTGTAAGGCCTGCTTCTGATTATGCCAACCCTCTCCCTGGGTTGTAAAGACACCCAATATGATGCCTAAAACAAAATGCTTACCCCTCAGCCCTCTCCACCAAGAAAACCCAAGTCTGGCTACTGCATCTGTTGAGATGACTATTTCAAGTTTATTAAATGAAGTCTTGATATTCGGAAGGCAGTAATTTCAGACTAGAAAGCAAAACTGAGCTCTTGGTGGACATTGGGAAAAGGAGATGGGATCTGAAAGTTGCTTGGTAGCAAGAAGTGGATGGTGTTCAAGGGGCACACAAGAAAATTGTTGGAGACAAGTGAGGTGGTTCACATCTCCACTGAGACTTGAAAATAAATCTGTATTTTCTTGGAGCACTTTAAGGTCATGACAACAGAATGAACAATGATATGGGGGTGGTCATGGGGAATGGCTTGCAGGAAACATTTTCTCCCTTACCATGTGCACCACTGCAGTCCAACACTGAGAGAGGAGGAAAGTTGGCAGAGCACTGTGGGAGGCTTTTTAGAAGCTATTATAAGACCCTCTTTGCAACCCGAGCATCTAGACCTACTGAGTCACCTACTCCCTGCCAGCACCATATATTGGAGCCTAGGAGATAGCAGATGTGATGCTGGTGAGTCCTCCAGGATCTCCAAAGCCATTACTAGCTGAGGGTCTGGGCCTTGCTGATCTATTAAAGCTCAGTTTATCTTGAAGGAATCTTGTCTTGGGGGTGGGCAGGACAGGGGAAAGGGAATGTCAAAGGAGATCAGAGAAACAACTGGGAAGCTTGGGGGAAGGACCCTGAGGCACTAAGGAGACAAAGTTCCAAGAGCAGGAAGAAAAGACTCCTCTAAATCAGATGACCTTGACTCTTCATTATTGTTCCATCCTCCACCCCATAACTCCTACCCTGCCCTAGCCTGGTACTACCTTCTCCTCAGCCTGCCCCCAATTCTTGCTCTGCCAATCATCTCCACTTCACCCAGCTCCCTACAGCAAGGTAAGAAGATACCTTAAGTCCCAGGGCATTGTTATCTTGTACATGTGCATCTACTTCCAGGAGGTGAAACAGCAAAAAGGCAGCCGAGTGGAGTTAGAACCAGAGTCAGGGGCATTGCCTGTAAAGAGTTTAAATACAAAAAGCAAATACGTCAGTGCTTTTTAATTACCATCATACCCTATCAATCATAAACAATGTTAGTGATAAAACACTTGGCCCAGGTAAAATCTCCTAGTGGTCTAAATTCTAAACAACTGTAGAATTACAGTTCAGTTAGTCTATCTCAAGATCCTCATGCTTCAAGTAGCACATTCTTATTTGTCCTTTAATAAACATTATATTCTACATGGAAGTTAATTTGGAGAACTCCCATTACTGGGTTGGCCCACTCGGCTACACATGCTCACTTCCAAAGTAAGTTCCTAACAGCTTGGTTTGGAAGCATTTGAGCTCACTTTGGGCACATATAGCATCTCCGTGGCTTAAGGTACCACATATACCTGTATTTAAATAGTGGATTCAAAATAAACCATAGCACAGTTGTTGTAAAGATGGAGATTCAGCTTGAGTTAAACAATTCTGTCATTTTACATGGCCACTTGCCTGGAAGCTAAAGTGGTGAAACAGTGTAAACTACAAAGTGTAATATGTTTGGTGGGCACAGATTTTAGTTTATGCAAGAAATATTTTATGGAATTTGAACATTTTTTAAAATTGATAAAGCTAGAATAAATGAATCTAGAAAAGAAAATATCACATCAGTAGTAGAAGTTAGCCAAATAGCTTTAAAGCTTTCCTCAGTCCTGCCCAGCAGTCCTAAAAGCTGCATCTTCTTGCTACATGGCAACATTTCAGTTCCTCTCAAAAGGTATTTTAGGTATTTCAAGTATCTTGCTCTAACACCACCTCTCTTTCTAGTCCACTCCTTCTGGTCCACTCCTTTTTTTTTCATTTTACATCTTTATTGGAGTATAATTGCTATACACTGGTGTGTTAGTTTCTGCTGTATAACAAAGTGAATCAGCTACACATATACATACATCCCCATATCTCTTCCATCTTGCGGCTCCCTCCCACCCAACCTATCGCAACCCTCTATGTGGACACAAAGTACCGAGCTCATCTCCCTGTGCTATGTGGCTGCTTCCCACTAGCTACTTTACATTTGGTAGTGTATATATGTCCATGCCACTCTCTCACTTTGTCCCAGCTTACCCTTCCCCCTCCCGGTGTCCTCAAGTCCATTCTGTATGTCTCAATCATTGTTCCTGTCCTGCCCCTAGGTTCTTCAGAACCTTTTTTTTTGTTTTTTAGATTCCATATATATGTGTTAGCACATGGCATTTGTTTTTCTCTTTCTGACTTACTTCACTCTGTACGACAGTCTCTAGGTCCATCCACCTCACTACAAATAACTCAATTTCGTTTCTTTTTATGGCTGAGTAATATTCCATTGTATATATGTGCCACATCTTCTTTACCCATTCATCTGTCGATGGACACTTAGGTTACTTCCATGTCCTGGCTATTGTAAATAGTGCTGCAATGAACATTGTGGTACATGACTCTTTTTGAATTATGGTTTTCTCATGGTATATGCCCAGTAGTGGGATTGCTGGGTCATATGTTACTTCCATTTTTTTGTTTTTTGAAGAACCTCCATACTGTTCTCCATAGCGGCTGTATCGATTTACATTCCCACCAACAGTGCAAGAGGGTCCCCTTTTCTCCACACCCTCTCCAGCATTTATTGTTTGTAGATTTTTTGATGATGGCCATTCTGACAGGTGTGAGGTGATACCTCATTGTAGTTTTGATTTGCATTTCTCTAATGATTAGTGATGTTGAGCATCCTTTCATGTGTTTGTTGGCAATCTGTATATCTTCTTTGGAGAAATGTCTCTTTAGGTCTTCTGCCCATTTTTGGATTGACCTATTTGTTTTTCTGATATTGAGCTTCATGAGCTGCTTGTAAATTTTGGAGATTAATCCTTTGTCAGTTGCTTCGTTTGCAAATATTTTCTCCCATTCTGAGGGTTGTCTTTTGGTCTTGTTTATGGTTTCCTTTGCTGTGCAAAAGCTTTGAAGTTTCATTAGGTCCCATTTGTTTATTTTTGATTTTATTTCCATTTCTCTAGGAGGTGGGTCAAAAAGGATCTTGCTGTGATTTATGTCATGGAGTGTTCTGCCTATGTTTTCCTCTAAGAGTTTTATAGGGTCTGGCCTTACGTTTAGGTCTTTAATCCATTTTGAGCTTCTTTTTGTGTATGGTGTTAGGGAGTGATCTACTCTCATACTTTTACATGTAGCTGTCCAGTTTTCCCAGCACCACTTATTGAAGAAGCTGTCTTTTCTCCATTATATATTCTGGCCTCCTTTATCAAAGATAAGGAGACAATATGTGCGTGGGTTTATCTCTGAGCTTTCTATCCTATTCCATTGATCTATCTTTCTGTTTTTGTGCCAGTACCATACTGTCTTGATTACTGTAGCTTTGGAATATAGTCTGAAGTCAGGCAGCCTGATTCCTCCAGCTCCATTTTTCGTGCTGAAGATTGCTTTGGCTATTTGGGGTCTTTTGAGTTTCCATACAAATTGTGAAATTTTTTGCTCTAGTTCTGTGAAAAATGCCAGTGGTAGTTTGACAGGGATTGCATTGAATCTGTAGATTGCTTTGGGTAGTAGAGTCATTTTCACAGTGTTGATTCTTCCCATCCAAGAACATGGTATATCTCTCCATCTGTTTGTATCATCCTTAATTTCTTTCATCAGTGTCTTATAGTTTTCTGCATACAGGTCTTTTGTCTCCTTAGGTAGGTTTATTCCTAGATATTTATTCTTTTTGTTGCAATGGTAAATGGGAGTGTTTCCTTAATTTCTCTTTCAGATTTTTTTACCATCAGTGTATAGGAATGCAAGAGATTTCTGTGCATTAATTTTGTATCCTGCAGCTTTACCAAATTCATTGATTAGCTCTAGTAGTTTTCTGGTGGCATCTTTAGGATTCTCTATGTAAAGTATCATGTCCTCTGCAAACAGTGACAGCTTTACTTCTTCTTTTCCGATTTGGATTCCTTTTATTTCTTTTTCTTCTCTGATTGCTGTGGCTAAAACTTCCAAAACCATGTTGAATAATAGTGGTGAGAGTGGGCAACCTTGTCTTGTTCCTGATCTTAGTGGAAATGGTTTCAGTTTTTCGCCATTGAGAACGATGTTGGCTGTGGGTTTGTCATATATGGCCTTTATTATGTTGAGGTAAGTTCCCTGTATGCCTACTTTCTGGAGGGTTTTTATCATAAATGGGTGTTGGATTTTGTTGAAAGCTTTTTCTGCATCTATTGAGATGATCATATGGTTTTCTCCTTCAGTTTGTTAATATGGTGTATCATATTGATTGATTTGCGTATATTGAAGAATCCTTGCATTCGTGAGATAAACCCCACTTGATCATGATGTATGATCCTTTTAATGTGCCGTTGGATTCTGTTTGCTAGTATTTTGTTGAGGATTTTTGCATCTATGTTCATCAGTGATATTGGCCTGTAGTTTTCTTTTTTGTGACATCTTTTGTTTTCTTTTTTTGTGACATCTGGTTTTGGTATCAGGATGATGGTGGCCTCGTAGAATGATTTTGTGAGTGTTCTTCCCTTTGCTATGTTTTGGAAGAGTTTGAAAAGGATAGGTGTTAGCTCTTCTCTAAATGTTTGATAGAGTTTGCCTGTGAAGCCATCTGGTCCTGGGCTTTTGTTTTTTGGAAGATTTTTTTTTTGAAGATGTTGTGGGTAGGAGTTTATTAATTAATTAATTTAGTTTTGCTGTGTCAGGTCTTCGTTTCTGTGCGTGGGCTTTCTCTAGTTGTGGCAAGTGGGGGCCACTCTTCATCGCGGTGCACGGGCCTCTCACTATTGCAGCCTCTCGTTGCGGAGCACAGGCTCCAGTCGTTGTGGCTCATGGGCCTAGTTGCTCCGTGGCATGTGGGATCCTCCCAGACGAGGACTTGAACCCGTGTCCCCTGCATTAGCAGGCAGATTCTCAACCACTGTGCCACCAGGGAAGCCCCTGTTGGAAGATTTTTAATCACAGTTTCAATTTCAGTGCTTGTGATGGGTCTGTTCATATTTTCTATTTCTTCCTGGTTCTGTCTCAGAAGGTTGTGCTTTTCTAAGGATTTGTCCATTTCTTCCAGGTTGTCCATTTTATTGGCATATAGTTGCTTGTAGTAATCTCTCATGATCCTTTGTGTTTCTGCAGTGTCTGTTGTTACTTCTCTTTTTTTCACTTCTAATTCTGTTGATTTGAGTCTTCTCCCTTTTTTTCTTGTTGAGTCTGGCTAATGGTTTATCAATGTTGTTTATCTTCTCAAAGAACCAGCTTTTAGTTTTATTGATCTTTGTTATCGTTTCCTTCATTTCTTTTTCATTTATTTCTTATCTGATCTTTATGATGTCTTTCCTTCTGCTAACTTTGGGGTTGTTTTCTTCTTCTTTCTCTAATTGCTTTAGGTGTAAGTTTAGATTGTTTATTTGAGATGTTTCTTGTTTCTTGAGGTAGGATTGTATTGCTATAAACTTCCCTCTCAGAACTGCTTTTCCTGCGTCCCATAACTTTTCGGTCATCGTGTTTCATTGTCATTTGTTTCTAGGTATTTTTTGATTTCCTCTTTGATTCCTTTAGTGATCTCTTGATCACTACACAATAGTGCATTGTTTAGCCTCTATGCGTTTGTATTTTTTATAGATTTTTTCCTGCAATTGATATCTAGTCTCATAGTGTGTGGTCAGAAAAGATACTTGATATGATTTCAATTTTCTTAAATTTACCAATGCTTGATTTGTGACCCAAGATATGATCTATCCTGGAGAATGTTCCATGAGCACTTGACAAGAAAGTGTAATCTGATGTTTTTGGATGGAATGTCTTATAAATATGAATTAAGTCCATCTTGTTTAATGTATCATTTAAAGCTTGTGTTTCCTTATTTATTTTCACTTTGGATTATGTGTCCATTGGTGAAAGTGGGGTGTTAAAGTCCCCTACTATGATTGTGTTACTGTCGATTTCCCCTTTTATGGCTCTTAGCATTTGCCTTATGTATTGAGGTGCTCCTATGTTGGGTGCATAAATGTTTACAATTGTTATATCTTCTTCTTGGATTGATCCCTTGATCATTATGTAGTGTCCTTCTTTGTCTCTTTTAATAGTCTTTATTTTAAAGTCTATTTTGTATCATATGAGAATTGCTACTCCAGCTTTCTTTTGATTTCCATTTGCATGGAATATCTTTTTCCATCCCCTCACTTTCAGTCTGTATATGTCCCTAGGTCTGAAGTGGGTCCCTTGTAGACAGCATATGTACAGGTCTTGTTTTTGTGTCCATTCAGCCAGTCTATGTCTTTTGGTTGGAGCCTTTAATCCATTTACATTTAAAATAGTTATTGATATGTATGTTCCTATTACCATTTTCTTAATTGTTTTGCATTTGTTATTGTAAGTCTTTTCCTTCTCTTGTGTTTCCTGCCTAGAGAAGTTCCTTTAGCCTTTGTTGTAAAGCTGGTTTGGTGCTGCTGAATTTTCTTAGCTTTTGCTTATCTGTAAAGGTTTTAGTTTTGAATCTGAATGATTTCCTTGCTGGGTAGAGTAATTTTGGTTGTAGGTTTTTCCCTTTCATCACTTTAAATATGTCCTGCCATTCCCTTCTGGCTTGCAGAGTTTCTGCTGAGCGATCAGCTGTTAACCTTATGGAGATTCCCTTTTGTGTGAATTGTTGCTTTTCCCTTGCTGCTTTTAATATTTTTTCTTGTTATTTAATTTTTGATAATTTGATTAATATGTGTCTTGGCGTGTTTCTCTTTGGATTTATCCTGTATGGGACTCTCTGCACTTCCTGGACTTGATTGACTATTTCCTTGCCCATATTAGGGAAATTTTCAACTATAATCTCTTCAAGTATTTTCTCAGTCCCTTTTTTTTTCCTCTTCTTCTTCTTAGAGCCCTATAATTCGAATGCTGGTGTGTTTACTGTTGTCCCAGAGGTCTCTGAGACTGTCCTCAATTCTTTTCATTCTTTTTTCTTTATTCTGCTCTGCAGTAGTTATTTCCATTGTTTTATCTTCCAGGTCACTCGTTTATTCTTCTCCCTCAGTTATTCTGCTATTGATTCCTTATAGAGAATTTTTAATTTCATTTATTGTGTTGTTCATCATTGTTTGTTTGCTCTTTCGTTCTTCTAGAGCCTTGTGAAACATTTCTTGTATTTTGTCCATTCTATTTCCAAGATTTTGGATCATCTTTACTATCATTACTCTGAATTCTTTTTCAGGTAGACTGCCTATTTCCTCTTAATTTGTCTGGTCTGGTGGGTTTTTACCTTGCTTCTTCATCTGCTGTTTTTTTTTTTTCTGTCTTCTCATTTTGCTTAACTTACTGTGTTTGGGATCTCTGTTTTGCAGGCTGCAGGTTTGTAGTCCCTGTTGTTTTTGGTGTCTGCCCCCAGTGGCTAAGGTTGGTTCACTGGGTTGTGTAGGCTTCCTGGTGGAGGGGACTGGTGCCTGAGTTCTGGTGGATGAGGCTGGATCTTGTCTTTCTGGTAGGCAGGACCACATCCAGTGGTGTGTTTTGGGGTGTCTGTGAACTTATTATGATTTTAGGCAGCTTCTCTGCTAATGGGTGGGTTGTGTTCCTGTCCTGCTAGTTGTTTGGCATAGGGTGTCCAGCACTGTAGCTTGCTGGTCGTTGAGTGGAGCTGGGTCTTAGTGTTGAGATGGGGATCTCTGGGAGAGCTTTTGCTGTTTGATATTACATGGGGCCAGGAGGTCTCTGATGGACCAATGTCCTGAACTCAGCTCTCCCACCTCAGAGGCTCAGGCCTGACACCCGGCCAGAGCACCAAGACGCTGTCAGCCACATGGCCATGGCTGCAGATGGGTGGGAGGCACGGGCTGTGGGTGCTCAGTTCCCCGGGGACGGGCACAGCCAGTGGCACAAGTTTGCAGGTCTGGCGGGCACATGAGTGGGCAGGTGGTCTGTGCTGGGCTGCTCTGGTCCACTCTTGACCCCACTGGAACTCCAGCCTTCCACCTTGTTACTGACCCACTCCACCTCTGTCCTCCCTCCTCTCTTTGCCCAGCTTCCCGTCTGGGTTCTACTATTGTAGTCACTCTCCTGGTGCTCACCCTTATGTCCTTACCCCCTCTCCTTGTGTCTTAATCACTTGGCAAGAAATCTTTGCTACTGTCCCCGTAACATTTATGTGGAAATCTGAGGCCAACACTTTCCTGGGCACAACAGCCTGCTGCTTCCCCACACCTCCATCCCAGTCATGTCCGTCTTTTCTATCACCAATATTCTCCCAACTTGAGAGGTTCTTAACTTGGGATTCCAGTGCATAGAATTCAGGGGCCCATGAATTTGGATGGGAAACAATTTACATCTTTATCTTCACTAAACTCTAGCTAAAATTGAGCATATCTTTCCATTAACAATGGAGACAACAAACTACAGTAGTATTAGCAGGACCTACTGTCACAAGTAAGAATCATAGATATTTTCATACCACCTTACAGTTGTTGCAGATATTTCAGAATGTCATTTATATTTATCACTAACTCAAAATGCTACTATATCTCGTTATTTAATGTGTTAATAAATAAGCATATATATTACTATAGCACAAATTAATTTTAGTATTTTCATAACAATTTCAACATAATTAGTTTCCTTTGTAACTCTATGTATTTTGTCTTATGTATTTAAAAACATTGTGAGGGGGACTTCCCTGGTGGTGCAGTGATTAAGAATCTGCCTGCCAATGCAGGGGACACTGGTTGGGGTCCCTGGTCCGGGAAGATCCCACATGTGGCGGAACAACTAAGCCCGTGTACCACGACTACTGAGCCTGCACTCTAGAGCCCATGAGCCACACCTACTGAGCCTGTGTGCTGCAACTACTGAAGCTTGTGTGCCTAGAACCCGTGCTCTGCAATAAGAGAAGCCATCTCAATGAGAAGCCCACGCACTGCAACGGAGAGTAGCCCCTCACTCGCCGCAACTAGAGGAAGCCCACATGCAGCAATGAAGACCCAACGCAGCCAGAAAAATAAAATATAAAAGCATTGTGAGGGAACTTCCTTGACATGATAAAGGGCATGTATGAAAACCCCACAGCTAACAGCATAGCCAATGGGGAAAGACTGAAAACTTTCCCTCTAAGATCAGAAACAAGACAAAATGTCCACTTTCACCACAGTTATTCAATATTGTGCTAAGAAATTCTTGCCAAAGCAATTAGGCAAGACAAAGAAAGAGAAGGCATCAAAATTGGAAAGGAAGAAGTAAAACTTTCTGTCATCACAGGTGACATGATCCTATATACTAAAAATCCCAATGAATACACACACACACACACACACACACACACACACACACACACACACATTAGAACTAACAAGTTTAGTCTGGCAAAATTGTGGAGTACAAGATCAAAACACAAAATTCAGTTGTGTTCCTATATACCAGCAATTCCATTTACAATAGAAAATTCCATTTACAATAGCCCCCAAAGAATAAAATACCTATGCATAAATTTAACCAGAAAGGTGAAAGACTTCTACCCTGAAAACTAAAAAACATTACTGAAATAAATTAAAGACATAAATAAATGGAAATATACCCCATATTCATTGCCTGGAACACAATATTGTTAAGAGTCAAAACTACCCAAAGTGATGTAATCTGTAACAAAATTCCAATGGCTTTTTTTTTTTTCAGAAATGGAAAAGCCAATACTCAAATGCATCTATAATTACAGGGGCCCTCAAATGGCCTCAACAATCTTGAAGAAAAGAACAAAATTGGAAGACACACTTCCTGATTTCAAAACTTATTACAAAACTATAAAAAAGTTATCAAGACAGTGTGGTACTAGAATAAAGATAGACATATAGACCACTGGAATGGAATTGAGAGCCCAGAAATAAGCCCATATATCTAGGGTCAATGGATTTTGAATGATGAGGAAAGAATAGTCTCTTAAACAAATGGTGTTAAGACAGCTGGATATCCACATGCAGAGAATGAAGTTGGACCCCTACCTCATACCACACACAAAAATTAACTCAAAGTATATCAACAACATAAATATAAGAGATAAAATCATAAAACTATTAGGAAAAATAGGGATAAATCTTTATGACCTCCAATTTGGCAATGGATTCTTAGGGTACCAAAAGCATGAGCAACAAAAGGAAACTAGATAAATTACACGTAATCGAAATTAAAAAATTAAAAAATTTTGTGCATCAAGGACATTATGAAGAATGAAAAGACAACCTACAGAATGGAAAAAAATATTTGCAAGTCATATAGCTGATAAAGGTCTAGTATCCAGAATATACAAAGAACTCTTACAACTGAATAACAAAAAGACAAACACCCCAAGTTTTTAAATGGACAAAGAAATAGCCATTTCTCCAAAGAATACATACAAATGGCCAACAAACACATGAAAATATATTAGTCTTTAGGGAAATGCAAATTAAAACCACAGTGAGGCACCACTTCATACCCAGGAGTGTGGCTATAATCAAAAAAAAAAAAAAAAAAAAAAGCTGGGGAGGGAATAGGAGAAATTGGAATCCTCATACATGGCCAGTGGGAATGTAAATTGTTCAACTAAAAAAAAAAAAAAAAAAAAAAAAAAAGCAGCTGGGGAGGGAATAGGAGAAATTGGAATCCTCATACATGGCCAGTGGGAATGTAAATTGTTCAACAACTGTGGGAAATAGATTCTAATGACCCAAAATAGAATTACCAATAACCCAGCAATTCTATTCCTAGGTATTTACCCAAAGAATTGAAAACAGGTACTTAAACACATGTACACATCAGTTTATAGGAGCACTATTCATAATAGCTAAAATTGTCCAAATGTCTATCAATGGACAAATTGTGGTATATCCATACAATGAAATATTATTCAGCCATGAAAAGGAATGAAGTAATGATACATGCTACAATATGGATGCACACTTACTTGGTGTTTGAGCTAAGTGAAAGAAGCCCTGCACAAAGGATTGTATATAATATGATTCCATTTATATGAACTGTCCAGAATAGGTATATTCACAGAGATATAAAGCAGATTGGTGGTTGCCAGGGGCTAGAGGAAGGGAGGAATGGGGAGTGCTGGGGACTGAATTGTGCCACCCCAAATTTACATGTTGAAGCCCTACTCCCCAATGTGATGGTATTTTAAGATGGGGGCTTTGGGAGCTAATTAGGTTAAGACAAGTTCATGAGGGTGGGGCCCTCAGAACCATGAGAACATAAATTTTTATTAAGCCATCCAGTCTATGGCATCTTATTACAGGAGCCCAAGATGACTAAGACAGGGAGTAACTGCTTGACAGGTACAAGGTATGCTTTTGTGATAATGAAAATATTTTGGAGATAGTGGTTGTACAACATAGTGAATGTACTGAATGCTACTTTGAATAGTTAATTATATGTTATATCAATTTCTCCTCAGTTTTTTTTTTTTAATAAATGTATTTATTTATTTTTGGCTGTGTTGGGTCTTTGCTGCTGTGCGCGGGCTCTCTCTAGTTGCAGCGAGTGGGGACTACTCTTTATTGCAGTGTGCAGGCTTTTCATTGCAGTGGCTTTTCTTCTTGCAGAGCTCGGACTCTAGGCGCGTGGGCTTCAGTAGTTGTGGTGCGCTGGCTTCAGTAGTTGTGGCTCGTGGGCTCTAGAGCACACACAGGCTCAGGGGCTTAGTTGCTCCGCTGCATGTGAGATCTTCCCAGACCAGGGCTTGAACCCATGTGCCCTGCATTGGTGGGTGGATTCTTAACCACTGTGCCACCAGGGAAGTCCCTCCTCAGTTTTTTTTTAAACAAACAAAAACCGTGAGAAGTAATCTTCACCACACGGCCAGAGGGGTCCAGAGAATGCTAAGAAGTATAACAACACAGGATCATTGCCATCAATACAACACATCATGTAATGTCTGTTTTCAAACAACCCCAAACCTTGATTCTGTGGTCTCCTGCAGCTAGCATTCCGTATTGCTGATGCCATTTAGGGCAGAACACCTCCCAAAGGGCATCAATATGTATTGTCATCACCTCCAGTCTGTCCTCCAAGCTCACCAGAGCCCTGCTCCACTGGGTTCTCAAGTTACTCTCCTCAGCAGCATTGGACGGTCGATCACTTTTCTTTTCCTCTACCCTCTTTCTCCACGTGGCTTCTACAACACCACAGTCTTCTCTTTTTCTTTCTTTCCCACTGGCCATTCTTTCTCAGCCTTCTATGCTGCTTCCTCCTCTTTCTCAACTTATTGGAATGTTCCAGGGCTCAGTCTTTGGCCTCTATACCCACTTTCTAGGTGAGCTCATCCTGTTTTATGCCTTTTTTTTTTTTTTTTGCCCCAGGCGGCACGCGGGACCTTATTTCCCCGACCAGGGATCGAACCCGTGTCCCCTGAAGTGGGAGCGCGGGGTCCTAACCACTGGACTGCCAGTGAATTCCCTGTTTTATGGCAGGGATACACATAAATACAATTTATTGGCCAATGACCTTCCACTTCATATCTCCCACTGTACTCCAGATGCTTGTATCTATCTGCTACTTGACTCCTCTAACAGGCATTTAAAATTTTTTTAAATTTAATTTTATTTATTTATTTTATACAGCAGGTTTTTATTAGTTGTCCATTTTACGCATATTAGTGTATATATGTCAATCCCAATCTCCCAATTCATCACACCACCTGCCCACCCCCTGCCACTTTCCCCTCTTGGTGTCCATACGTTTGTTCTCTACATCTGTGTCTCTATTTCTGCCCTGCAAACCAGTTCATCTGCACCATTTTTCTAGGTTCCACATATATGCATTAATATACGATATTTGTTTTTCTCTTTCTGACTTACTTCACTCTGTATGACACTCTCTAGATCCAACCATGTCTCTACAAATGACCCAATTTCGTTCCTTCTTACGGCTGAGTAATATTCCATTGTATATATGTGCCACATCTTCTTTATCCATCTGTCTCTCGATGGACACTTAGGTTGCTTCCATGTCCTGGCTATTGTAAATAGTGCTGCAATGAACATTGGGGTGCATGGGTCTTTTTGAATTTTGGTTTTCTCAGGGTATATGCCCAGTAGTGGGATTGCTGGGTCATATGGTAGATCTATTTTTAGTTTTTTAAAGAACCTCCATACTGTTCTCCATAGTGGCTGTATCGATTTACATTCCCACCAACAGGGCAGGAGGGTTCCCTTTTCTCCACACCCTCTCCAGCACTTGTTGTTTGTAGATTTTCTGATGATGCCCATTCTGACTGGTGTGAGGTGATACCTCACTGTAGTTTTGATTTGCATTTTCTCTAATGATTAGCGATGACTAACAGGCAACTTGAACTTGAACATCAAAAACAATACTCTCCCTCCTCCACAGTCGGCCTCCTCCCTGCCTTCCCTATTAGCCAATTGCTCAGGCCCAAATTCCTCTCGGTACACGCCACTTCTTTACTTTTTGTGCATCCACAAATCTTATTGGCTCCATCTTAGAAATATATCCAGAATTCAACGATCTCTCACCACCTGGCCTGCTGTTCCCCTGGTCCATCCAAGGGAGCTTTGCACTAGCCTCTCAACTCTTCCCCCTGCTTCATTCATGCACTCTGCAGTCCAACTCTCCATATAGCAGTGCAGAGGATCCTTGGAAAGCAGGCCATGTCTTACCAAACCTCAGCTCTCCTCTTCACTCAGGCTGGCACCAGGCCCTCTCATTCAGTTCCAGCCACATTGTCTGTTTTGCAGTCCTTTCTGGCCTTTGCATCTGTTCTGTCTCCCCACAGATATTCTATCTGGTTGCTCCCTGACTCTCTTCAAATGTCTGCTCAAAAGCCACAGCCTGAGAGGCCTTCTGAACCACTTACATCTCTCTCTACCCTTCTTTCTCTATTTTTCTTCACAGTACTTATCACTCCCCACATATAATTATTTTGTTTATTTTCCATCTTTCTTTGCTGGAATGTGAGCTTCTTGAGCGCAGACATTTTGTTTTCTTCTCTGGTGCATCCCGGGTCCTTGCCCTCAGAGGGGTCTCAGAGGATTTTCTGGGTTAGCTAGAAGGAATGAAGGCAGATCAAGCATGTTGAGGAAAAAGCAGCTAGCTCCCTGGGGTACATGGGAGACTGTGAGGTAAGGTCAGGCTGGTCAGACATTCCTGAAGGCCAAGTAGGCCACCAGAGAAATTAGGATATTATTGTCAGGGTTGTGGAAAACATCCCTCCCCTTCTCTCAATGCTTATGTCCTCCCTTCAGTTAAGGCTCCAATGTGAAAGAAATGATAATCCCAAACTTGAAAGTAGAAAAGAGATTATTAGTGACAAAAGCTCCCTCTCTGACCAAAATTTAGTCAGGCTCCTCTGAGCCCTCTTTTCAACTTGCGCTTCCATGTCCTGCCTTGTAGAGTCTAATTTTAATAAGAATCCTGCTAGTTAGTCTAGTGAGGATCCCCCCACCTTTAATACCTGATCACCCTCCACAGCTAATCAAATTCCTCATCACCACCATTCTCCAGGTGATATCTGATGACCCAGGCATGCAGGAATCCTATTAAATCAGTTTAGCAAGAATCTCTCTACTCTTGATGTCTCTTCTTAGCCATTTTCCATCCAGAGACCCCACCCTGCTCCTTAGCCAGAAATCCCCACTTTTCGTTGCTGTGTTTGGAATTGAGCCCAGTTCTGTTATATAAGGTCTCTTTTCCCCTATTGCAATAGTTCCTGGATAAAATGTGTTTTTAATGCTTTAACTGTTATTCGGCTCTGATTCTCTTGGACACTAGGTGTCCTTACAGTTTCGCATTGTCTAGCAGATCTTTTGGGGATTATCTGATTCCATGTGCACCTTTGATTGGCTTCTACTGACTTTATTTTACAATTCCATATGGGTAGAAATTAACTTGTAGAAAACCGATAGTAATGCAAATGGTTTCTGTCTGAGTGCAAGGCCAAAGATTCCTATTTATAGCAATACAAATAAAATTTGTCAAGAGATGCACCTGGTTTATCTCTGGTGGAAAAAAACAACCCCAAAGTAGTGACCATACCTTAAACATCACAATTTATTATACCCTTAACATATTAACCTATCTTCCATCTGTTAGCAATCTCTTTTCAACATTCCTTTGGCTGACTATTAAAAGAATGATGCGGGACTTCCCTTGCGCTCTGGAACCCATGAGCCACAGCTACTGAGCCCACGAGCCACAACTGCTGAAGCCCACACGCCTAGAGCCCGTGCTCCCCAACGGGAGAGGTCACTGCAATTAGAGGCCAGCGCAACGCAACGAAGAGTAGCCCCCACTCGCTGCAACTAGAGAAAGCCTGCGTGCAGCAATGAAGACCCAATGCAGCCATAAAAAAAATAAAAATAAAAATAAATGATGTCTTCAAAATCTCCTTTGAATTGGTTATAACATCTTACAGAGCCCCTCATTAATGAGTTGAGTAAAATCTTGATACATGTGCATCATTCATATATTTGCATGGGAGTCATGTGTTTTACTTTTCGAAAATTATTTTTAGAAAAAGTCACTGCAGTGAGGTCTTACTTGATCAAGCCGGTCTAAAAATAGACCTCCACCATCTCATTGCCCTGCTTTTGTTTTGTCCTTACAGCCTGTATGTTTGCTTGTGCTGACTGTGCCCTTCACCAGCAGTCAGCTTGCCAGGGCAGGGACTTTGTTCACTGCTATATCAGTAAAGACTCAATGAACAAATGAATGAGTGAGTGAGTGAATGGTATGTGGTCTGGAGCACAGGAGTGGGGTCTTTCCATTTGATGCTAAAGCACTCTTGCTATCTTTGCACTCTTTTGTTAACTGCTCCCCTGAACTCTTTTTAAACTAGGCCTGTCTTTTGGACTTCCATGTTTCTCTCTACAATGTCCGTTTTTAGGAAGAATCCTGCTAAATATATTTAACCAGAATGCCCCATCCTTGATATATGATCACCCTGAATATATAATGGGGCTCCTTGTTCCTCTACCATCTGCCAGGTGATATCTGATATTCTGGCCTACCTTCAGCAATAACCCTGTTAGATCGGTTTGTACAGAATCCCCCCCTAAGTAATTTTCCATCCAATGACGGCCCCCCCACCTCTCTCTTTGGCTATACATTTCCACTCTCTCTTGTTGTACTCAGAGCTGAGTCTAATCTCTCCTCCCCCACTCACTGCAAGACCCTGGTGCAGTGGTACCTACACATATCTTGATAACTCCCCCCTTGAATAAAGTCTTCCTTAGAGTGCTTTAACAAGTGTCATGAATGAATTTTTTTCTTGAACACTGATCTCCCCATTATCTCTAACAACGGTTGGGGGACTTGGCAGAGGAAGAGGGGTGCACCTTAAGAGGATGGGTATGCCAGGGACAATAAGGCAGAAAGCCCTAATAATTTTGAAATAACAACAGTAATCATGTCGCTTACTCTGTGGCAAGCGTACATTCCAGTGCTTTCCTTGTATTCACTCGTCTAGCCAGCTTTCGAAGCTAGGGCCAGGAATGTGCGGCGGGAACCCGAGATCTGGCAGTGGCGGGCAGCCCGGGTGGGCTGCATCCTGGCGCTTTCTCTTTGCTTTTGCTGCTATAGTTTCCCTCCTTTGCTGGGCCGGGTGGTCACTAACCCCTCTGGTTTTCTAGAGGGATTGTCCTTGCTTCTGGAGATCCGGCTCGATTTCTGGCTTCGCCCGGGAGAGCGAGGTTGGGCACTCCGGAGTGCCCGGTGTCCTCCAAGAGCTCCGCGGCTGGCGGCCGGCGCCCAGCGGGCGGTTCTCCTTCGCCCTGGCTGGGCGGATCCAGCGACAGCCCGCCCGAATCGTGAGGCGGGGCCGCGCAGCAGACTGCCGCAGGAAGCAGGCTCTCTACGAGTAAGCAGCTTGCAGCGTGTCAGGATGGCCGAGTGGTCTAAGGCGCCAGACTCAAGGTGTGTACCTTCCCTGTGGGCGTTCTGGTCTCCGAATGGAGGCGTGGGTTCGAATCCCACTTCTGACAGGCGTTTTTTACCACTTTCGGCTAGGCTGGCTAACATACGTAAGCGCATTTCCCCCGTGCTACTGGCGTTTTATTTTTTGTTTTTCCTGTTTTCTGAGAAGGCGGCCATATTCAGACTTTACCGTTCCTGCTGTTCTCCACTGCCTGTTTTCTCGGATTTACAGTGGCCGAGAGACTGTCTAGGTGGAAGAGGGAGGCGGTGTAAGTACCCGAGGTTCATGTAATCATATTCACGAACTCAGTTTACGTCACACCTTTCATACTTAGTCTAGCTCGATGTAGAAGCTGTTCTCATGTGCTCCCTGGTGGTCTAGTGGTTAGGATTCGGCGCTCTCACCGCCGCGGCCCGGGTTCGATTCCCGGTCAGGGAAGATTCTGTTTTGTTTCAACTTAACCTTAAAAATACAGTATTTGCTTTCTTTTTGGGAGAAAGGAATTACCAGCGGTGAGAGTTATTCTGGTTAACGGGTGCTAGCTGTGTGTGAATCATTGTCCTATACCTACAATACCTTAATTAGGAAGGGAAGAACATTGTGGACAGCACTAAATTATCCCAAAAGAAAACCCTGGTGCTGCCACAAGTGCCAGTCTTCCAATGCCCAGGGTTAAAAAAAATCTCCCCAGATGTCCAAACTACCATTAGAATGGCAGATGTCACCTAGAGGGGGACTCAGGAAGGTCTTAGCTCCTCACAATGGCTCAGACAAGTTTTGCTATGAAAAGTCAGGAGATTCTCTCCCACCCCAACATCTACCTTTTTATTTTGAAAGTAAATTGAAATAATTAAAACAATGACCCAACGAACACCGGCGTTCTTTCTACCTACATACGACATAGGTTAATATTTTGCCACATTTTCTCTTTCTCTCTAGACAGATAGAACTTCCCCAGCCTCCCACCCATTTGAAAGTTGCAGACAGTATTACACTACTCCATGTCACACCTGAGAAAATTAACGTTAACTTGTCACCATCAGATACCAGTGCACGTGCAAATTTCCCCTAATTCCTCCCAAAATATCTTTTATAGCTGCTTTTTAAAAGTTTTTATTCTAGAAATTTTCACTGCCCATTTTTCTATTGTGACACCTGAGGAAAATAATCTATTTTAATAATAAAAACACTGGTCACACTTAAGTTCTATCTTAATAGCTGTATAATATTTTGACCCTCTATGCTTAATTTGTTGTTTTTCAAAGTATTTATTTCTCCCTGGGTACCTTTTTTAGCCCTCCAGGCCAGAGCTGTTAGGGTATATTCTACCTCCATATTAGTTACAAGCGGGCTTGCCAAACGACCCCAGGCCTTGGACAAATAATTTTGCCTCTGCTTTTCTGTGTGCTAGCAGTTGGCTTTTTTTGTAATCTAGCCTTGTGTGGAGTATAGCATGGTGAATGATGGCTGGTGGTCAGGTTGAGCTGAGTTCAAGTTCTGACTGGACTTTTCAGAAGGCAAGATGTCTATCCTCTCTAAGCTTTAGTTTTCTCATCTATAAAACTGGCCAATCAAAGGATGAAGAAGAAAGAGAATGAAAATCCATCTAACCTTTAAGTTTCATTTTGAAATCTTCCCTCATCTTCAAAAGGAATTGGAAGAAATCTAAAAATAAAAAACAAAGGATTTTTTTTAAAAAGCTGGGAAGACATACATCTAAATGTAACTGATTTTCTGTACGTGGTAGGATTATGAAAAATTTAAATTTTCTTTGCTGTAATGTCATGCATTTGCTGATTTTTCTACCATGAGTATATAAAACTTATTATTAGAAGAATAATACAACTTATTTGAAAAATTGCTCACACCTTACACAAAAATCAACTCAAAATGAGTCATAGATGTAAATGTAACACATAAAACTATAAAAACTTTATAAGAAAACAGGAGAAAACGTTTAGGACCTAGGGCTTCGTGAAGAGTTCTTAGAAATGACAATAAAAACATGATACACAAAAGAAAATATTAAATTGGACCTCATCAGAATGAAAAACTTATTCTGGGGCTTCCCTGGTGGCGCAGTGGTTGAGAGTCCGCCTGCCGATGCAGGGGACGCGGATTCGTGCCCAGGTCCGGGAGGATCCCACGTACCGTGGAGCGGCTGGGCCCGTGAGCCATGGCCGCTGAGCCTGCGCGTCCGGAGCCTGTGCTCCGCAACGGGAGAGGCCACGGCGGTGAGAGGCCCGCGTACAGCAAAAAAAACAAAAAAAACAAAAAAAACCTTATTCTGCAAAAGACCTTGTTAAGAGGATGTAAAGACAAGCAACAAACAGGAAAAAAAATTGCCAACGACATATCTGACAACGGGCTTATATCTAGGATATAACAGAGAACTCCCAAAACTCAATGGTAAAAAAGCAAACAATCCAATTAGAAAATGAGCCAATGACATGACAAGACATTTATGTTCAACGTTGTTGAAGTGCAAATTAAAATCACAATGAGATATCACCACAAGCTTTTCAGAATAGCTAAAATAAAAAGCAGTGATAACACCAAGTGCTACCGAGGATGAAGAGAAAGTAGATCACTTATTCATTGTTAGTGGGAATGTAAATGGTATAGCCATTTAGGAAAGAGTCTGACAATATTTTACAAAACTAAACATGAACTTACCATATGATCCAACAATTACATACTTAGGCCTTTATCCCAGAGCAGTGAAAGCTGATATTCACACAAAAACCTGTACACAAACGTTCTTGGCACCCTTATTTGTAACAGCCAAAAAAACAGGGAAACAGGGAACAACTGAAATGCCCTTCAACAGGTGAATGGTTAAACAAATGGCGGTACCACCATACCACAGAATGCAACTCAGCACTAACAACAAATAAACTATCGATGCAGGATACAACTTGGATATACCTCAGGGAATTATGTAGAGTGAAAAAGTCAATCTCAAAAGGTCACATACTGCATGATTCTATTTATATAAGATTCTATAAATGATAAAATTATAGTGACTGAAAACAGATTAGTGGTTGCTAGGGATTGTGTCTATTGGGGCGTAGGGAGTGGACAGAGGCATAGCAAGAGGGAGATCTTTGTGTTGATGAAATAGCTCTGTATCTTGATTGTTACATGCTCCCTACATAATGGATGACATCAGCCTTCAGCAGATATAATCCAGGAAGAAGCCCACCTCTGGCATCCCAAGGTTTTTCCTATTTTATTTCTGACAAACACCATCATCTGTCACTTGTCACACTTATTTGAACATATGTCATAGTCCCTGCTATGGACTGAACATTTTTGTTGCCCCCCCAAATTCTTATGTTGAAACCTAATCCCCAATATGATGGTAGTCAGAAGTGGCAATTTGGGAGGTGATTAGTTCATGAGGGCTCAACCCTCATGAATGTCATTAGTGCCCTTATAAAAGAGACCCCAGAGAACTCCCTTGCTCCTGCCACTGTGTGAGGACACAGCAAGAAACTGGGCTCCCAGTAGGCAGGCCCAAATCTGCTGAATCTGCTGGCACCTTAATCTTGGATTTTCTAGACTCTAAGATCATAAGAAATAAATGTCTGTTGTTTATAAGCCACTCAGTTTATTATATTTTTGTTATAGCAGCCCTTATGGAATAAGACAGTCCCTAAGCTTGTCTCCAAGTTCACCAAAGGCAGGATTTGGGTCTGATTCACCAGATTTCAGAGCCCCTGTCAGAGTGGTTGTTTAATCCATGTGAACTTCATGTGTACAGTGAGATAGACTGGGGACTCAGTGAGACTGCGGGTGCCAGCCCCTATGGAGGTGAACACGAGGAAAGAGATAGAAGCCATACTATGTAGGGAAGTGGTTGAGGTATGGGTCCGTCAATGTTGGGAAAGTCAATCACCAATGAGGCCTGGGTGTCTCTGCACATTCCTGTTGGATATGCTTAAAATGCAAGGCCCTGACTGCTCTTTGCTTGGGCTGTTTCTCAGAGCTGTGTTTTAGTGAGCAACGTTGAGGGATGAGATAATGTCTCCTCTCCCGCCTCCTACTCACCCCCCACAAAGAGCAGGTTTGCTTACTGTTTGCTATACAACTGGTCAATTTTCTGAGTTCAGTGTTCCTCAACTGCAATGCAATGCCACTAAATGCATGGTGTCTACCTGGGTACCTCTGCATTGCCCCCATTGGGACTTGGTGGCTTGGGCTGCTCATGCTACTTGCTGTGCATGAGTAATAAAATCCTTTGCCTCTGACCCATGAGTCTCTTGTCTTCTGCCAGCATCCATGAAACTGTGGCAAGCTAACTTGTTAGCTTACAAGTAGGATAAGATCCCAGACCCTCCCAGCTGGAGGAGGGTTCTTGGGTACCTTGTTGTTCTGTCCTAGCCTCAGACTCTAAAGAGAACGGCACTTTCTCAGCTGGTTCTGAAGGTACCTTTTTGCCTTTGGTGATGAACTGTCCTTTAACCTCATAGTCACCTGGCCCCTTCTTGTGACCCTCTGGGTGATTACTCATACCTCCAAGAGGTCCTTTAGGGACATAATTCAGGCCAGGTCACTGACAAATGATGGGCCTCTTTAGACCTCATGCATCTGTCTGCCTGAAAGTTCTCATCAGTATTGACTCCATCTATCTGCCTCCTCACCCCTCAGCGCTGCCAGGCAAAGAAGATCCAGGGGGATAGGAAAAGGATGGAGGGCAGACCATGCAGTTTTGACGCTGTGCATTCTGAGAACGTCTATCACTCGAGCATTCAACATATTCATTGCTGAATGTCAACAATGTGAATTGTTGTTTCAGGAATACAAAAAAGAATAAGACAGAGCCACTGAGTGTAGAAGCAAGAAGATTTGGGGTTAGATGACTTAGGTTTTGATCCCTCTGGACCAGCATTTGTGACCTCAGGCAAGTTATTTAACCTCTTGGAAAATCAGTTTTCCTCATCTATAAAATGGAGTGATATTAGAATATGTACACTGGGGGTTGCTTTAATAACGTGGAAAAGCATTGAGCATGTTGCTGGCCACAAGGCTGCCTCCATCTAAGTTCCCAACTTCTCTTAAAATTCACAGTCACTGGAGATGGAGGAGTAGACATGGGGAGGGGAGGTAGGACTAGACTCAGATTAAAGGAATAACAGAGGAGCCAAGGACCCCAGACAAGGTCCTTGGAAATCAAAGCCCTCCCTAACTCTCAGCACTCAATTCTATAATTATTTAGCTGCCACCCAGAATGTAGGTAAAACACTTACTGATAGCCTTAAACTTAATGAATGCTTTACTGTTTTAATCACTATATCACACGCTGTTGTTGTTGAGACATTGCCAATAAATCCAAGGTCATGGGTGGCCAAATATTCGATGGACTCTGTTCCTTGGCCTTATGTGGCACCTCTTGGTTGGCATCTTTGGAAAAAGGTGGAGATAAAGTGAGAGAGTGGATTTTGAGACTTTTCCTGGTGGACCATGGTGACCAGAGTTACTCCAATTCCTGGTGTCGTAAAGTTGGCTATAGCTCCATTTTTTTTTTTAAATTGAAGGATAGTTGATTTACAGTATTGTGTTTCAGGTGTAGCTATAGCTCCATTTTGGAGTGGGGTTATTTTGGGTCTCTGCGTCCTTGGTCAAAGCCATGCCCACAGCCTCTTGGATGTTCTGTGCTGCCCTGAGCCCTGATTTGATTGCTGTGTCGATCCAGCTTGGGGGCAGGGTTGTGTGCTCCCCAGCAAAGTGGACCTGTCCTTCTGGCTTGCAGAGTTCCTGGGCATAGTCCACATATTGGTGGGGAGTGAAGGAGGCAAAGCCGCCCATGGAGTAGGGGTCCTGGCTCCAATGCTTGACCGTGGAATAGGGGCACAGGGCCCGCACCTCCTCCTTGGGGAGATCATGGACTACTGCCAGGTCGTGCAGGACAATATCAATTGCCCGGGCACGTCCATGACAGCAAAGAAAGAGGAGTCATCGTGCAGGGTATAGGAGGCCAGGATGACCCCTGTGCCGTTGGGGAAGATGTGGTTGGCATAGAAGATGAAGAGAAGGCTGGTCGGTGCTGGACTTGCCCCCTAAGATGCCTTTGTGCTCCCAGAAATGCTGCGTGCAAGTCAGGATCACTTTGGTGGCACTGCTGTAGTGGACGGATCGCAGTGCGTCCTAGTTGCCATGGGAGAGAGGTGGCAGGAAACAGAGGAGTCAGGCAGCCTTGGCTGTGGTGGCTGCAATCAGGTAATCGGCGGTCAGACACGCCCTGGTCTGCAGAGGGTCAGGTGTTCAGTAGGTGATGTGGACGTGGTCTCCCTACGACTCAACCTCCTCTGCTGGCGAGTGGAGCTGGACTGTCCCGGGCAAGAGGGCAGCATGCAGGGCCTGGGGGAGCTGGTCAAAGCCCCCAGCGATTTCATCAAACCTGAGAGTGAGCAGGCAAGGGAGAGACAGGGAAGCAGGTTGATGGACAAGGCCAGGCAGAGGACGGGCCGTTTGGACTGTACAGAGGCTGAGCCCTCTAATGGACCTGCCCTGGCCTGTGTGTTAGGGAGGTAAGCCATTGGCAAAAGGAGGGCACGCCGGGTAGGGTGGCTCTTAGCTCCAGGGAACTAGAGATAGGTGCCATTTTGGGGCTGACAAATCAGAAAAATGCATTCCCTCTGGGCAGGTACAGCCCCTTGCCAGAGCCTCAGGCTTGAAACATGGATCATGCCTGGCTCGCAGTCCCCCCCCCCACCCGCCCCCCGCCTCCTCAAGTGGTCACCCCACTCAGCCTGCCTTAAGACCCTCCTCTTCCTTCCATTTTCCCTTTAGGACAGTCCCTGGCCTGAATATAAATGGATTTACCCTGAAAAAAATTCTGGGAGGAAGAGAGAAGATGCTATTGGGAAAAGAAGACAGGATGCTCAAATAACTGAGCCAGTCCCCTTGGCCACCGAAGGCTTGCAGGGTCTGTTGCCCTCTCGCAAATATCTGTAGCCTTTTTTTGCAGGAATTGCATCACAGAACCCTGAGGGAGAGTGAATTCCGGTCTATTTTATCTTTGTAGCCCCAGACCATCCTGACAGCCACCAGGGGTTTGGTGGTTGGGGTCTGGAGTTAGCACCCCTGGGATGAAAGACAGTGAGGCCCCTTGTAAGGACCCTCATGTCTGTAACCAGAGAGCAGGTGAGGCCCAGAGCAAAGAAGATCTGTAGCTTCCTGATGTGACTGCCTCTTAGCCAGAGGTTCTTAAAGTGGGGATCCTAGACAGAAAGACAGAAAGCAGCAGCAGACATTGAAGCATGTCAGAAATGCATGTTCTCAGGTCCTAGCCCAGATCTACTGTATCAGAGACTCAGGGTGGGGCTCAACCTTCTGTGTTTAACAAGACTCCCACTGATTCTGAGGCTCATTGGAGTTTGGAAACCCCTGCTTTCCCCTCTTCCCCATTTCTTTTGGGATTTTCCACCAGATTTATCTGAACTTTCTTTTGACCACTGTCCTTGTTAGTAATTGGCTAACCCATGCCCATTTTCCCATTTCTCCACCCCATTTCCCACAGGGGCTCCTGGAAGAGGGAGATGATGGCATGCAGGGTCTCCAAGAAGGCCTCGTAGTAGCCAACATCTGCACTCGGCAGGTCCCCAGTCATCTGCATGGGCCCCCGGCTCAGGTTCCCCACCTTAGTCAGGTATCCCTGCAACCAGCCGACCACGTGCAAGGAGAGAAGGCAGGGGAGTCAGATTGTCTGGAAGCCAACATGAGAACGCTTGCTTTGCATCCAGGGACAGGCAGAAACAGAATTGGACAGAGTGGAAAGGCCAGACCGTTCAGCCGGGCCCCTTGGGGCTGCCATGGGTCTACTTGTCCTAGGCTCTGACAGTCTCAAAATGCTCTCCTTTGTCCTAATAACAGGAAAACAGCTAACTTTCAGTGCTAATTCCTACATACACACCCTCTGATGGGCCCTTCGCTTGTACGAGCCTCAAATAATCCTAAGAAGTAGCTTATCATCCCTGTTTTACAGGTGGGGAGACTGAGGCCCAGTATTCCTGTCAACTGCGAGTATGTTGGGCTGCTTACACTGATCTGGAGGAATCTAGGTACTGAGTAATTTTTCTCACCCTGCCCTCATCCCCCACCATCACACTGTGGTCCTGGCCAGCCCACCAGCAAGTGACCCTGAAGTTCTCCCTGTGGAAGCGCCCATTGAGGATTGTGCCCTATGCTTCATCCCTGCTCCTTTCTCCCAAGCAAGGCCAGAGTTCACACAACAGAACTGGCCAGGAGGGCTTCACCTGTTAGGGTGACCAACTGTTCAGCTTGCCGAGGGCTGAGGGGCGTCCAGGGATGATCTGGTACCCTTGTCACCAGTGCAGCAGCCCCGGAGGCTGGGCACTCGGGTGGCAGTCCTGACAGGGACAGCCAGGATGACAGGGCATGGCTGGCCTCGCCTTAACCTGGGCAAAAACCTCTATCAAACATGCATGTTTAAACCAGAGACAAGGTGGCAGGGCCCCACCATCCCAGGAAAAGCAACATCACAAAGTTCCCGGAGACACGCTTCAAGATCTGCAGTGTAGGCAACCAGAACCCAGAGAGGGTGGTAGGTTCCCTACCTCTGTGCATAGGGTGTGTGGAAGCGGGGGGG
>NW_006784081.1:1135977-1143585 GCF_000442215.2 Lipotes vexillifer | reverse complement strand
GGGGGGCGGGTCGGGGGGGCAACTGAGAATCTTCTCTAGCTTGACTTATTCTCCAAGCCCTGTATCTCTCCTCCCTTTTTCCTTCCCTCCTCCCCTGTTTCCCTTCCCCGCTTCCTTCCCCTCCCTCCCACCACCATTGTCCTCCAGGAGCTTACATTCTAGCAGGGGAAGCAGACCATAAACAAATTAAACAAGTAAAATATTCAGTACAGTGTGATACGCGTTAGGGTGGAAACTATTGCAGAGAAAGGAGGATGGGAGGGTGCCAGACGGGAGGAACCTCAGTTCAGAGTGGACACTTGAGCCATGACCTGAAGAAGCTTGAGGGGCAAAGCCATGTGACATCTGCAGGAGGAGCATTCCAGGCAGAGGGAACGGCCAATGCCAAGGCCTTGAGGGTGTGCTTGGCTGAGTAAGAAACAGCAAGAGGTTGGAGTAGGTGGGGGAGGAAGGACCCCCTCTCCATCTTGGGCCGCCCTGAGCCACAGGCGGGAGGATGTGGGGCAGGGGCTGTGCACAGGCTCCCTCTGGCTGCCTGCTGGGGGAGGGTGGGTCAAGGGTTAACACGTTTCTCCTGCTACAAGCTGGAAAGAGGGTGGGTGGTCCTGCCGTGGTTTCCATAGACTGTGACAGGGTGGGCTGTGGGCAGCAGGCAGTGGGTCCCCGGACTGACCTTGGTGGGGAAGGAGTCTTACTTCTCCAGCACCTGGCTGCAGCTACTGCTTTTCAGCTCCTCTACCACCTGGGCATGGAGGAAGGAGGGGCATTCAGTGAGAACCAAACCCCGCCCCACACGGGCACTCACCTCAGCCCCCCATGTTCCCACTCCCTCACTCATGCTTCTACTTGTGTGTACGTCCAAGGTTGGTTTATATATGTTCTCTCCTGGGTTCAAGGACTTTGTCCCACAACTAGGCTGAATGTCCCGAAGGTGGACACTTAACTATTGGACAGATTACGGGCCTGTAAAGTTCAGGGCCAGAGCTCCCCCACGAACCTGGGAGTTACAGAGGTGGGAAGTCTACCTCCTTGTTGGTGTTGGACACATTTCTGTAGGCCTACGAGGCCACTGTGAATAGTACGGACAAAGCGGGAAACCTGGCGCCACCGTGGCAGAGTGAGGCTGGGCGGGGTCCGAGAGTTTGGTATGTTCACACTCCCCGGCAGTGATTCTAGGAAGAGCTGTTCTGCCGTCTTCCACTCCTCATTTGCCCTGACTTGACAGCCCAGCAGACGCGGGTAGGCCTGTGCCTCCCCCACGCGCTGTGCACCCCGTTGACCAGCACCCAGCTCTGGTTGTTGGAGGTGCGGAACTTACTGAGCTTTAGCCCAAACTTCCTGATGAGCTCATGAGAGAGCCTGTGATGCGAATCAGAGACAGCTCAGCAGGGACAAGGAAGCTTCCAGCCGTCCCTGCTTCAGGGGCTCTGCTCTTTGCTCCCCACAGATTTACTGGGGCTACTGGCCTCTATCCAAAGACAGAACTACAGACCCCCTTGTCACTACACTAATGGCGGCAGGGCCACGAGGGAACGGGGCCACCGTTCTTGTGGCCACATCACACCAGGCTTGTCCTCCGTTCTGGCCACGATCTCTCTCATTTTGTCTGAGACCTCTGGCCTCAAGGTCCAGGAGGTTGCATGAAGAGCAGTGTCAGGGTCCTCTGGGCTTATCTTCCCTGGAGGCCATGTGCATCCTTCCCAAGCCTCCAGGAAGCACCCTCCACCACCCTGCATTCTCCATGGAGCAGGGCCCCCCTTCAGGATGACCCTCCATGAGGTCACCTGGTGCTAGTTTCTGGTCCCAGGGCTCCCACCAGACACCACACCCTCCTCGATGGACACTCATTATTCCCATTGTTAGCAAACCTAGCAGGCCGCTTTTGACTTTTCAAGGTGCTCTCCCATCCTAATTATCTTTTGGGATCCTCCACATTGGCTTCTAAGCAGGCAGGGCAGGTGCCATTATGCACAGTATATACATTAAAACATTGAGGCTGTGAGTTGGGGCAGACCCAGGCCTGCTGACTTCCAGGAAAGGACGGCCACTCATTGCTATTTGTCTTGGCCTTGGTGTTGACTACTGTTCTAATTGTGTGTTCTAACTGTGTGTTTTGTGTCTTCTTAGATTCTGTCTATTTGATACTCATGAATCACAGGGCCGAACCACATCTCTCCTGCATGTCAGCTTGCCTAGAGCTCTCCTTTCAGTGTGCAGACTGGCTGATCCAAGACCATGTTCCCACCCACACACCAAGTAAATATGTCCCCTGCCCTAACTCACCCAGGGCCAGGTACCAGGCAACTAGAGACCACTCCTACAGCCCAGAGCCCAGTGTAATTATTCAAACCAGCCAAACCTAAGCTGTTTACTCTGTCCCACGTTGCCTTTCCCTCAGAAACTCCAATGAAGGCCACGGTCTGTGCCTTCTCTTTGCTCCTGTCTTCTGCCTCCTGACCATCCCAATGTATCCCCAGGGCCCTGTGTGGTGTGGTTTGCCTCCTTCTCTCTGGAAATGTAAGTAATAAATTCTTACAGTGGCATTAACCTCTCCATGGCTACTCATCACCTCCATAAACTAAAATCCCGAGAGTACAAATGAGACAACTGCCCACACCCCAGCCTTCCCTACTCACTCCCCACTTTTCCCGACCATACCTGTGGTTGGCGGGAATCCTCATGGCTCCCAGCTCCACATACCATTGTGCTCCAGGCACTCTGTGGGTCTCTATTCTGCCACCCACACATGCCCTGAGGCCTCCAGGACAGTCACCTAGAAAGACAGCACTTTCCTGACCTCAGTGAGGCTGGACACATCCCCTCCTAGCAGACCTAGCTCCCACAGCCCTCCTGCCTCTTCCCCAGGTCTCCCTTTGTTATACAGTCAGACCACCCGGTTCTCCTAGCCCTTCTACCCCCACCTACAGCCCTAGACCCAATCCCCTGCCCCAGGTCTCTGGGGCTGTCCACTTCCCTCTCTCCCAGGTTCCCCATGCAGGACCCTCCCACACCCTATCATGTACCTGGTGGCCAGCGTCCTGCTGGGTCTTGGTAGCAGTGAGCCCTGCCGTGCCCGCCCAATCACCACTATCTGTTCCCTTTCTGCCGTCTGCCCCAGCCTGTCTGGGGCCAGCCACACCATCTCTTCATACTGGGGGTCCTCAAAGCACTTGACAAGCCAGCTGTTGCAGGCCTGGGTACCCAGGCTCAGCACAGACAGGAGGGTGAGATCCAGCCAGCCTGTGCACATGGCTGTGTAGATGTCAAGCAAATGACTGAGGACCCAGAAGTCCTGCTGGTCTTAACACTTGCTTTGAGAAGTGGTTATATCGCTAGACCTCTGATGCAGCATCCTGGCACTCCCATTCCCTTCCTTCTCTACTAGAGGGTGTCTTAGTCACCAGGACTGCCAAGCTGCCCCCAGCGCCCCAGATGGTCAGCACTGCCACCTTGCCGCCCACTCTCAAGGAATGATGCAGGATGGAGTCCTGCCCAAGGTGCCTGCCCTTGGCCATCTGGACTTCCATCCATGAGGCCAAGCCCTCAGTCCAATGGGGGACAGGTGAGGTGGACCTGTCCACCACATTGGGTGCCCCATTTCCCCCTTGGAGTTGATAGAATGTTTGTTGCAGCGAAAAGACCTAACTCACTGGCTGTGGAAGGATAGGATGAGGATAGAGAGTATAAAGGCATCATTTAATAATGTGAACAGTTTCTGAGATGTGCATGGCAGCGTACCAGCTTCCCAAGCCCCAGAGAGACATCATGAGGTCGTTTCCCAGAGGTGGCCAAGGCTCACTGAAGTTAAAGAGTTTGTCCAATTGTGAGCCTGCATTTCCACACCTGCCTTGGACGGGGTTCCATTCATTCTGGCTCATACATTCCCTCTAGGAGCCTATGAAAGGAGTGTGTTTTGTGACTGTCATTTTCTTATTGTTGTCCCTGTTGAAATTATTATCTGTGTTCTGGGGTGAATTGTACCTCCCCACCAAGTCATGTGTTGAAATCTTAACCCCTCGTACCTCAGAATGTGACTGTATTTGGAGACAGGGCCTTTAATGAGGTGATTAAGTTAAAATGAGGCTGTTAAGGTGGGCCCTATGCAGTGTGACTAGTGTCCTTGTAAGAAGAGGAAATTTTGACACACAGAGAGACACCAGGGATGTGGGCACAGAGCAAAGGCCACGTGAAGACACAGGGAGAAGGCAGTGATGTACAAGGCAAGGAGAGAGGCCTCAGGGGGAACCAATTCTGCTGACACCTTGATCTTGGACTTCCAGCCTCCAGAACTGTGAGAAATTCCTGTTGCTTCTGCCACCCAGTCTGTAGTATTTTGTTGTTGCAGCCTGAGCAGACTAATACAGTTTGTAACCGATTTCCCTCTGAGAGAGGCCTCAGGGGGAACCAATTCTGCTGACACCTTGATCTTGGACTTCCAGCCTCCAGAACTGTGAGAAATTCCTGTTGCTTCTGCCACCCAGTCTGTAGTATTTTGTTGTTGCAGCCTGAGCAGACTAATACAGTTTGTAACCGAGTTTCCCTCTGTATCTTTCCCTAGGGTAGGGAGAAGTGAGGGTCTGGTTCTGGCTGTCAGGTCAGACTCACCACCATATACTTCTAAAAATGTGCATTCATTTTTTTAAAATAAGAATCCACGTGAGCAATGTGTGAATGTATCCTTGATTCCAATCTCAGGACTTATGTTTAATTCGGGCCACCTTTCCCCCTTCATTTGTGATGGTGTAGTGACATTACAGAAAAAGAAAACATAGAGGGACAAATCGTTTGTACCCCCACTGCCTCACTTTCCTACCCGGTTCCATTTATCACCATCAACAGTTTTCTGCGATTCCTTCTATTCCTGCACAGAGTAAGATGTGAGGCAGTTGCTCAATCTCCTATCTTCTCCATTTCGGACCAGAAATCTATCCCTTTTGCATATAGCCTGGCTCATAGTGGGCACTTGACATGTTCGTGGAATGCAGGAGTGGACGGATGGTCAGATGGACAGACAAATGGATGAAAAAATGGGTAGACAAATAAATGAACAGATGGGTGGACAGAGGAAAGGAAGGATGCATGGACAAACCCTTTGGGGCTTCCTACAATGGCTCCCTCTGCCCTCTGCATTTCATTACAGGTGTCAAGCTTGGGGGCAGTGCTCAGCCCAGACTGTCTGTCCTTTAGTCTCTACCAGTCTAAAGGTTGACTCTGTCTGCCCTGCCTCTCCCACTCCCCTGAGGGCCTCCTGTGCTTCTTCAGCCTCCCTCTGAGAACCCATGTGCCTGACTTTATAATTTCTTTAACTTATAATTACTTTCACTTTATAATTTCTTTTACGCACATACATTTCAGAATTCAGCCTTCCTCCACCCTCAGCCATCCACCTTTTCTTCAAGGAACAAGAGTGGGGCTTATCCCTTCTCCCTTCCTTGAGGTGAGAAATGGAATCTGACCCAGCCTGAAGTCGTAAGTTTTGTCTCTTTGTCTCCTTACCGCTTGTGATATTTATATTTTAACCACAGAGCTGTATTGCTGGAAAGCAGTGTTTAATATTGTAAGCAATTACAGCATCTTGCTCAGCCATTAAGAAACAAGAAGATGCACAGCTGGGCCTTCTAGGAAACACAAGTTCTTTGAGTGGAGGAAATTTGCGTGGAGTTACACTTTCCCATCCGCTGCTTGGCCCTGGAAAGTCGGTCCCTTTGGGCAGAGGGCTCCTCCCCAGCTAACGAGGAGAGCAGAACAACACACCTTTGAGCTAAAGGAGCTGCCCAAATTATCCAGCTGAGCTCTTGATTTCACCCAGCAGAAACCAGTCCAGGGAATCTGTGTTGGCCCTGGTGCCACAGAGGTATTCATTATTTGCCAAGGTAAGTTGACACCAGACCCACAGCCCTCAATCCACTCTTTACCCTCCTGAACTAATCAACCACTGCGCAAGACTTCTATATACCCTGGCTCTCTCCCTCACCTTCTCGGAGCAGTTCTCTCAGGGTTACTTGAGATGCTGCCTCATGGGCTTGAAGTCCTAAAAATTCCTGCCAAATGAAACATAACTCTCAACTTTTAGGCTGTGACTATTTTTTTTAGTCGACAGTGTAGATATGGAAACCACCCATCCTAGGTCTGTAAGAAATTTTTTCCCTTTGTCCCCTCCAAAATACATGTGTCAGATGATATGTTTCCATTATTGGTTTGGAAAGTAGAGTCACCCTAGGCCCAGGGGCAGGGCAGTAGGGGAGGCCCAGCTTAGAGCCCTGGCCTGGCAGGATAGCTGTGGGTACTCACAGACTCTCAGCATGGTTCTCACGTCCCCAGGAGAGAGCTGACTGCCCCCAGGCTGGTCCCGCTGGGGCTCAGGTCTGTCTGAGAGATGTGGGCAGAGTTAGGAGCTGTATTCTCTCCTGCTTTGAACTTCCCAGCTCCCACCCTTTTAATTCCATCAGCTCTAGGGCCTTGGGGAGGTGCTGGAGAGGGGAGACTGAAGGAGGGATAAGCAGGCAGAATCCAGTGCTCTCATTTTCTCCACCTGCTGCCAGACCTGCTTCTCCTTGCCTCTCCCTACCTGGATTGAGTGAACACTTGCCCCTCCAGTTTCCTTGGCTAGAAACCCTGAACTAGATTTGAGTCCTCCTTATCCGGGGTCTTCGCCTCCAGGTTTCCAGCCCCCTCAGCTCTGCCTCCCCAGGGCCTCTCACTAGCCCCCACAACTTCTTTGCTAAGGCTCCCTCCCCAAACTGGCCAAGACACCCTCTCCACATCCCTCACAATGGCCACTGCCTCAGGCTCTCCCCTTCTCTACCTTGGCTACCACCAGAAGGACAGTTCTAAAACTACAAGTCAGGTCATGGCAACCCCTTAATTTAACCCTGCCCAGCCTCTGGTATACTTTGCCTTTATTTCTACTAAAGCTCTAATTTTGCATGATTATGCCTTTATTTCTTCGGCTGGCGTGTGAACTACGTGATATCAGGGCGCTTGCAGTTCTTTATCTAGGATGCCTAGTGAAGCATGGGTATGCAGTGGTGCTCAAAGAGTGCTTTAGCAGTGAATGCAGGAATGAGGTGTGGGGCTGTGTGCCCGTCTCGGCCAGCAGCGAGGCCAGAGGATGATTACATACCACTTCTCTGAATTCAGGCAGTGCCCTTGCTCTTTTCTCCTCCCACAAGGGCTTCCTGGTCACCCCCTACTGCTGTGCTTCAGGATTTTCAGGTTAGATTTCCCCACCTGGGGTTTAACTCTGGTTGCGAGCCCTGCACTTCCTCCTCTTCTGGGTTCCCAGTGTATTTTTGTTTTCCATGCACACCTCCCACTTCTGGGACTCAAGTCTGCTATAGTTCCGGTAGTCCTCTCATTCTGAGAACTGCCACCCTCTTCTGTCCCGCCCTTTGCTGAGTGGTGGGGATTTGGGGTTGCCCAGGATGTGGTGGAGCACAAAGGCCAGGTGCAGCCTAGGCTGGAGAGAAAGGGTGGGATTTGACTGGGTAGAAAGTGGTAGTAAATGTGTAAATGTGTCAGCACCCGCTCCTGGCACACCTTGCTCTCTGCTCTCTGAAACCAAGAGCCATGGAAGGGGGCCTCAAGCTTGGCAGTGCTTAGCAATGT
>NW_006784081.1:1131150-1135967 GCF_000442215.2 Lipotes vexillifer | reverse complement strand
CAGCAGGGATGCTGGCATCCTGTTTCAGACCTTTCTAATCACCTCCAAAAGTGCCCCAACTCTGCCACACCTCTCATGCAAAGTAACCAAAGGAGACAAATCTACAAAGTGCTGGAGATCTTTGGAGATAGGCATAGTGTCAGCCAGGGGTGAGGGTAAGCCTCTTATTCTGATGGATCTTATTCATTTGTTGATTCATTTATTACTCATTTATTCAGCACATCTTTACTGAACACCCTACTAAAGTGCCTGGGATCCCTCAGGAAAAAAACACACAGGACTTCCACTAGAGGATATGCAAATGAACAGGCATCATCATTAGTCATCAGGGAAATGTAGATTAAAACCCCAGTGAGATTCCTCTTAACATCCATTAGCCATTAGAGATGGATGAAATTAAAAGACTGACAGTAGGAAGTACTGGCCAGCATGTGGAGCAACTGGAACTCTCATACAGCGTTGGTGGGTGTGTAACTTGGTACCATGACTTTGGAAAACCGTTTAATGCTACATATCTGTATACCCTATGATCTGGAAATTCCACTCCCTTAGTATATATCCACAAATGAGTGCCTACGTCCACCAAAGACACAGACAGGAATGTTCATAATGGCCCCAAACTCAAACTCACATAGCTAAACAATATATATAAAGTATATATTCATACAACACTACCCAGCAGGAAAAGAGCAATTAAGCAAAGAAAACAAAACTAATTACTGATAACACTTCTCAACCAACACGGGTAAATGTCACAGGCATAAAGTTGAGCAAAAGAAACATACTACATTATTTCATACATGATGTTTAAAAACATGCAGAACTAACCACTGGGGATAAAAGTAACAAGAGGTAGGGATTACCTCTTGAGGGTATTGACTGGAAAGGAGCACTTCTAGGGTGATGGAAATGTTTTATATTGTCATCTGGATAGTTGTCACTCCAGTGTATGAATATACACAACTTCATCAAGTAAGATATCTGCACTATGCTGTATATAAATTATACCCTAATAAAAATTTAAAAACAAATTCTAAATCATAAAAAGTACCCACATTCTAAAATTAAAATTTGCTCTTTTCTAAGTTAAAAAAAGGGAAGAAGGCGATAACAGTGGAGGAGAGAGAAAATAAACAAAACTATGAATAGTATGTCAGGTGGCAAAAAGCATTCTGGAGAAAGACAGGAGGGCACAGGGCATGAGGAGACCTGGGGAGGGCTGGAGCCCAGAGGGGAAGGGGGAGCAGGCAGTCAGGTGTGAGGCTGGTGGGGATTCAGGCTGATGTCTGCTGAGAACCTCCCCGTCCCACAGCCCACCTGCACCACTTCTTAGACCCAATTAAGGCTTTAGATACCCCAAGTACTGACAAGCGAAATTCTCAGTAAAACATTGCCAAACTGCAATAGAAGAGAGTACAACAAAATTCTGATTTTTGTTTATGTTTAAAAAATATCCACTATTGAACTGTTGGGGAACCCTCATCCTTTTTGCGGGGGTGCCCCGTGTTGCCAGGGCCCAGGGTGTAGGTAGGACGTCACCCCTGCTAATCCAGCTCTGATGTTATTTCACTCACTCCCCACCCATACACCTGGAGGCCGGTCCTCTTAACTACTGTTGTTTCCCCGTGAGGAGGCCAAGGCTCATGGCAAGGAGTCAGGGACTTACTGAGGCCTGATCATATTTGCATGCATGTGTCTGAGCTGAGGGTGAGTCCAGCTCTGCCTGGCTTGTGAGTATGCCCTGAGCTGTGCTTCCTGGGGGGAACTCTTGCAGGTCTAGACTGAAAAAAATGTGACCAACATCTGACTCAAGCCCTGGTACTTCATTGACAGAACAGGTGTGCACACAGACACCACACAGAGGAGCACACCAGAGACCCAGCAAGAAGATTAGCTCTCAAGGGTGGGCAGTGCTGCGGCAGGGCTGCCACAGAACCTCAGTCCTGAGAGGTGGACACCCCTTCAAGATGGTGGGGACCAGGCTTCCCAGGTGTGTCTTGGGACCCATGTTCCTAGAACTGGGACCTGACTATGTGGGCTAGGGCTGCCAGCTTCCCAGGTACTTGTCTCTTGGTTGCAGAGTGAGCTCTGCTTGGGGGTTCCCCCAGTCCCTGCCTCATCAAGCATCCTGGACCTGTTCTCCAATTTACTCAGAGCCAGAAGAGAGGAGGGTCTTCAGGATGCCTGAATATGAAGACATTGGTCAAGGGAGGGTTTAGCAAGACCTCAGGCCTGTGCTGGGGGATGTGTCCTGGGAGAGTCAGTCCTGGAGAGGGGCCTGTTCTGGTAGGAGATCTGTGCTAGAGGAATCTGTGCTGGGAGGGGCCTGTGCTGGGAGAGTCGTCTATCCTGGGGAACCTTACTGGGGGACCTGTGCTGAGGGACTATGTTCTTGAGGGGCCTGTGCTGGGAGAGTCTCTATCCTGGGGAACCTTACTGGGGGACCTGTGCTGAGGGACTATGTTCTTGAGGGGGCTGTGCTGGGAGGGCCTTTCCTACTTGCCATCTGCTGGGATAAGACAGAGCTCAGGGAAGGGGCCCCTCGAAGGGCGGGTTGAAGATGATTAGTTCCATAGTCCCCTGGGGATTAACCTGCTCACTGAGGGTAGGGCTGGTGGAAGCTGGGAGGAGATACGAGCGGGTCATGGAGGCTCCGATAACTAGAAGGAGGAAGACACTGAGACAGGGAGGGTGAGACCCTGGGTAGGTGCCCTGCCTGCAGTCCTACAGCGCCTGTTCCTGGCCTTCACCCCCTGCCCTTTGCCCTCCTCTTTTTGCATCAGCTCAGCTCCTCCTCCACACCCATGGCTTGGGGTGTGACAGCCCTCTGGAGCCCGGCCTGCTCATGCTCTCTGCATCCCACATGGTAGGTTATCACTGAGCCCTGCCCTTGTGTCCTCCTCTCGGCACAGGTGTCAAGTAGAATGAAACAGACATGGTGGGTGCGCTATGTGGGCCTTGCGCCTCCCCACTCTTCTCTGCAAGCATAATGCAGAACCTCACAAACTGCATGGAGGCCTTTGAAGGGGTGGGGCATGCAGGGTAGGGAGAGGGAAGAATGAACATGGAACCAGGAGGAGGGGGTGGCGCACACACAAACCCTGACTTTGCACAGCTCCAGACCCACCCGCCTCACCCCCATGGAGGCTGACTCACACACAAGTCATGCAGAGCCTGCCCCTGAGACACGTCCTCCTCTGCCTACATCAGCTCCCAGGAAAAAGGGAGACAGACTGTCCTTGGGGCCACCCCAAGACCATCTTACCCTTATGAGAAGATGAAATGACAGGATGCAGGGAGAGGCATCCCTCCTTTGGTCACAGATGTCCCATCCCACCCCAGCCCTTGTACCAGCTCACCAAGAAGCCAGTCCCAGGGAAGGGTGCTGGTCCAGACGGAAGAAGACCAGGCCTCAGGTCAGGGGGAGGTTACTTACAGGGTCTGCCAAGTTCATCCTGAAAGGCTGTGCTGTGAGAGAAGGTGAGGGACCACATGCCCAAGAGCCTGCTGAGAGGTAGGGCACGGTCACAAGGTCAGGGCTTGAGCCCAGCCATCAGCATCTGGGAGAGTGGGCGGAGTTCAGAGTCCAGGGCAAGGATGTACCCATTGTGTTCCTGTCCCCTTGTGGCTGGGCTTCCCGGTCTCACTTCCTCCTGCTTTTCAGATCTCCAGTGACAGGCCCTGCTGGAGGACAAGGAGAAAAGGGTGGGATTTCAGGGCTGTTAGCCAAAACCAAATGCTAAGGCTTGTTTTCCTTCCCTCAGCAGACGTCTAGGAAGAAGTCCTTCTGATGCGACAGGAGTACGTGCAAGAGCGCACCAATCAATGACCCAGCAGGACCAGGCCACCTGAGGCTGGGTGGGTGGGCTGACCCTTGGTTTCTACCTCTCACCACCTCCCTCCACCTAGCTCCTGTGCTCATTTCCCAGCACATTCTGCCGGGAGTAGGTTGGGGTGGCCCCATGCATGGCTTATCTCTCCATCTTGAAACCTGGTCTTCCTTCTCTCAAGAACTGCACATGGAGGAAAAGTTCTGGTTCGACCAGCAGCCTTTAGGTGCCCCTTGGAGGGATGAGGGAACACAGTGGAAGGTACACAAGCTGAGTGGTGCCTGTGGCCCAGACTGCACTCTGCCCTTGCCTGTGTGTCTCCAAGCTGCTCTCTTCCTCCTGGAAACCCATTTCTCCCACCCTTTCACCCCACCTGCACGTCTGGGGTCAGTGTTGTCCTCCGCATGATGGGTGGGGCTGTGGAGGAGGTGGCTGGAGCACCTGCCCGTTGTCTTTCTTGGCTCTCTGCCTGGGTTTGCTGTGTGTTTGGCTCATCACACATGTCCAGTCTGTTGTTTCTGAACCCCACTGTGCCCTGACATGAGAAGATTCATGTCCCCCCCACAATCTGAACATCTATTAAAAGCTGCCAATGAACTATCATTGCCTATGAACCAGCTTATATATTTGGCACAGATTTTCTACTTGCTCAGTGAGGTTTATCCTGGCTCCATTGATCCTAAAATTCCATCTGTCCCATGTAGAGTGGCGCTTCTGACCCTGAGGTGCTCAGAAGCAAGGCTGTGCCTCTGTCTTATGAGGTGCTCTGTGCACAGGGATGCAGCACAGTGGGGAAGGCTGGGAGAGGGAGACGGAGGGACGGGGAAGTGAAGGAGAAGGGTGCAGGGAGGGAGGGCTAGAGGGAGGGAGGAAGAGAGTCAGGAAAGGAGAGAGGGAAGGAGAGGCGGGGAGAGAGAGAGGGAGGGTCAGGGGGAGGGAGGAAGCGAGGAAATGAGAAGGGAGGGAAAGGAAAAAGAAGGGAGGGAA
>NW_006784081.1:1130115-1131130 GCF_000442215.2 Lipotes vexillifer | reverse complement strand
GGGAAAGAGGGAAAAAATGGCAAGATGGATGCCAAGTACTTTCCAAATTTGGACACATGGGGTCAAAGAGCAGGCACATAACAGCGTTTATTAAATCCCTGAAAAGATCAAGAAAATAATCCCTGCCTTCGAGTAGTTCCTGTCTGCATACAGTAAATAGCTGTACTGAACAATAACTCCACTATTCACATTCCTTCATTTTTGTCACTCTCAAATACGCCTGTGAACCTGTGGCGTACAGGTCCCGAGTATACGGTGGTGAATAAGGCAGGCAAACATCAAGGGTCCTACGGAATTTACAATCTGAGGACAGACAAAATAAAAGAGTAAAATGTACCTTCCATTGTTAGGTGATGATACTGCCAAGGGTTAAAAAAGCAAAGGAGGGGACAGGAAGTGATGGGGGTAGTTCCAGTTTTAGGTGAAGTAACAATCCTGGGTGGCTATCTGGAGTGTGTGGTGGAGGTGTATGTAGTGGAGATGCAGAGTGATGGAGGTGTGTGTGGGTGGATGGTGGAGGAGGTGTGTATAGTAGAGCTGTGTGTGGTGGAGGTATGTGTGATGGAGCTGTGCAGAGTGGAGAGGTGTGGTAGTGGAGGTATTATTTGCGGTACTGGGGTGCCCGTGCAACAAGAATCCTTCCTGGTGCCTCTGGTGGTGGTCCCATCCTGAATCAGTGACCTATGGTGCTGCCCGTCCAAGCCTGAGATGAACCCGAGGCCATTTTTCCCACCTTCCTGCCTGCTGCTCCAGCGGTCAGTTTTCTCCCCAGGCTCTCTCCAGGCTCGTCGACCTTCAGGACACCTGGCCCGTTGGGGTCCTTATTGATTTTAAGCCTTAGGACTGCCAGAGGGATCTTTTCAAATATGTCAGAAAAGGGCCCACTCTGCTTGTCTCCCTAACCCCATGCCTCTTCATTTTGATCAGAGGAAAAGCCGAGGGCCTACAGAGCCCTCCAAGTGCCCACCCAGCTCTGCCCCTATCACTCTTCCACCTGGTCCATACTCTTTCCAGC
>NW_006784081.1:1125474-1130014 GCF_000442215.2 Lipotes vexillifer | reverse complement strand
CTCTTTCCCCCTTTTGCCTTTGGCTTCAAGCACACTGACCTCCCGCATCTCACTGAACAGCTCAGGTTGGCTCCAGCCTAATCCTTTGGATGAGCTGTTTTCTTTGCCTGGAATGGTCTTCCCTTGGTTTCTCAGTGGCCCTCACCTTCTACAGTCTTTGTTTGAATGCTACCTTCCCAGTCATACCTTCTATGACCACACACCTGCCCCACTCTTCACCTGCCTCCTGCTTTATTGTCTCTATAATACTTGTCATCTTCTAATAGCCTATATATTTATAGTCTCCCTCTACAGAAAATGGAAACTCCACAAGGTCAGGGAATGCCATTTTGGTCACTGCTGTATCCCAGTTCTTGACCCGTAGTAAGTGCTCAATAAATATCTATTGAACAGGGAGCTCTAAATATTCATTAAATTTGAGACAGCAGAGCAACTTTTTATTTTTTCAGAACCTTTAGGACAGAGGGAGCTGAGCTGTGGGGACCTTCCCATTTCTCAGGGACCTTCCCCACCTGGGACTTTCCTCCAGCAAGAGGCTGCACTGCAGTTTCTCCAGTTCGGCCCATCCATCTCTGGCCAGGCTGCTGGTGCCCCGTTGGAATTACCAAAGCACAAGGTGCTCAGCATGCAGTGTCCCCTTTTCCCATCACAGGGCCCCCTCCTTGGAGGCCAGGCACTTGAGTATCTCTGGTTCTTAATTAGCAGCTCTGTTTGGCTAGGTGTGGGTGGTGAAGAGAGGGGGCAGTAGGTGGTTGTATCTCTCGGGTGAGCAGGGGTAGTATTGTCTCCCCATTGTGTGCTTGAGTGTGGATGTGAGTCTACATTGCTAGAGGCAATTATTGTGTATTTTGTGTTGAATGAAGAGATGGCAAGCTCTGTCTGTGTGATGGTATGTGGGAGTGTATGTGGAGCCACTGTGGAGGTGATTATGTTTGTGGGAGTCTCATGTTTACAACCGGGAGCCTGTGCCTCCCTTTAATCTCTAAGACTGTATGTGGGTCATGGGACATACACATGAGTGCACAAGTATAGGATGCACCCCCCTAAATTCTGCTGTATGAGCCCAGAGTTTTGGAGATTTGTCCGGACCACAGAGAACTCCAGGCGAAGGAGTGTCGCTCCCTCTCCTTCTGTAACAGGGAAGAGACAAATCTGACTACATGTTGGATCTGTTTCTTTTACTAAAGATTAAAACCTTTGCTTTCTACTGCTTTTGTTCACTAAAAGGATACTGTCTATACATAATGGCCTGCCTTGGGGAACCTTGCCCCTCTGCCTGAATGTTAAACCAAAGTGCCTTTTCTCAGGGAAGCATCCTGACCCTGTCCACCTGTGGATGGCTGCAAGAAAGAAGAAATTAACACATCCCCTCTGAGGCTGGCCATTCCAGGGGACATTTGCAAAACTTAATGGCCTTTTTACTTTACTTCTTCATCCCTGTTCTGTAAAAGAAACTGGTATCCAAACCCCAATAAGATGGTTCTTTTGAGACTTTAGTTTGCCATCCTCTCGGTCTGCCAGCTTTCTGGATAAAGTCGTATTCCTTGCCTCAACACCTCGTCTCTGATTTATTGGCCTGTCATGCCGCAAGCAGAGCGAGCTTGGACTCAGTAACAATCCCAACCTCTCTATCTTTCTCATCATATAACATGCAGATGTATTCTATTTACAACTAATGTACGAAGATAAAAAGGTGGGAAATTAGCACACTAGGTGATTATTCAGTTTATCAGTTAGCTTATTTATTGTCTCTTGGACAAAGTAATTTAGATCAACTCTTGTAAAATACTGCAACACCATTCAGTTTCGAAATCAATTTGAATTGAAAAGTCATAATCTTTTAATGAATGAATGACTACATGGATTTATTTATTTTTATTTCATCCAGAAACACACAGACACACTCAGAATGTTTTTTGGAATTGAGGTATAATTGACATATAACATTATATTCATATCAGGCATACAACATAATGATTCAATATTTGTATTATTGCAAAATGATCACTACAATAAGTCTAGTCAACATCCATCACCAAACATAGTTACACATTTTTTTTCTTGTGATGAGAACATTTAAGATCTACTCTTTTAGCAACTTTCAAATATACAATGCAGTATTGTAACTACAGTTACTATGTAGTGTTGTACATTACATCCTCATGACTTGTTTATCTTATAAGTGGAAGTTTGTACCTTTTGACCACCTTCATCCATTTTACCCACCCCTCACTGCTTGCCTCTGGCTACCACCAATCTGTTCTTTGTACCTATGAGTTCAGGTTTTTTTTAATAATTTTTAAAGATTTTATATATATTCTCAGCTATCTTTTAAATAAAATAAAATGGAGTATAGTTGAGTAGAAAATATTAGAGTGACCACCCTTAAAACTAAGTATTTTATATTTTATTTATTTATTTGTGGAACTTTTGTTTCCATTAAAAATTTGGATGTAGTTGGGTATATAGGTACATCAATGGATAGGTACCTCTTGGGTACTGGGTAAAGATGTAAGATATATTTCTTCTTTCACTGGGTGATGATAAAAAAACTTGAAAGCTAGTGAGGCTATTCTAATATTCCTTAAGTATAATATATCCTAAATACACATATTTATGAAGAATATATATTGTGCCTACATTAATCACTTTCGGAATTTGCAGTCTATTGGATGGGCCTCCCGTGACTAGTCTGTCTATGATAGGCCTTAATCCGCTCCCAACTCACCCTGTACCTCCCTTGCCTCACATTTGTCACTTTACGAGGCTGGTGGTCATCAGAGGCCCCCTTTACCCACCAGATTTCAGTGTTGGGGGATGAAGCAAACCCAGGTTTGGTATTTAGAGTATCTGACATCAGAACAAGAGCTAAACCTCGATCCAGATAGATTTCATAGTGTCCTACATTTCCCCAAACCCAAAACTAAGCACCAACTGGGAATTTTCTCAGGCTAGTTGTTTATTGCTGAAATTGGATTCCAAATTTCTCTCATGACCAAACCTCTGCATATTTTACTAAAGAAGAGCAACCCCGTCCCAATTTTATGGGAAGAACCTGACAACATTGCTTCCAAGGCCTTAAAGGAGAGTCTGATGAACTCACCTGCCCCTTAGGCATCCCAATTATCAGATTCCCTTTTACCTTTTTTTTGTCTTTGAAAAGGAAGGGAATGCCCTTGGACTGTTCATCCAACTCTACGGGGACTACCAGCAACCTATAGGGTATTATAAGCCAGCAGCTGGACCCAGTGGCACAGGGATACCCCCCTTGCCTTCGTGTCATTACGGGTACAGCCATTTTGGTTAAGCCCGCTGAGAAAATCATTGTGGGATCCCCTTTAACCATTTTTGTACCTCATGTAATAGAAGCTCTCTAGAATCCTCATCACAGTCAACACTTCTCCGTCAGCTGCCTCACCTCCTATGAAGCCCTTTTGTTAATGCTGTTTATGTAACTCTCTTACGTTCTAATATCCTTTTGCCCATGCCGCTCTTCTCCCTCCATCTGACGTCCCTCCTGACTGTTTAATGCTGATGGATCGCTCTCGCACTCCTCATGATGATTTGCAGAACATTTCTTTGAGTAACAGTGACTTCTCACTGTTCACCGATGGTTCCTATTTAAAAGGTGACAGTGGTAAATATTGTGCTGGATATACAGATGCAACTCCTTTTGATGTTGTTTAGGCAGCATCTGTACCGTGGCTACTTCAGTCCAACAGGCTGAGTTAGAGGTTCTTCCACAGGCTTGTACTTTAGTCAAGGACAAGACTGCCAATGTTATACTGATAGTAGACATGCTTTCTGTGTAGCTCATGATTTTGGAATGTTGTGAAAGCAGTGTGGCTTCCTCTCTTCCAGTGAAAACATAATTTATAATGGTCCCCATGTTCAGGAATTATTAGATGCACTATTTTAACCTGCCACTTTAACTATTATTACGATTCTGGGGCATTCTAAACTTGACTTTCTGGAAGCTAAGGGAAATCACCTTGCTGACATTTCTGCAAGGAATGCTGCCCTTAAAGGGACCAACAGAAGCCAAACCTCTGTCATGGGCCAAAGGAATATTTCCCCAAATGATAGCTTAGAAAAACTGGCTAGGGAAACTTAACAATTGGCCTCAGGAAGGAAAAAACAAGATTGGAAATTCAACAAAATTGTTGATTTGATAAAAAGAGAAAACTCTGGTTCAGACCACATAATAACCCCTTCCTACCAGAGACTCTAAAATTCCCACTCCTCACCGCTGTACATGCATTAAACCACTGGTCTACTGACAAAATGGTAGCATTCATTAATCAGTGTTGGTGGGGAAAAATGAACAAGGCCGCAGAAAAGTACCTACCACACTGCCCCACTTACATAAAGTACAACCCAGGGAAGCCTATTCATTCTGCTCCAGGACATTTTATTTTATTTATTTATTTTTAAAGACTTTTTGGATATGGACTTTTTTTTTTTTTTTTTTTTTTTTTTTTTTATTGGGGTATAATTGCTTTATCCCTATACTTTTATAAAATTTTTTAATGGTTTTGGT
>NW_006784081.1:1108959-1125378 GCF_000442215.2 Lipotes vexillifer | reverse complement strand
TTTTTGTGGTACACGGGCCTCTCACTGTTGTGGCCTCTCCCATTGCGGAGCACAGGCTCTGGACGTGCAGGCTCAGCGGCCATGGCTCACAGGCCTAGCCGCTCCGCGGCATGTGGGATCTTCCCGGACGGGGGCACGAACCCATGTCCCCTGCATCGGCAGGCGGACTCAACCACGGCGCCACCAGGGAAGCCCTGGACCATTTTTAAAGTCTTTATTGAATTTTGTTACAACGTTGCTTCTGTTTTATGTTTTTTGGCCACGAGGCATGTGGGATCTTAGCTCCCTGATCAGGGTTCAAACCTGCACACCCTGCACTGGGAGTCAAAGTCTTAACCACTGGACCGCCAGGGAAGTACCTGACCCAGGACATCTTAATTGGCCCAATGGACAATTCAAGGTCTGGTAAATGGATTTCATTCAACTTCCTTCATCTCATGGATATAAATATGTTTTAGTCATGGTCTGTGTGTTTTCACACTGGACCGAAGCCTTCTCTTGAAGACTACCGCCTCTTCTGTGGCTAAATTCCATCAGGAAAAAGTTATCCTTACCTCGGAAACTCCTTTCAAACTTCACAGTGATTGAGGGGTAAAACCTAATTTGCTGGATAAGTACTTTAACAAACAGTGCTATTTGGCAGGTTTTACAATTCCACTGTGCTTATTACCCTCAATCCTCTGGTTTAGTTGAATGCACTAATGGCATTATTAAAACTCAGTCAGGAACTTCCCTGGTGGAGCAATGGTCAAGAGTCTGCCTGCCAATGCAGGGGGCACACATTCGATCCCTGGTCCTGGAAGATCCCACATGCCACAGAGCAGCTAAGTCTGTGCACCACAGCTACTGAGCCTGTGCTCCACAAGCCACAATTACTGAGTCCACACGCCACAACTACTGAAGCCTGTGTGCCTAGAGCCTGTGTTCTGCGACAAGGGAAGCTACTGCAATGAGAGACCCCTGCACCACAACAAGGAGTAGCCCCCACTCACGGCAACTAGAGAAAGCACATGCGCAGCAACGAAAACCCAATGCAGCCAAAAATAAATAAATAAATAAATATATTTATAAAAAAGAAAAAAAACTCAATCAGCAAAAATTCGTAGAAGCCCTTCAAATACCTTTGCCCAAAGCATTACCATTGGTCCTTCTAAATCTCAAGATCGCTCTTTTTGTAACCGATAAACTCTCATCCTTTGAGATAGTCACAGAATGCCCGATGCACTTGGCTCCTGCTTCTTTTGACCCACAGATGATAAAAGGAGATGTACTTCAATATTGCAAAGACCTAATTGCTTCTATTAAAAGTAACCATTCCTTGGTAAAGCAGTCTTTTCACAGTGTGCTCTTGGGAGATGAAAGCCTTAAGCATCATACCTTGCAACCTAGATATTTCATATTGGAAAATTCACCTCCAGAAGAACTCTCTTTAAACTCACTGAAAAGACTCCTATCAGGTACTGCTAACCAACCTTGTGCTGCCAGACTCCAAGGAATAGACTCTTGGATTCACATGATACAGCTAAAGAAAGTGCCAAACCTTGACTGGACCTGCGCATCATCTGGTGACCTTAAAATAAAAATTTCGTTAAATTGAAGCAGATGACATCTGACGAGACAACTTTCCCAAGAATCTGGACCAGGACTATTGGAAGTTTGTCACCAAACCTTTGATGATACATAACCCTTCAGATGATCTTCGATGTCTATGATCTTGAACTTTAGGTAAAAAGTGCCTGAGACGTCTCTCTCCTACCTCTCCTTGTTACTTGAATGTGACCTTAATAGGTCTTCAATCGGTGCACTTTCTCTCCAACGTGAGACACTATACCCAGGAAAGGTTTTTCTTGACATTGAGACAAAAAGTCGCTGACTAGAAAACCTGACTCTTGACCAGTTATGCTTTCAGAGCAAGATCTTGCTTCAAAGGAGGAAATATTAAAAAATTAATCATCAGAAACCTCAGTTAAAGAGAGTTGGGAGAGCAGAAGGGGGAGCTCTCAGACCTTGCAGTGATAGCAGAGCCCAATGGGATGAAGAGACTCATTTTCTGGTAAGGACGCAGCTAACAAAAAGCCATGGACTCTTTGTTTACTATAGCCCACCCAACTTCTTTTTTCCCCTCAATAAAAGCATTCTCCTTCCCTTGCTGTGCAGGAGCCTTGCACATGGTTGCAGACTCTGAATTGTAATTCTCTGCTGATCCCAAATAAATCCACCTTTGCTGGAGAAACATCTGGCAGTCTATTTATTTCAGGTCAACAAAGCTCACATTTGTTGTTGAAGCTCTAGCCCCTAGCCTGGTGTCTGGCTCAGAAGGCGCATATGGGAAATGTTGAACTGAATTCCAAATCAAGAAGTGAAGATAGTTCTCCTCTGAGGTCTGCATTGCTAAGGCCTGAGGCATGTGGCAGAGGCTGGGTGTGGAAGGGAAGGTCTGGGGTCTGTTCTGGCTCTGTTGAGTTTTGGGTCCTCAGGACCATCAGTTTCTCCCTGACTTGCAGATGGCCACCTTCTTGCAGTGTCCTCACATGGTGGAGCAAGAGAAGGCTCTTGTAAGGGCACTATTCCCATCAAGGGGGCTCCTCTGTCACCATCTCATCTAAACCTAACTACCTTCCGAAGGCTCCACCTCCAAGCACCATCACATTGGGGGTTAGGGCTTCGACACATGAATTCAGCAGAGACGCAAACTTTCAAGTAAATAACACCTCTTGTCTCTCCAGTCATCTTCTTGAGTAAGCCCATTGCCCCTTCTGTGTTCCGGGGGTCCTGGGGAGCAGAAGATTCAGGGAGGGGTGGTGCTGGGCAGTGGAGAAGGGGAAAAGTGAGGGCAGGGCCTGGCCTGGCTCAGGGAGGGGCAGAGCTGGCTCAGCTGTGTGAAAGAAAGCCAAGTGAACTGGGGGCCCAAGGCTTTGGCTCCAGCGCGAGTAGTCACAGTGGTTGACCACTCTTTCTGAGCCAGGTTCTGCACTTTACATACTGTGATTCATTTAGCAGTACAATGCTATTGCTTCCATTTTACAGATGATGAAAGCAAGGCTCAGAGACACCAAGTAACCTGCAAGGCCATACCACACAGCTAGAAACAGTGGAGACAGTGGAGCCTGGTTCTTGGTCACTCTGCTTGTCATTCTGGCTCCCAGCATCAGTAGGAGTGTGTGAGGGAAGGAGATGGCCCACAGTGACTCACAGGTCAGGGGCAGCTAACACTTTGGGTGAATTGTTGCCAGTCAAGGAGTCTCTGGGGTCCCCTTGGTTCTGGGGGAAGAAGAGGGTGAGGGACGAGAGGCCCCAGAGAGGTGGGAAGGTGGACCAACCTGCTTACTCCTCATGTGGCTCCAGCAATAGAACCCTGAACCGTGGCAATTTTGGCAGCTGTACGCTCCTTGGCTGGGCTGCTTCCTTGATTTCTCGTTTGGTCAGTGTTATTCACCTCCAGACCTCAGACAGGAGAGGGCTGTTTTGCCCACTGTGTGCCCTGTGGGCCCTTCTCAGTGGCACTCAGGGCTCGTGTGGGTCTTCCCTGCTCCCTTCTTCCTCACTCCTCCTACATTTGCTGAAGAATGTTTGGGGCTTATGAGTCCCCAGCAGCACTGAGTCTGGAGATTCTGGGCAAGATGATTGTTAAGGTCCCTTTCCAGCTCTGCACTCTGTGCTCAGTCCTGTCACCCTCACTGCCTTCAATCCAGGGAGAATGATGGCCAGGCCACTTCTGCCCTGCCCAGAGCTTCATCCATGGGCCTTGGGCAACAGGCTTGTGTCTACACTTAGCTGAGAACTACTAAACTGGCATCAAGTGTCTCCCCTGCTTAATACTTTACCTTGACGTCCTGCTTCCTACTGACTTTTCTACCAATATTTTCCCTCGCTATTTACTTTAAAATTTTTTAAGTGTATTTTATTCTATTTTTTAAATTTAAAATAATTTATTTTATTATTTATTAAAATGTCATGTTAAACTTGTGGAAACATAGATATGTCTTTTAAAAACAATATCTTATTTCAGAGAAGTTGTTTAATTCAAAGAAGAGAATTTACAACAGTAATTCTACTAACCATGAGATATCTACTTTTAACATTTCAATATATTTTCAATGCTAATGTCTTTTCAGAATATAAGTTGTGTAGTATGTACAATATTGTAATGTATTGTATACCATTTTATTTTATTTTTTATTTTTTATTGGAGTATGGTTGATTTACAAGGTTGTGTTAGTTTCTGCTGTACAGCAAAGTGACTCAGTTATATATACACATAAATCCACTTTTTTAAAGATTCTATTCCCATATAAGTCATTACAGAATATTGAGTAGAGTTTCCTGTGCTATTCAGTGGGTTCTTATTCATTATCTATTCTATATATAGTAGTGTGTATATGTCAATCCCAGTCTCCCAATTTATCCCTCCCCACTGGTAGCCACAAGTTTGTCTTCTACATCTGTGACTCAACTTCTGTTTTGTAAATAGCTTCATTTGTACCATTTCTTTAAATTCCACATATAAGTGATATCATAAGATATTTATCTTTCTCTGTCTGACTTACTTCACTCAGAATGACAATCTTTAGGTCCATCCATGTTGATGCATATGGCATTATTTCATTCCTTTTTATGGTTGAGTAATATTCCATTGTATATATGTACCACATAATCTTTATCCATTCCTCTACAGATGGAAATTTAGGTTGCTTCTGTGTTCTGGCTATTGTAAATAGTGCTACAGTGAACATTGGGGTGCATATATCCTTTTGAATTATGGTTTTCTCTCGATATATGCCCAGGAGTGGGATTGCTGGATCATATGGTGGTTCTATTTTTAGTGTTTTTTTTTTTTTTTTTTTTTTGCGGTACGCGGGCCTCTCACTGTCGGGCCTCTCCCTGTTGTGGCCTCTCCCGTTGCGGAGCACAGGCTCCGGATGCACAGGCTCAGCGGCCATGGCTCAGCGGCCATGGCTCTCGGGCCCAGCTGCTCTGCAGCATGTGGGATCTTCCCAGACCGGGGCACAAACCTGTGTCCCCTGCATCAGCAGGTGGACTCTCAACCACTGCGTCACCAGCGAAGCCCTATTTTTAGTTTTTTGAGGAATCTCCATACTGTTCTCCATAGTGGTTGTACCAACTTACATTCCCACCAATAGTACAGCAGGGCTCCTTTTTCTCCACATACCCTCCAGGATTTATTGTTTGTCAAGTTTTTGATGATGGCCATTCTAACCTGTGTGAGGAGATACCTCACTGTAGTTTTGATTTGCATTCCTCTAATAATTAGTGATGTTGAACATCTTGTCATGTGCCTCTTGGCCATCTGTATGTCTTCTTTGGTGAAATGTCTATTTAGAGCTTCTGCCCATTTTATGACTGGGTTGTTTGTTTTTTTAATATTGAGCTGCATGAGCTGTTTGCATATTTTGGAGATTACTCCCTTGTTGGTTGCTTCATTTGCAAATATTTTCTCCCATTCTGTGAGTTTTCTTTTCGTTTTGTTGATGGTTCCTTTGCTGTGTAAAAGCTTCTAATTATTTTGGTTTTTATTTTCATTACTCTCAGAGGTGGATCAAAAAAAAAAATCTTACTGCAATTTATGTCAGAGAGTGTTCTGCTTATGTTTTCCTCTAAGTGTTTTATAGGGTCTGGCCTTACATTTAGGTCTTTAATCCATTTTGAGTTTATTTTTGTGTGTGGTGGTAGAGAATATTCTAATTTCATTCTTTTACGTGTAGCCATCCAGTTATCCCAGCACCACTTATTGAAGAAGCTGTCTTTTCTCCATTGTATATTCTTGCCTCCTTTATCAAAAATAAGGTGACCATAGGTGCGTGGGTTTATCTCTGGGCTTTCTATCCTGTTCCATTGATCTATATTTCCGTTTTTGTGCCAGTACCATACTGTCTTGATTGTTGTAGCTTTGTAGTATAGTCTGAAGTCCAGGAGCCTGATTCCTCCAGCTCCATTTTTCTTTCTCAAGATTCCTTTGGCTATTCAGGGTCTTTTGTGTTTCCATACAAATTGTGAAAAATTTTTTTCTACTTCTGTGAAAAATGCCATTGGTAGTTTGATAGGGATTACACTGAATCTGTAGATTGCTTTGAGTAGTATAGTCATTTTCACAATGTTGATTCTTCCCACCCAAGGACATGGTATATCTCTCCATCTGTTTGTATCATCCTTAATTTCTTTCATCAGTGTCTTATAGTTTTCTGCACTGAGGTCTTTTGTTTCCTTAGGTAGGTTTATTCCTAGGTATTTTTATTCTTTTTGTTGCAATGGTAAATGGGAGTTACCTTAATTTCTCTTTCAGATTGTTCATCATTAATGTATAGGAATGCAAAAGATTTCTGTGCAGTAATTTTATATCCTGCTACCTTACCAAATTCATTGATTAGCTCTAGTATTCTGGTAGCATCTTTAGGATTCTCTATGTATAGTACAATGTCCTCTGCAAAGAGTGACAGTTTTACTTCTTCTTTTCCAATTTGGATTCCTTTTATTTCTCTTTCTTCTCTGATTGCTGTGGTTAAAACTTCTAAAACTATTTTGAATAATAGTGGTGAGAGAGGGCATCTTGTCTTGTTCCTGATCTTAGAGGAAATGGTTTCTGGTTTTTCATCATTGAGAATGATGTTGGCTGTGGGTTTGTCATATATGGCCTTTATTATGTTGAGGTAAGTTCCCTGTATGCCTACATTCTGGAGGAGTTTTATCATAAATGGGCGTTGAATTTCATCAGGAGCTTTTTCTGCATCTATTGAGATGATCATATGGGTTTTCTCCTTCAATTTGTTAATATGGTGTATCACATTGATTGATTTGCATATATTGAAGAATCCTTGCATTCCTGGGATAAACCCCACTTGATCATGGTGTATGATCTTTTTAATGTGCTGTTGGATTCTGTTTGCTAGTATTTTGCTGAGGATTTTTGCATATATGTTCATCAGTGATATTGGCCTGTAGTTTTCTTTCTTTGTGACATCTTTGTCTGGTTTAGGTATCAGGGTGAGGGTGGCCTCATAGAATGAGTTTGGGAGTGTTCCTCCCTCTGCTATATTTTGGGAGAGTTTGAGAAGGATAGGTGTTAGCTCTTCTCTAAATGTTTGATAGAATTGCCTGTGAAGCCGTCTTCCTGGGCTTCTGTTTGTTGGAAGATTTTTAATCAGAGTCTCAATTTCAGTGCTTGTGACTGGTCTGTTTATATTTTCTACTTCTTTCTGGTTCGGTCTCAGAAGGTTGTGCTTTTCTAAGAATTTGTCCACTTCTTCCAGGTTGTCCATTTTATTGACATATAGTTGCTTGTAGTAATCCCTCATGATCCTTTGTATTTCTGCAGTGTCTGTTGTCACTTCTCCTTTTTTATTTCTAATTCTATTGATTTGAGTCTTCTCCCTTTTTTTCTTGATGAGTCTGTCTAATGATTTATCAATTTTGTTTATCTTCTCAGAGAACCAGCTTTTAGTTTTATTGATCTTCGCTATTGTTTCCTTCAGTTCTTTTTCATTTTTTTCTGATCTGATATTTATAGTTTCTTTCCTTCTGCTAACTTTGGGGTTTTTTTTGTTCTTTCTCTAATTGTTTTAGGTGCAAGGTGAGGTTGTTTATTTGAGATGTTTCTTGTTTCTTGAGGTAGGATTGTATTGCTATAAGCTTCCCTCTCAGAACTGCTCTTGCTGCATCCCATAGGTTTTGGGTAGTCGTGTTTTCATTGTCATTTGTTTCTAGGTATTTTTTGATTTCCTCTTTGATTTCTTCAGTGATCGCTTGGTTATTTAGTAGTGTATTGTTTAGCCTCCATGTGTTTGTAGTTTTTACAGATTTTTTCCTGTAATTGATATCTAGTCTCATAACGTTGTGGTCAGAAAAGATACTTGATATGATTTCAATTTTCTTAAATTTACCAAGGCTTGTTTTGTGACCCATGATATGATCTATCCTGGGGAATGTTTCACGAGCACTTGAGAAGAAAGTGTATTCTGCTGTTTTTGGATGGAATGTCCTATAAATATCAATTAAGTCCATCTTGTTTAATGTTTCATTTAAAGCTTGTGTTTCCTTATTTATTTTCATTTCGGATGTTGTGTCCATTGGTGAAAGTGAGGTGTTAAAGTCTCCTACTGTGATTGTGTTACTGTCGATTTCCCCTTTTATGGCTGTTAGCATTTGCCTTATGTATTGAGGTGCTCCTATGTTGGGTGCATAAATATTTACAATTGTTATATCTTCTTGGATTGATCCCTTGATCATTATGTAGTGTCTTTCTTTGTCTCTTGTAATAGTCTTTATTTTAAAGTCCATTTTTTTCTGATATGAGAATTGCTACTCCAGCTTTCTTTTGATTTCCATTTGCATGGAATATCTTTTTCTATCCCCTCACTTTCATTCTGTATGTGTCCCGAGGTCTGAAGTGGATCTCCTGTAGCCAGCCTATATATGGGTCTTGTTTTTTATCCATTCAGCCAGTCTGTGTCTTTTGATTGGAGCATTTAATCCATTTACATTTAAGATGATTATTCATATGTATGTTCCTATTACCATTTTCTTAATTGTTTTGGGTTTGTTATTGTAAGTCTTTTCCTTCTCTCGTGTTTCCTGCCTAGAGAAGTTCCTTTAGCATTTGTTGTAAAGCTGGTTTGGTGGTGCTGAATTGTCTTAGTTTTTGCTTGTCTGTAAAGGTTTTAATTTCTCCATCAAATCTGAATGAGATCCTTTCTGGGTAGAGTAATCTTGGTTGTAGGTTTTTCCATTTCATCACATTAAATATGTCCTGCCACTCCCTTCTGGTTTGCAGGTTCTGCTGAAGGATCAGCTGTTAACCTTATGGGGATTTCCTTGTATGTTATTTGCTGTTTTTCCCCTGCTGTTTTTAATATTTTTTCTTTGTATTTAATTTTTAATAGTTTGATTAACATGTGTCTTGGCATGTTTCTCCTCGGATTTGTCCTGTATGGGACTCTCTGTGCTTCCTGGACTTGATTAACTATTTCCTTTCCCATATTAGGGAAGTTTTCAACTATAATCTCTTCAAATATTTTCTCAGTCCCTTTCTTTTTCTCTTCTTCTCCTGGGACCCCTATAATTCGAATGTTGGTGTGTTTCATGTTGTCCCAGAGGTCTGTGAGACTGTCCTCAATTCTTTCCTTCTTTTTTCTTTATTTTGCTCTCCAGTAGTTATTTCTACTATTTTATCTTCCAGGTCACTTATCCGTTCTTCTGTCTCAGTTATTCTGCTATTATTTTCTTCTAGAGAATTTTCAATTTCATTTATTGTGCTGTTCATCATTGTTTGTTTTCTCTTTAGTTTTTCTAGGTCCTTGTTAAATGTTTCTTGTATTTTCTCCATTCTATTTCCAAAATTTTGGATCATCTTTACTATCCTTACTCTGCATTCTTTTTCAGGTAGACTGTCTCTTTCTTCATGGGTTTTTACCGTGTTCATCATCTGCTGTGTGTTTCTCTGTCTTCTCATTTTGCGTAACTTACTGTGTTTGGGGTCTCCTTTTCACAGGCTGAAGATTCATAATTCCCGTTGTTTTTGGTGTCTGCCCCCAGTGGCTAAGGTTGGTTCACTGGGTTGTGTAGGCTTCCTGGTGGAGGGGACTGATGTCTGTGTTCTGGTGGATGAGGCTGGATCTTGTCTTTCTGGCAGGCAGGACCATGTTCTGTCTTGTGTTTTGGGGTGTCTGTGACCTTATTTTGATTTTAGGCAGCATCTCTGCTAATGGGTGGGTTTGTGTTCCTGTCTTGCTAGTTGTTTGGCATAGGGTGTCCAGCACCGTAGCTTGCTGGTTGTTGAGTGGTGCTGGGTCTTAGCATTGAGATGGAGATCTCTGGGAGAGCTTTTGCCGATTGATATTATGTGGAGCTGGGAGGTCTCTGATGGACCAATGTCCTGAACTCGGCTCTCCCACCTCAGAGACACAGGCCTGACACCCAGCCAGAGCACGAAGACCCTCTCAGCCACAGGGCTCAGAAGAAAAGGGAGGAAAAAAAGAAAGAAATAAAAAAATTAAAAAATAAAATAAAGTTATTAAAATAAAACATTTAAAAATTATTAAAAATAAAAAAATTAAAAATAATTTAAAAAGGAAAAAAAATAGAAAGAGAGCAACCAAACCAAAAGACAAATCCACCAATGATAATAAGCACTAAAAACTATACTAAAAAAGAAAGAAAAATGGACAGAGAGAACCCTAGGACAAATTGTAAAAGCCAAGTTATACAGACAAAATCACACAACAAAGCATACGTGTACATACTCACAAAAAGAGAAAAGGGAAAAATATATATATATCTATATGTTAAAAAAAGGAAGAGAGTAAACCAAATCAATATACAAATCCACCAGTGATAATAAACTCTAAATACTCTACTCAGATAAACATAAAACCAGAAACAAATTAGATGCAGAAAGCAAACCCCAAGCCTACAGTTGCTCCCAAAGTCCACCACCTCAATTTTGGGATGATTCGTTGCCTATTCAGGTATTCCACAGATGCAGGGTACATCAGGTTGATTGTGGAGATTTAATCCGCTGCTCCTGAGGCTGCTGGGAGAGATTTCCCTTTCTCTTCTTTGTTCGCACAGCTCCTGAGGTTCAGCTTTGGATTTGGCCCCACCTCTGCGTGTAGGTTGCCTGAGGGCTTCTATTCTTAGCTCAGAGAGGGAGGGGTTAAAGTAGCAGCTGATTATGGGGCTCTGATTCACTCAGGCCAGGGGGAGGGAGGGGTACAGAATGTGGGGCAAGCCTGCAGCAGCAGAGGCCAGCATGACATTGCAGCAGCCTAAGGCGCACCCTGTGTTCTCCTGGGCAGTTGTCCCTGTATCACAGGACTCTGGCAGTGGCAGGCTGCACAGGCTCCTGAGAGGAGAGGTGTGGATAGTGACCCGTGCTTGCACACAGGCTTCCTGGTGGCTGCAGCGGCAGTCTTAGCGTTTCATGCCCATCTCTGGTGTCTGTGCTGATAGCCGCCCTCGCGCCAGCCTCTGGAGCTTGTTTAGACAATGCTCTGAATCCCCTCTCCTCACACACCTGGAAACAATGGTCTCTTGCCTCTTCGGCAGGCCCAGACTTTTTCCCGGACTCCCTCTTGGCTAGCTGTTATAAGTAGCCCCCTTCAGGCTGTGTTCATGCAGCCAACCCCAGTCCTCTCCATGGGATCTGACCTCCGAAGCCAGAGCCTCAGCTCCCAGCTCCCACCTGCCCCAGCAGGTGAACAGACAAGCCTCTCAGGCTGGTGAGTGCTGGTTGGCACCAATCCTCTCTGTGGAAATCTCTCCACTTTGCCCTCTGCACCCCTATTGCTGTGCTCTCATCTGTAGCTCTGAAGCTTCCACTCTGCCACACCCCATCTCTGTCAGTGAAGGGGCTTCCTAGTGTGTGGAAATTTTTCCTCCTTCACAGGTCCCTCCCAGATGTTCAGGTCCTGTCCCTATTTTTTTGTCTCTGTTTTTTCTTTTTTCTTTTGCCCTACCCAGGTATGTGGGGAGTTTCTTGCCTTTCAGGAAGTCTGAGGTCTTCTGCCAGCATTCAGTAGGTGTTCTGTAGGAGCTGTTCCACATGTAGATGCATTTCTGATGTATTTGTGGGGAGGAAGGTGATCTCCATGTCTTACTCCCCTGCCATCTTGATGGTCTCCTCCCATATGATGCGTTTTAATCCTTTGCAGTATTTTTGTTATTGAAGTTCAAATTGTCCCATCCTTGGCTGGTGGGATTCTTTTCAAGTTGACCTTTGAGTACTTTAGTCATAACCCTTGCAGTTCTGCTAGATTCCTGGCTATCTGGTCTGACAAGATGTTCTAGGCTTATTTTGTATATTTCTGTGCCAGACCGAGAATCAGTCATTTGTCCTTCTCCTTGGTTTCCTTAACAGGTAAATGGTATTTCAAAACCATAACCTGTTCTGGGGGCTAGGAATACTCAATACTACTAGGTTGGTTATTATTGGGTTGGGCAAAAGGTTCGTTCGTTTTTTCCATAAGATGGCTCTAGTAGCACTTAGTTGTCTTTAACTTCAATTGAAAATTTTGTTAGATTGTACTGTGACAACTGTCATATCAGTGTGCATTAAAAAAAAAAAAAAAAAAAATGGGGGCGCCGGGGGGGGGGGGGGGGTGGGCCCCCCCCCTGCCGATGCAGGGGACACGGGTTCGTGCCCCGGTCCGGGAAGATCCCACATGCCGTGGAGCAGCTGAGCCCGTGAGCCATGGCCGCTGGGCCTGCACGTCCGGAGCCTGTGCTCCACAACGGGAGAGGCCACAACAGTGAGAGGCCCGCGTACCACAAAACAAAACAAAACAAAACTTACCAAAATTAGTGAATTTTTGTATAGCCATTTTAATATTGAAGATGGAAGGAAAAAAGCAACATTTTCAGTATATTATGTTTTATTATTTTTATTATTTATTTATTTATTTATTTTGCAGTACGCGGGCCTCTCACTGTTGTGGCCTCTCCCGTTGTGGAGCACAGGCTCCGGACGCGCAGGCTCAGCGGCCATGGCTCACGGGCCCAGCCGTCCCATGGCATGTGGGATCTTCCTGGACCGGGGCACGAACCCGTGTCCCCTGCATCGGCAGGTGGACTCTCAACCACTGTGCCACCAGGGAAGCCCTATGCTTTATCATTTTAAGAAAGGTAAAAACACAGTTGAAACGCAAAAAAAGATTTGTGCAGTGTATGGAGAATGTGCTGTGACTGATCGAACGTATCAAAAGTAGTTCGCAAAGTTTTGTGCTGGAGATTTCTCACTGGATGATGATCCATGGTTGGGTAGACTAGTTGAAATTGATAGCAATCAAATCCAGACATTAAATGAGAACAATTGACGTTATACCATGCGGGAGATAGCTGACATACTCAAACTATCCAAATCAAGCATTGAAAATCATTTGCACCAGCTTGGTTATGTTAATTGCTTTGATGTTTGGGCTCCACATAAGTTAAGCAAAAAAAAACCTTGACCATATTTCCGCATGCGATTCTCTACTGAAATGTAATGAAAACGTTCTGTTTTTAAAACAAATTGTGATGGGCAATGAATAGTGGATACTGTATAGTAATGTGAAATGTAAGAGATTGTGGGGCAAGCAAAATGAACAATCGCCAAGTACACCAAAGGCCGTTCTCTATCCAAAGAAGGTGATGTTGTGTATATGGTGGGATTGGAAGGGAGTCCTCTATTATGGGCTCCTTCCAGAAAACCAAGCAATTATTTCCAACAAGTACTGCTTTCAATTAGACCAACAGAAAGCAACACTCTATGAAAAGCATCTGGAATTAGACAACAGAACTCGCATAATCTTCCATCAGGATAACACAAGACCACATTTTCTTTGATAACAAGTCAGAAACTGTTACAACTTGGCTGGGAAGTTCTGATTCATCTGACATATTCACCAGATATTGCACTTTTGGATTTCCATTTATTTCAGTCTTTAAAAAATTCTCTTAATGGAAAAAAATTCAATTCCCTGTAAGACTGTAAAAGGCACCTGGAACAGTTCTTTGCTCAAAAAGATAAACAGCTTTGGGAAGATGGAATTATGAAGTTGCCTGAAAAATGGCAGAAGGTAGTGGAACAAAACGTGTAATTACGTTGTTCAGTAAAGTTCTTGGTGAAAATGAAAAATGTGTCTTTTATTTTTACTTAAAAACCAAAGGAACCTTTTGGCCAACCCAATATTTCTAAGCCTTTTCAGTGGACAGAACTGAAACATTAGACACTTCATAAATTCTTACTTACAAATTAAATTCAGGTCCACAGATTTTAAAAACTAAATCTCTCCTATATTACATTTTTATCTCATTTCTTAAACACTGAGGATCCTGGCTCTCAAGGAAATAGGGAATAATAGAATTATCATATTTTATTATTATTTGTTTGCCTTTCCCCATACACAGCAATTTCAGCAAAAGTAATGCTAATAATACCACCAACTTTATAATTACTGAAAATAGATTAACATTTTTTGTTGCATTTGTTCTGTCCATTCTCTCTCCATTCAAAATATGTTTGTACTATATTTGCATGACTGGACCATACAGACAACTGCAAACTATATTCTTTGTCTTTCAAACTTCACTTAGTATTAGTTGTACAAGTAACTCTGCATTTAACGCTCCCCTCTATTCTTTTTTTTTTTTTTGCGTACACGGGCTTCTCACTGCTGTGGCCTCTCCCGTTTCGGAGCACAGGCTCAGGACCCACAGGCTCAGCGGCCATGGCTCACGGACCTAACCACTCCGCGGCATATGGGATCTTCCCGGACTGGGGCACGAACCCGTGTCCCCTGCATCAGCAGGCGAACTCTCAACCACTGCGCCACCAGGGAAGCCCTCACCTCTATTCTTTATGTCAATTTCTCTTGTCATTTTCTTTGCCTGAAGCCCATTCTCTAGCACATTGGTCCCCAATCTTTTTGACACTAGGGACTAGTTTTGTGCAAGACAATTTTTCCACAGACCCGGGGGAAGGGGGGATGGTTCAGGTGGTAATGCAAGCAATGGGGAGTGATGGGGAGTGGGAGATGAAGCTTCATTCATTCGCTGGCCTGCAGATCACCTCCTGCTGTGCAGCTCGGTTCCTAACAGGCCTCCGACTGGTTCTGGTTGGCGGCCCGGGTGTTGGGGACCTCTGCTCTAGCAGATACATACAAGAGGGCTCATAGGAACAATCTTCTTTGAGCTCTTGCCTGATAATAACAGTTTGTCTATTCCCTTTTCTCACAATGTGTATCAGTTTTGCTGGTCAGAAAATCATTGACCCACATTTTCTTTTTTTTTTTTTTTTTTTTTGCAGTCCGCGGGCCTCCCACTGTGGTGGCCTCTCCCGTTGCAGAGCACAGGATCCAGACACTCAGGCCTAGTGGCCACGGCTCACGGGCCCAGCCGCTCCACAGCATGTGGGATCCTCCCAGACCGGGGCACGAACCCACAGTCCCCTGCACCGGCAGACGGACTCTCAAACACTGCGCCACCAGGGGAGCCCAACCCACATTTTCTTTGCTAGAGTATCTTAATGTGAACTTTTTTGGCATGAGTATTGCTGTCCAAAAGTTTGATGATAGTCTAATTTGTTTCCCTTTCAAGTCACTTGCTTTTTATACCTACACACCCAACTGATTTATTTTCTTTTTCTCTCAAGTCCAACAGTTTTACTAGTGTGTATCTTGGTATCACTCATTCCAGGCTGATATACTTAGATTTATGGTGTATTCTTTCAAATATAGGTTCAAATCTATTTTGCTTCTTTCTTGAGAGTTTCTTGAATTATAGTGTTCAGAATTTGTTCTATTACTTTGCTTTATTTTTCTTTATCATGTACTCCTGTTATCCATATTGTGGATTTTCCTTACTATGTTAAATTTTTCTTTTTTACTTTATCTTGAATACTTTCTTAATGTCTTTTAGTTCTTTTTGAACTCATAGGTGATCAAGTCTTGACCTGTCAAAGTCTTGACATGTCTTTCTGTAATATTTCCATTGTTGTAGAGATTTTATTCCACTCTTATTCTCTTTTTTTCTCATAATAGCATTGTATGGAATGTTGTAACCAAGCAGGACTATATGGGGCCTTTCTGGGACAGACAGCCCTGGCCCCCACCCCCACCCTGTCCCCTGCATCTTGTTTGTAGAAAAACTTTAGGCTCCTAGGCCTTCCCTGAGTTCCAAAGAACAAATTTAATCAGAGAAGTGAGAAAATGCAGAAACAAAGGAAAACAGTCAAGCAAGACAAAATAATAATAGTTTAGCCATTAAACTAAGGATCTTTATTTCCTTCTCAGGGGCCAAAGATAATATTCTGAGCCATATCCTTGAGCTATTTTGCAGATACTGAAACCCCCACCAGGTGGAAGAAGCTAACTACATGCCGACCACAAGCACGTAGACCCCAGACTGCTTTGAACCAGAAGGTTGATGATGTTGACTCCTGATTACCTCACCAGCAACCAATCAGAAAAATGTCTATGAGCTGATCACACACCCCACAACCCTCTTCCTCACCCTGTCTTTAAAAACCTTTCCCTGAAAACTATCAGGGAGTTCAGGTCTTTTGAGCATTAGCTGTCCATACTCCTTGCATGGCCTTGCAATAAACGCTGCACTTCCCATCACCACAAACCAGTGTCAGTAGATTGGCTTTACTGTGAATGGGTGAGTGGACCCAGATTTGGTTTGGTAACAATTTGACATTGATTTTTTTCTTTTGTTCATTTCCCTGTGAAATTAGGAGACATGGTTCAGTATAGTTTTCAAATTTCATGGAGCTCCCTCTTCTATTGCTTCTTTGAAGTGTTCTAAAAAGTGGTGGCTCACTCTCTCACATTTCCTGCTCTACTCCTGCTCTTTCAGAGCACAGTCACTATTGGATTGGGCAAAACCCCTTCCAGTTTCATCTGCTGTTCTCAGATTGGCCTGCTG
>NW_006784081.1:1086421-1108938 GCF_000442215.2 Lipotes vexillifer | reverse complement strand
TGCTGAACTTTCCAGTAATACCTATTGGCAATTTTGTTGTTTTCCTGTTTTCAGGTTGCCAGATATCCTCTTGTTTTCCTTTGCTTCCCCCACACAGACCCCAATGGCATGCCAGTGTTGTGACCCAGGATTTTGTCCTCAGCCCACTGGTACTTTGGGTTCATAGGGATACCTTGTCACTTGATTTTGTTATAAATACTGTTAATGAGATCTTGCCATCTAGTTGCTCTGGTTGTTTCTATGAGGAGACTTGAGTAGAGTAAAACGTCTACCATCAATACCAACTTCCCATAATCCTTGACTAAACTTTTAAATGCAAAAGTCGGGGGAGGGAGGTGTAAAAGTATTAGTTAAAAATACAGGTGAATTATTTCATAATCTTGAAGTGCAGAAGGTCTTTCTAAGCATAGTATTAACCAAACATTAAAGAAACCCAAAAGAAAACATATGTATTTGACTACATAAAAATTAGGTATCTGTGTACAGAATCCAGCATAAACAAAAGACAAACTTTTGGGGGCAAAAACAGGAGCAAATGTACAGTTCATGACAAACGAATACTATTCTTAACATGTGTGCACTTACAAATTAATTTTAAAAATTAACTCCCAATTCATAAGAAAGAAGATGAACGAGAAATTACAAAAAACATAAATTAAGATGACAATCATTTTAAGAGTATGGGATTTGCAAAGTTTTTTTAAAAAAGAATTGGCATAACTTTCCTGGAGGGCAATTTGGTAATGTATATGTAAAACCCTTAAACACACACACACACACACACACACACACACACACACACACACACACACACACATTCCCTCCTACCCAGCAATAATACTTTTAAGAATTTATGCTGGGGAAATAATCAGTTAAGTGTTGCAAAGATGTGTAAAGGAGGTAAATGGAAGCATTGTATTTATATAAGAAATGTTGAAAAAAATCTAAATGTGGTTCATTAATTGAGGGATTTGTTAAACAAATCATTGTTAATTGAAATAATGGGATACTTCTCAGTCATTCCAAAGATGATGTTGGGGTAGATTTATTGACCTTGAGAGGAATCAATGATATATTGAGTGAAAAGCCAAGGAAATTTAAAACAGTCATGATAATGTGGTAATACAAAAACATTATTTGTTTAAAATATAAGCATGTGTTAATGTGTAGGAAAATTCTGGTCGGTTACTATCAGAAATGTCTACTGGTTTCCTGGGGCAAGGTGGGCTGCCTACTGGAGGGGTGCCTTGCCTGAATGAATGTGTATTGTACTTACTATCTGAAAAATTATTCCACTGAAAATTTACAAGGCCACCTTCTCTGATTATGGGACCTGATGTATCCACCCCCTTCCCGAACTCATATTTGTAGCCTACAGTCTCTACCACACAATTTAAGACTTAATTATATGCCTTAGTCATGTGTTATTCAATGATGACTTCATGAATGTTTCTCAAGCCTTGCCTACCTTCAGTGCAAGCTTCTCAAGACTGAAGATTGTTTTTCTGCTTTTTTTGCTTTGGAGGCAGTATAATAACTGTTGATGGAAATAAATAGTCCATAAAAGGACTAGAAAAGAGTTTTATTTGAGCCAAGCTGAGGACAATAGCCTGGGAGACACACATTCAAGAAACATTTGGGGCTTCCCCGGTGGCACAGTGGTTGAGAGTCTGCCTGCCGATGCAGGGGACACGGGTTCGTGCCCCGGTCTGGGAGGATCCCACATGCTGCGGAGCGGCTGGGCCCGTGAGCCATGGCCGCTGAGCCTCCGTGTCCGGAGCCTGTGTTCCGCAATGGGAGAGGTCACAAGAGTGAGAGGCCCGTGTACCGCAAAAAAAAAAAAAAAAAAGTATTTGAATTGTGTTCTACCTGACTACAAAATAGGGGAGGCTTATGAAGGTAAAATCCACAAAATTTCATAAGTTGTTTGTCAAGAGTTAGGATTGGAGCTGGCAAGAAGTAAGGGTACTTGTTAAGCAAGGATTGGTTGGGGTCCAAAAGCGTTGCAAGGGGAGACCTTGATACCAACAGTTTGCAGCTGGCAGTGGCTAGAAGATATTATTTTCAGAATGGCTGATGGTACCTTTGAGTCTGATACAGTGCAGAAAATTCAAGTTCTCAGTGATGCAGGAACATATCTGAAACCATATTCACAATGGCTCCCCTGTTCCATTTTGGATGCCTGAACCACAGTTACATTTTGATTTTTAAATACATTATTTTCTTTAATGGTTTAAGCAGATGTACAATGTATGTTTGACGGGCCATAATACAGGCTGTATTAATTAGCATAAAGTTAAAGTTAAATCATGTTTAAGCCAGAATGACTTCCTCAAGCCTCAATATGCGAAAATTTCTTCCATCATAATCAAACACCATTTGTGGAAAGGTTAAACACAACTTTACATGTCTACTACAGTCCCTTAAAAATGTGGTCCGAGGGATAGTCAGCTCCTATTTACAGGTGAAAATTTGGAGAGGTCCAGGCCACTTATGCTCACTCTTAGGTACCTGTGATGGGCATAACAATCGTCCCCACAAAAGTCCATATTCTAAATCCCAGAACCTGTGAATGTTATGTAACATAGTAAAGGAGAATTAAGGTTGCACATAGAGTACATTGAACAGGGCTGCTAATCAATGGGCTTTATAATAGAAAGATCATCCTAGATTATCTGGGTGGGCCCAGTGTAATCACAGGGGTCCTTAAATGTGAAGACAGAAGCAGAAGAGCAGCTCAGAGTGAAGTGACATGAAAAGGACTCAGCTCAACATTGATCCTTTGAAGACAGAGGAAGGGGCCACGAGCCAAGGAATGCAGACAGCTTCTAGAAGCTGGAAAAGCAGGGAAACATGTTGCCCCCAGAGCCCCCAGGAACACAGTCCTGCCAACACCTTGACTTTAGCCTAGCAAGACCTGTGTCAGACTTCTGATTTTCAGAACAGTAAGACCAAAAATTGTATTGTTCTAAGCCACTAGATATGTGCTAATTTGCTACAGCAGCAATAGAAAATGAATACAGCACCCAATAGATTTATCATCATTTGAATTCTCAAACCTAGTCTCAGTTCAGAAACAAACCTCCTTCACATTATTAGATTTGAGACTAGTAAAGGGATCCCACCCCATTCCTCCATTTAGGGGTATGTGTGTGGGACTCCCAGAGAATGACAGTGCTTGACAAAGATAATCTCACGAGTCCTGCTGATCCCTACCTCACCCCCATCTTTCTACACTGGAAGCTGATAAAAAGAGAGGAGTCAGGGACTGGTTCCCCAACTGCTCCTTTCCTAAATTCTGCATGCAGAGATCTCTCTTACACTCAGTGTGGTAACTGATATCTCTCAGATTGGTGACTCAGTTTATGTATTTATTTATTTTGGCCACGTGGCGTGGCTTGCGGGATGTTAGTTTCCCTACCAGGGATTGAACCTGGACCTGGGCCCATGACAGTGAAATCACTGAGTCCTAACCACTGGACCACCAGGGAACTCCTGGTGACTCAGTTTAAACTGAAGCAGAAAGAGTCCCATTTTTAAAAAATTTATTTTATTATTTATTTTATTTTTGGCTGTGTTGGGTCTTCATTGCTGTGCCCGGGCTTTTCTCTAGTTGCAGAGAGCAGGGGCTACTCTTCACTGTGGTGTGCGGGCTTCTCATTGAGGCGGCTTCTCTTGTGGAGCACGGGCTCTAGGCGCGTGGGCTTCAGTAGTTGTGGCTTGCGGGCTCTAGAGCGCAGGCTCAGTAGTTGTGGTGCACGGGCTTAATTGCTCTGCAGCAGTGGGATCTTCCCGGACCAGGGCTCAAACCCATGTCCCCTCCATTGGCAGGCGGATTCTTAACCACTGTGTCACCAGGGAAGCCCAAAAGTCCCATTTTAATATCCTGCTACACAATCAAATATGTAGCAGTTGCTAAATAAACACATGCAGCCCTTGAGACTGGCCTATATATTAAATCTGATGTTACAACAAAATTTCTTATACAAAGTCCTTGCTGGGTGATCGTTTTTCATAAGTTCATCTTGTCAAGTCCCCATCAAGCTTCTGTTCTTAGCTACCTTGGAAATAGATCTCTTCCCAGCAAGCTTTCCTATCCTGCATGGGTACATCAAAGTACAATGTGTCCCCTTTAATAATCTGTTTTAAGGTATTTTGTGCAAACAGTGGTTGTCAAAGGCTTTGCTAAGATTATCTCTGGTTTGCATCAACTTGCCCCATGTCCAAACTGGCAAAGTGATGAAGACAGAGCTCTCAGCTCCTGTCATATGCCAGGTTTCTACGGGAATGCTTACAGTTTATTGGCATAAGGATAGAAATTAGAGTTGTCAATAACATGCATGTATGAATTCTTATTATAAATGATATTATTATCAATATCATCAGCCTAATACTTGAGTGTACTTCCATTAATATAAATAGTGTTGTCTATATCAATCCTAATGTGATCACCTAAATGAGCTCTAACCTCTGGGACTAATTACTCTCTTGTGCTGAGAAATGAGGGTGATTGTTGATTTGGTACCAAGGGATTCATTATTTTCAGGGGTCCTCCAGGGATTGTTTCTGCTCCATCTGAAAGTTTGATCTCTTTGAATTAAAATTACACAGACTCAGGTTTTGAACAAACAGTACAACTGAAAAATGTCTTCCCAGGTGTTGGGATGGGAAATGGGGGTTGGGGGATCTGGTTTCCATGTGTGGCTTGGGTCGCACAGCACATGTGGCCTGAGCCTGGCCTTCTGGGGATAGGGAATGCTGGCAGGTGTCTAGGGATTACCATAATAAGTCCTCCTTAACCAGTGCCACATGGGTCCTCCCTGGAGTGTTTAATAGGAAACTTAAAAAAAAATGGATGCTTACTTTTCTGTGATAATGAAAGCAGTCAACAGGGAACTTACAGTGGAAGAATCATACTTTCTCAAAGAGCAGGCTAATCAGAAAATCTCAAGAGGACAAAACCCTGTGGCTTGCTGGCAGCCAATTCACTCAACATGGGTCATATTTATATGTTTATATGCATACATACATATATGTGTATGTGTGTATCCACACATAGACACATGTTTACTATTTATTTAGAAAAATTTTGAGACTTACAGAAAAGTTACAAAAATAGTAAAAAGAGTATCCCTTTCACCCAGACTCCCCAGTGCTAACCGTAGTACAGTTATCAAAACCAAGAAGTTAACTAAACTATAGGCTTAACTCACATTTCACAAGCTTCTTCACTAACGTCCAAGCAGCACCTCGTATTGCATTTGATTGCCTTTGTCCTCTTAGTCTCTTTCCATCTCTGGTGGCTCCTCAGTCTTCTCTAACTTTGACACATGTTAAGAGTACCACTAGTTTATGTTGAATGGCTCTCAGTTTGGGTCATGCATGTTGGTCAAGAACGCCACAGGAGGGATGCTGTGTCCTTCTCAGAGCATTGTATCAGGGGATACCTGATGTCAGTCTGTCTTGTTAGTGATGATGTTAACATTGATTAGCAAAGACAGGTTTTGAGTTAAGAGATGGTGGGGCAACACACACCACCACAAGCAGAATGTTTCCGCCTGGGCAAGTGGCCAGCCATTGCTTTGGGAAGTAAGTATGTCCACTCACTGCCCTCAGGGGGACTTCAACCTGTAGAGAACTTCTATCCCTCAGGTCTGGGCTGTGCAAAAACACTATCCATTCTTCAGGGGTTTAAAAAATGTGGCTGGCTTGATGGAAGGCACTGGCTTTGGCTTTGGCAATCCTATCCTCTAAGTTAGTGTTTTCTCAAACACGTTTGACCGTGACCTACAATAATAGCAGTAGTAATAAGGATGATGAAAATAACAAAATAAAGGATACTTACTGAGTCAGACATGGTACTAAATGCTTTACATTTAATTTTTAAAACTCATTTCTTATGATAACCTTGAGGTAGTTACTATTATTTATTCTTAAAGAAATTGAGACCCAATGAGATCCAGAAATTTGCCCAAGGTCACAGAGCTCCTAAGATGCAGGGGCCAGGACTCAAGTCCAGGCCTCCAGCCCCTCGAGTCTGACCCTTCGCCACATACCATGCTGCCTTCAACCAGCGAAAGGGCGGTAGGAGTAATACATGTCGTGAAAGGACCCAGCCCACTCATGTACACACCCACTCCCCACACACATTCTCACACACACTTACGCAGTTACACACACAGTTACTCATACTCACACAGTTATAAAACCAAAATAGAGGTTGTGCCGAATCTACCTCTACCAGGCTTGATGCCTGAATTTTTGTCTTGTCTTCCATTTTATTTTTTAAAATGCTGGACTTTGCTGATGACATTAATGGTTCTCTGAAGGATGGGGAAACCCTGCCTACATCCCACTAGCCTGAGAGATACTCACACTATCCTTTCCTCTATCTGCCAACCCTGGGGCCAGATAGCAGAGGGACCCAGAGGGTAAGGACAGTGCGGACTGGCTATGACACAGATATTTCTGGGAAAATCTGTAATTATGAGTGTGGAATATGGGTTAAACTTTTTGAGTTTCCTCATGTAAATTTCAAAGATGTTTGATTCAGTAACCTATCATCCCATTTGCTTAATAAGAATTATGTGCTTTGATGGAAAGTACAAAGGATGGTCAAAGATACTTTTAAAAAACGTTTTGAAGAAAAGTCCAACCCCTTGTAGCCAAAGTCTTTATAGCCAATTTCTACTCTTCTAGGCAATGACCAACAAAATGAAAACTTCTAAGCCCTTCGTGAGGTCTATGCAGTAAAGAGTTGACTCAGCAGGTCTGGAGCTGCCAAACCCTGCACATTCCAAAGAAGGCTTTGCCTGGCTCATGGGAGGTAACTTATAAGGCCTTGGAATAACTTGTCTGATAAGAGTGTCTTTGTTTACCTGGAGCTTGGGCCACCTCAGATAGTCTATACCAACAACCTGACTTATGTTGGGGGCCTTGGGCCATGCAGTATCAGCTTGACCTCTGAAAGGTCTGGAGTAACAACCCTGAACACCAAGGCTTGGGTGAGCTTCCCTGGTTGATAATACTCTGTGTTGTCCTCACTGGAGAACTAAGCACTGTCTATATGACTCCACCAGGAGAAAACAACTGGAAGTCTGCTCCTGGTCTTTTCTGGACCCTGTATGTTTTACCCTTGCTGATTTTAATCTGTATGCTTTCACCGTAATAAACCATAACCATGAATGTAACAGCTTTTCTCAGTTCTGTGAGTCCTTCTATCGAAGCTGAGAGGCTATTGTTTGGGAACTTAACAAACAGAAAGAAGCCAGAGGGGTGTGGCTCTGGCTGCTATCTAGTTTTGCTCTGACTTCATGGAGACCAGTGCCTCTCCTGCAGTGTTAGTTCTTTTTGGTGGTGAGTGGCCCCCGTACATGTGGAGGCCATACTGCCAGCCCAGCTGAACACACACTGGGGTGACAAGGGGGTGAGTGTGAGCAGCGAGGGGTCTGCTGCTCAAGGGAGCAAAGCTGTGGCAAGACTGCCTTTGAGGATGTTGTGACTGAAGGACTCTGGCCCTGAGAAAGCAGCTGAGGGAGAGGCAGGAGCATAGGGCTGAGGAGGGGGAAAGGCTCCTGTCTGTCTTTGGCGGACCAGGAAAAACAAAGTCAAGACTTGCTTTTTTCAGAACCCTGTTAATCAGTTCCCTAATTTAACTGGAAAAGTGTTTTTCTGATACCCCTCTGGGGGAGAAGGAGTTAAATTATAGGGAAACAAGCAAACTCCGAGATGAGGGAACTGCAGCCTGGGGTGCCTGGCTGCTAATGGGGAGGTCCAAGTTCAGGGGCCCTGTTCTATTAAAAATGAATGATTGGAGAGTGACTCAGTGATGGTTGTCATACTGTGAGGAGATCAATGTGTTTCAGGAAGAATTCAACCCGAAGTTTCTGTTTTATCTCCACATAACAGAAACTTGAGTAGAATACAGGACCCTAAGCGCCTTCCTTGAGATTTGTCTGAATTGCCTGGGCTCCCAGGTCACGTCAGGGAGGCCAGTGCCCTGTCCTCTCTAGCTTGGCAGCTGAGATCTGGCCTACATGCACTGGTAGGCATCGTGGCCAACTAAGGGATTGAAGTTTACTCAGCTCAGCCTCCCTTGTGGGGAGGACAGGTGGCCTGGAAGGGGCTCCACTCCCACCCTGCAATCCAATCCACTTACCCTCGTGGCTGGTACTCTCATTCAGGCTTGCAGCTTTCAATACCATTTATATTGATTACCCCAGTGTATATCTCTAGCTGGGAACTCCACATGGGTCTATTGGGGTGTCTAATAGGCACATCACACAGAATAGGTCAAACCGATCTCCTGATCTCTGTCCATCTTGGCCCTGACCTGCCTATCTTCCCAGTCTTAACCAGCAGTAACCCCACACTTCTCCAGGGGGTCATTCTGGACTCCTCTCACGCTCACATCAGTAAATTCCATCAGCTCTACTTTCAACTTCACAGCACCTCCACTCATCCTGGTTCCAATCATCATTTCCCATCTGCATATCTTTGTAGCCTCCCAGCTTCTCTCCTTGCGTTTGCTGGGCCCCCTTTTATCTATTGTCAACACGGAAGCCAGAGACCTCATCTCTCAAGTCTTTACCTGAAGATAAGGGTATCACACACTATGGGTTGTAGGACACCCAATTAAATTAGAATTTTGGATAAAAAAATACTTTTAAAATAAAAGATATATATTTAAAAATCCAAGAAACGAATTATTTATATTCATTGCAACTCTTTTCATGTGCTTATAGAAGACATGAAAAAGAATAATATACTCCTCTCTATGCCATGTTTCAGGGTCTTTCCTCAGTTATATTTCTATTAATACTATATATGTTTAATTTTGCATAGTATATACTATATATTGTCACACATAAGTACCATGGAATTAACACACTACAATATTAATGTAGCATTAATATAAGCATGTGCATTGCATTCCTGATATTCTATAATACATGTTATGTTTAATTGTGCATATATTTATCATCCCTGTGGATATTCTTTACCAAAAGTAATTCTTAACTTTACATAGGACATTAAATCCTTAATCGTACAGAGTACACCCAGTCAATTCAATTGTCATCAGCATGTATATCATGTTCAGTATCATCTCTTAACAAGCAAGTTCTGAGAAACCAGCAACCTCGCGGTTAATGCCACTTTTATTGCCCTGGGCCCTTTAATAGCAGAAGATTGTAGCTTGACACAATATTTGGCATCTGGTTCTTTCTTCAGAGCCAAAAATCTGAAGTTAACTTTAATACGTTTTCCAAAAATTTTTCTTTAAAACTTAGCCTATTTCTCAATTAAAGACAATTTCAAAATTTGCATTTTTAGAAAGAATTCTGCTTTAATGGGCTGATATTTTCCAATTCCTATTATGTAGGGTTTTTTTCCTCCTTCTCACTCCAAATTTGAATTTTTTTAAAAAAAATCCAACTTAAAAAAATTATTAATGTAGCTTATTTCCAAGCAAGGCACTGAAAATGTCTACATGGGGTCTTCAAACTTCCGTAAACATGTAGACTTGGTCTTGATTTTTAATTAATTTTTGGTAAAATTACATGTGCCAGCATCCACGTTGCAGGGAGAATGCTCTCTAGATTATGAAGAGCTGAAAGGAGCAGGCATGGGGCACACTGTTTATGTATCTCATTACTCCTTGCTCAATTCACTTTCATGGGTCACAGCCATAATAAGAATTAAGCAATAAATGAAAGTTTGAGTTATACTCAGCAGCATATATAAGAGTTGGTACATTTCATGCTAGTCACTGTGGGCATATGATGAACTCAACAAAATTTGGCATAAAGTGTGTTTAAGAGAAACAAGAAATAAAGTTAAATTTTAACCAAAGCCATAAAAAAGCTCCAGCCGAAATAAAAATAAGCTACAAAAGTGACTTTAACATTTTTAAATACATGAAAACTAAGACACCATTATGCTGAGCCCTAAACCTAAATGACTCATAGAACACGTTTTGTTTTCTTTTTGCCATAATACTATGAGCAACAGCTTAAAACACAGAGGTGGGATGATGGATGTCCTTATAGGAGACAGAAAAGCAGAAGACACACAAAAACACATGTGAAGGGATTTCCCTGGGGGGGGTCCAGTGATTAAGACTCCGTGCTTGCACTGCAGGGGGCACGCAGGTTCAATCCCTGGTTGGGGAACTAACATCTCGCATGCTGTGTGCGTGGCAAAAAAACCAAAAAGACGCATGTGAAGAAGAGACATAGATTGGACTGATGCAGCCACAAGCCAAAAAATACCAAGGACATTCATCATTGGATTTAAGGCCCACCTTAATCCATGATGATTTCACTTTACCTTTATTACATCTGCAAAGACTGTTATTCCAAACAAGGTTATATTCTGAGGTTCTGGGTGGACATATCTTTTGAGGGGGCACCATTCAACTCACTACAAGGCTGATTAAAACCTCCAATACCACAAGTAAAGAAACGGTTTCTTTATTAAAAAAAAAAAAAATTCCTTCAATATACTCCAAGAAGACAGTCCAGTGTGAAAATTAATAAAAGGGAACTTTACTGTATTAGAGTTGAGAGGCCACAAGGGGGAGCGCCACACATGTACCACTGAGTCAATACGAATCTTAGTAGGAAGAGACCCATACTTTGCATCTCTGGCTGGAAATGACCCTACTTTACCACTGCCAGCATGAGGAAGAAAGATTTTTCTCCTTGCTTGGCAACAGCACATCCAATGTGAAGCTGTCACAACTCAGACAATGAAAAGCCATCATACTTCAGTGGACTTCTTGTTTGTAACAGCCCCTCCCAACTTTCCCTTCACCTCTATAAAACAGTTTCTTCTCCTTTGCTTTATGAGACTTGCAGGTGGTTCGCCATGCTTGCATGTCCCAAATTGCAGTTCTTTGCTGCTCCCAAATAACCCATTTTGCAGGTAAAATATTTGGCCGTTTTATTGTTTTAAGGTAACACCAGTCAAGGAGAGAGCACCTGAGCCACTAGATGGGCTCACCTGGAGGACACTGTCACCCACTACTCCATAATTCTCCTCTTCCCTCTCTTCTCCACCTTCAGTCCATCTTTTCATGACTATCTTTTTCACCGTTTTTGTTCTGTACTTATTTCTCCCCATATCTTAGATTCCCCCTTCCCCAAATCTCTATGATCCTAATAGCCCAAAATAGGGACCTGATATTTTTGGTGGTTTGTATGCTGTTTATTCTGGAAGAGTGTTTGCTTCTTATTCTCAGATTCCTCCATCCTCTATTTGAGGTCATTCATGAATGAAGAGCCACAGTCTTCAGCACACGTATTGCTGTATGAATAGGGAAGTCCTTTCATACACCCTTTCTATTATCTGAGGAGGAAGGAACTGGGGAGCTAGAATGGAGGGGGAAGGCTCAGTGTAATCCCTCCCCAGCTTAAACTCTATGAATCAGCTAGGGGTTGTGAATATTTCCATTATTCATATGGCAGTGAGGAACCTAAATTCTGAGTGGAACAATCCAGTCATCCGAGCAAAGTCTCAGAGTTTTACTGCGCATTTTCTCCTTGGTCCAAGTCACCAAGGAGAAAATGGCTTAGGTCAGGATCCTAAGCATTAATTAAGACAAAAGTGGGTATGAGCTGGATAGGTATTTCTTCATCTAGAAAAGACAAGCCAGTCAGTAACCTCCACTAATTTGCTAAACAAGGTCCCAAAAGAATGAGGATTCCAGTGTGCATGTAACACCAAACCCCTTACCTCCCTCCAAACCTTCTCCTCTTTCCATCTTTCACTTGTCAGTCAACGGCAACGCTATTCTTCTACTTGTGAAGGCCAAAACCCTTGAGTCTTCCCTGCCTCCTTTCTCTCATGTTCTACATCCAATCTATGAGCAAAAGCCCTATTGTGTCTCTACCTTCAAAATATATCCAGGATCCTACTACTTCTGCCTCCATTATTTGCACCTTGGTCCAAGTCACCATCATATCTGGTCTGAACCAATATAATAGCCTCCTGTCTGGCTCTTTGATTCACCTCAGAGGGCACTTATAAAGGCTTCATCAGACTGCATTCCTCCTCTGCTAGAGTCCCAAGCACACACAAAGGCTGGCCACATACCTGGCACATGATTTATCACTTCTCCAACTTCATTGTTTTGACTCTCCTTGTTCACTCATCTCCAGCCATGCTGTTCCTCCAGAGTGCTGGGCTTGCTCCCACCTCAGGGCCTTTGAACATGCCGTTCTCCCTGTTTCAAGTATTTTCCTCCTTGAATTCTGCATGGCTTATTCTTCATATCTTTTGGCTTTTCCCTCAAATATAATTTTTTCAGGGAGACCTTCCATGACCACACTATTTAAACATTCCCCTTCCCTGATTTTTTTTCTCCATAGAACTTTCCACTTTGCATACCATATATTTCACTTGTTTGTTTATTGTCTGTTTCTCTCACTGGAATGTAAGCAGTGACTGTCACAGAGTGGGCATTCAGTAGATGCCTGTTGAATGAATGAATGAATGGGATGTAGGTTCTGGGAAACAAAGGAAGGTAGGAAACACTGCATTTATGTTACCTAAAATAGCACCCCACCCTCCCAGAGCTCATCTTCTACCCCCTTAACTTGCTTCATTTTTCTTCACAGCACCTATCACTTTTGATACTATTTGTTTCTTGAGTGCCTCCTCTATTAAAAAGTGAGTCCCATGAGAACAAGAACTTTTTGTTCTCCGCTGTATCTGGTCTGCCTGGCAACAATACGTATTTGTGGAAAAAACAATGACAAACTTGAGTGTGCCCTTGGCTCCGGAATCTCACAAATGGGCATGGTAACTTATTTTTCTGACCCAGGTGGTTTACACTTTACAGTGACCAAAACCCTTATGAGAAGTGCCAGGGTGGAGAAGAAAATACAAAACCTTCACTACTTGGCCCTCTTCTTGAATGTTTAGCACAGTTTGGTCCCAAGGATTTTTGTGTTTAGAAAAACCCTTGGAGGCCAAGGCACCCTTTTCTGTAAAGTCACTTCCTATATACTTTATGGAGCAGAGCCTCAAAGTGTGTGTATGGGGAGGCGATGGGAGTGGTCCAGACTGGAAGGGGGATTCCCCCTCCCCGATTTCTCCGCCCCCCCCCCGCCCCCCGCCGCGCGGCGCGCAAGGTACCTTGTCTACAGACAATTTTAGTTGTAACTGGTGGAGCAGGGGTGTGGTGTGCTACTGGCACCTAGTGGGTAGAGGCGAGGGATGCTCAAAATCCTAAAATCACGGCTGCCAGATTTAGCAAATAAAAATACCTGTCGGTAGGGTCGCCAGATGAAATACATAACTCCAAGATTAATTTTAGAGTATACATTTTTATCTGAAATTCAAATTTAACTTGGCGCCCTATATTTTATCAGGTGATCCTACCTGCAGTACGTGGGACAGGGCCCCACAACAAAGAATTATCCAGACCAAAAGTCCAGGGTGTGAGGTTGGTCCAGTAACGCAGATTGTTGGGCCTGGCCTCGGAGTTTCCGATTCGATAGGTCTGGGGTGGGGCCCCAGGATTTGCATTTCTATCAAGTTCCCAAGTGAAGCTGCCATTGGTCTGGAACTACATTGGAGAACCACCGACCTAGAAAGAAAAAAAGACTTCGTGCCCTCCTGAGTAATAGCGAGTAAAGTGCCTAGGCTAGCACGTAAGGAGACAGGACGAGAAGGGGCTGCAATAGGGGCAGAAGATATTTCTACCGTCTTGGGCCCTGCCTCAGAGGCACTTCTGCGTCCCCTCTAGGCGCCGCGGAGGCCCCAATGTCTCGATGGTCGCTCGAATCGGGGGCGTGTCCTGGGCAGGGGCGTGTCCTGGGCGGAGAGCAGAAGGCGGGCGGAGGCGAACCGAGCGCTCTAGTGCCGGACGTTGCGCGGCCGCGACGCCCGACGCCGGCGGGGCAGCGGCGCTTTGGGCTCTGCGCTGCCGGTGGTATCTGGCGCGAACCCACGAGGTTCCGGTCCGTTCGGCGCAGGTAGGCGTCGTCCCGCTTGCACCGCCGACTGGGCCCGTCTTGGATGTGGGAGCGGCGCGCCCTGGCGTTGCGTTTTCTCAACGGTGTCCGAGGCGTTGGCCCTCGCTGCCGCGGGCGGACTACGGGTAGGCGGGACCGGGACAGGGACAATGGACCTCCGGGCGCGGAGTTCAGAGGGCCGCACGGGGGCGCTCTCGCTGCGGGACGGGGAGGCTGGGCTGGGACCGGGGAGGACTCAGCTGGGGCGGAGCGGACTTGGGGGCGGGAGACTTTGGGCGAGGCCGCGCTGTGGGCGGGACCAGGGCCTGCTAAACGCAGGATGTACTAAGGGAGGAGTGGCTGGGACCCTTGGTAGGAATCGGGGGCGGGCCCGGGCTGGAGGCCGGACGGACTGTGGGCGGAGCTGGGGCTGGGTCAGGCTGACGCTGGGCAGATTGGGGCGGCGTGGGCGGACATCTGTGGGCGGGGTGCGGCTCCCACGCCACGCCCCTTAGGGGGAGGGGCTACTCCGCGCGGGGCGCGCTGGGTGCAGGGCGTTTCTGGCAGTCATAGTTTCTGCCTGCTTCTGGGATCGCCGACGTTGCATAGGGTCTTTGTTTTCCCCTTTTCCCCCCTTTTTGTTTGGTATTGAGATGGGTAGGAGAAGAAGGAGGAGGACTCCGTCTCACAAAGGCCATTCCTGAGCTGTGGTACACCTGGCTTAGCTTTGAGGCATTTACGTTTATAAAATGTCTTGTTAAAAACAATTTTCTTTGAAGTGACATAAGAATTTGAAAAAAGTTTTAAAACTAGTACAAGGAATTCCCACATTCTAATCACCTAGGTTCCCCAAATGTTAACATCTTATTTAACAGAACAATTAGCAAAACCAGGACACCTAACATCTACAGGCCTTATTCAGATTTTTTTTGCTCTTCTTGTCCATTTCCTTTTTGTGGTATAGGATCCAAGTCGGGATTTAGATGCATTTAGTTGTCGTGTCTCATTGGAAAAATTTATATTTTAAACAGCAGAAGCCCCCTTACCTCCAAGATCCTTCAGAGTGGCCCTTGGGACCACCAGATCTCAAATCGAAGAGGCTTTTCTTCTTGGATGCCAGGGCCAGTTGAGAACGTCCAGCTGAGCCTTCCGGCAGCTTTGGCATAGGTGGTCACCCTCTGTCCCTTGACCCATCTGGCCCTTGGCTGCTCAGCCTCTCCTAGTTCTCCTTCTACCTCTCAAGTCAACCTCCTCCCTCAGATCTCTGCAGATGCCCTCCTTGGCCAGCTTCTATTTCAGTGTGGGCTTCCTCCCTTGCATGATCTCTTGTGGCTTCAAGGATTCTTGTGGCTTTGAGCATTCCATAAATCCTCAGAAAACTCACTTGTTTATCACTTCAGCCCAGGCCATTTCTCTGTCTCAGACCCACAGGGATTGTGGTCTATCGCTACCTTTCTGGGCTATCTCAAAAGCATTTCCAGGGGCTTCCCTGGTGGCGCAGTGGTTGAGAGTCCGCCTGCCGATGCAGGGGACACGGGTTCGTGCCCCGGTCTGGGAAGATCCCACATACCGCCGAGCGGCTGGGCCCGTGAGCCACGGCCACTGAGCCTTCGCGTCCGGAGCCTGTGCTCCACAACAGGAGAGGCCACAACAGTGAGAGGCCCACGTACTGCAAAAAAAAAAAAAAAGCATTTCCATCCCAATATGTGCAAAACACAGCTCCAAGTCACCCACATCTAGTCCACTGTGTCAATTGGGTCTCCACTGATAGACCTTTCCTATGCAGAGTTTCAGAGAATCTTTGGGGATGCATTTTGGTTAGGGGCAATCAAATATTAAGAGTTCCTAGTACTTTTTTAAATAGCTGTCTTAAAGCCAGAAAGTGAAGATGAAGATGAAGGCCTGCTACAGGATGAGGAGGATGCCCTGCAGTATGGCCATTTTCTTAGCAGCACAAGTTGTTCAGTTCGGCAAGTATTTATTGGGTGCCTGTTGCATGCCAGGAGCTGTGTTGGCTTCTGGGGATACAGAGATGAATAAATTCTGCACCCGCCCTGCCATCAGAGGGCATGTGGTGGAGTCATGTGTTGTAATTGAGGTGAAATCTGTGGTAGAGGAAACCTCAACTTGGAGAAGGAGGTTGCAGGACGTGAGTTGGCCTGAGCCTAGGTGGGAGAAGGCTGGGGACCCAGCTGTTAGGGGCCTTGACCTATTTCCAGGGCTCGTGGGATTGTGACCTCGGGAAGTTCTTCCTAGGCTATGAGGATGGGCTGGTGTGGGAATGACTGGTTGGGGGCTGTCACTGAATGTTGGTGAGTGGATAAGGGTCAGCCTAGGGTACAGCAGAGGAAAAGGTGATGAGATGAGCTGCTGAGAGTGGTGTGACTGTGAAATGGTAACACAGGTCATACTCTCTGACCCAAACCCAACCAGACATGGGGAAAAGTCAGAATGTTTGAATTTTATCAGTCACACTGAAGCACTCCTTAATCAAACATAGGATTTCTGTAGCAATATCTATCAATATCTATAGTAAGTAATAGAAATAGGTATTATAAAGAGCCTCAGATATTTTCAGGTTTTGCTGCCAGGCAGTTTGTTGCCCAAATTTTGAAATAATGTTCAGTTTTCACAACATTTTTGACTTTTGAGAATTGTAGGTGAAGGGTTGTGGATCTGAAAAAATAGCTACCACTTGTAGAGCCAGGCCTGTTGTGTGTGCTTCACAGGCATTGACTCTCATCCTCATAACACCCTACAAGGGTTGGTACCATGCAGATCCCATTTTGTGGGTGAGGAGATGAGGGCATAGAGAAAGTAAGTGATTTGCCCACAGTCACACAGCTCACCCCTGTTGGCTCCATAGTTCACATTCTTACCAGACTGCATACGTGCGAATGGGAGGTTGGGGAGTTGCAGGACCAAAGTCTTTCTCCCATACCTCAGACGCCTGGCATCTGCAAGCAGCCTGTGTGAGTGCCAAGGAAGGTCAGAAGAGAAGGGAGGCAGGAGCCCTGTAGAGGTTGTGGTTACATACATAGATTCATTGAATGCCTGTGGGGACTCACTTCCTTGGTGCCTGGAGCTTGTGGTCTGGCTGGGCAGTGAGCTCTTCTCACAAGCTGTAGAGGAAGTTAAGTGCACTGTCAAGTGGACCAGAGGAGGACATGGGTGATCAGAGGCACTGGGTTGACAAGCTGGGATGCAGACTAGCTGGGCTTTGAGAAAATTTAGGTAAATGATTTTATGAGGATTCTATAAGGAGATTCTTCATGAGAGACACAGACTGTTGAGTGCGGAGATGACTGTGTTCTAATTTTCTTCCTCTAACTGCAAAAGATATATGTGCTCTGGAGCACCACAGATGAATGCCTTCTGCCTGCCACTTCCGTGTCACTGCAGACAGTGGTCTTCTCAAAGGACACTGAATAGGTCAGTTTGATCATATTTGCTCAGGTGTGTGGGAATGTCCCTGTGCCTTTGTGAGTGCATGTATAACTGTGCAAAATATGCATTCAAAAACATATAAGATGCATAGGAACAGTTTAAAGAGTCATGAAAGAACTTTGAACACTCCACTCAGTTTAAGAAATAGAACCTTGTCAGAAATCCCCTGTATGTCTGCCCCAATTGCATCTTTTCTCTTCAGAGGTAACTACTATTCTGAAGTTCTTCTTAATCATTTCCTTGCTTTTCTTTATAGTTTCACAATGTGTATGTGTCTCCAGATAATATTTTAGTTTCGTTTAACTTTTTGATCCTTATAAAATGAAACCATGTAGCAAGTTTTCTTTTTTTTTTTTGGCTTATTGTCTTTTATTTGAGATCCGTTCAGTTGTGTGTGTGGCTAAAGTTCTTCACTCACTTTTTCTGTGGTATTGCACTGCGTCCATTCTGTTGATGTCCGTTTGAGCTGTCTCTAGTTTTTGCTGCTCTAAATAAACAGTGCTGCAGTGGACATTCTTGTCCTGGTCTCCTGGTGCACAGATGTAGTAGTTCTCAAACAGGGATGAGGGAGGTGAGGTGAGATAGGGGTAAGGGAAGAAAGGGAAACACTTTTGGCTGTTATAACTGGGAGGTGGTGTGCTCCTTGTCTCTAGTGGGTAGAGGCCAGTCACACTGCTAAACACACTACAGTGCACAGGACAGCCTTCCCATCTCCTCCTGTTCTCCCACGCACCAGAGAATTGTCCGACTCCTCATGCGAGTGTCGAGGCTGAGAACCCCTGCTCTAGGGTAAATACCTGGGGTGGACTGCTGGGTGCATTGGTTTGTGCATGTTCAACTTTAGTAGATACTAGCATACTGTTTACACTCCTTGCAGCAGTATGTGACCTCTTGCATTACTCATTGTCCTTTTCAACACTTGATAATCTCTGCCTTTAAAATTTTTGCCAACTTGGTGTCTGTGAAATGATATCTGATTGTGGTTTTAATTTCATTTCCTGAATAGTAATGAGATTGAGCATCTTTTCATGTCTGTCTTCTTATTGTATTTCCTTTGAGAAGTGCCTCCTGATACCATTTTGCCCATTTTCCTGTTGTGTTATTTGTGTTTTTCTTAATTGTGTCTGGGATTTCTTTATATATCATAGATTATTCTTACCTCCTAGATGCTAATCCCTTATATTTGTTGCAGATAACTTCTCCCATTTTTGAGTTTATTCTGATGGGCTGAAAAGTTCTTAGTTTAAATGTAGTAGAATTTATCAATCATTTTCTTTATGGTTAAATGATTTTTGCTGGTTGGTTGGTTCCTGCCAGATCCCCAGGTGGGCAGGACTGCCTCTAGGACCACACTGGAGCAGTGCTGAAACCAAGTCTCAGTGCCACTTCAGGACCCACAGCTGGCACTAAGGTTGGCAGGCCTGCTGCCAGGGGCACAGATGGGTGTTGCTGGATCCCTGGGTGAGCAGGACTGGGAGCAGGGCTAGAGCCAGGTCACAGGGCTGCTTCAGGATCTGTAGTCTGGTCCAAGGATGGTAGGCCTGTTACTAGGGGTACGGATGCATGATTCCTCCTGGGTCCCTTGTCAGATGGTTACAGGACCGTGACCAGGCAGGTCTGGAGCTGAGTCTGTAGGGAGTTGGGGCTACTTTCAGTTTGCTGGCAGAACCATGTGAGCTTGCCACCAGGGTGTGGGCCTGCCTTTTTAGAGCAGCTATCCTTGGCCTTGGGGTTCACTGGGGTTTTGCAACCTCCTATCTGGATCCCAAGGCTTTCACGAAGGCACTTTTGTCTGTAGTTGCCTTCCAAATCATTGTTTGTTTAGGGAGATGGCATTCCTATTCCACCACCTTGCTAATGTCATTCCCTGTCGCCGTTTACGTAGGATAGGTCAAACATGTCAGTTCTGTTGTTCAAGTCTCAGTAATTTTGTCTGCTTGACCATCAGTTACTGGAAGAGGTGTGTTGAAATCTCTTACTGTTACGATAGATTTGTCAATTTCTATAATTCTAATACTTTTTTACTGTATTTTGAAGTTATATTGTTAGATGTATAAAGTTTAAAATTATTATATCTTTCTGATGAGTCCCACCTTTTTTCCCTCATTTTCTCTGATAATGCTTGCTTTACATTTTGTTATTTTTAATTGTAAAAAACACATGAAATAAAATTTACCATCTTAACCACTTTTAAGTGTACATTTCAGTAGTGTTAAGTATATTCACATTGTTGTGCAACTAATCACCAGGACATTTTTATCTAACAAAACTGAGACTATACCCAGTAAACATCAACTTCCCATTTTCCCCTCCACTCACTCCTGGTAACCACCATTCTACTTTCTGTTTCTATGAATTTAAATACTTTAGATACCTCATGTAAGTGGAATCATACAGTATTTGTCTTTTTATGAGTGGTTTATTTCACTTAGCATAATGTTCTCGTTTCATCCATGTTGTAACATGTGATAAGATTTCCTTTTAAGGCTGAATAATGTTCTGTTGTAGATCTACCTATTGTAGGTTCTATGTGTAGACCACATCTTCTTTATCCATTCATCTGTAGGTGGACATGGGAGTTGCTCTCACCTCTTGGCTATTGTGAATAGTGCTGCTATGAACCTGGGTGTCTCTTTGAGACCCTGCTTTCAATTCTTTTGGTTAAATGCTCAGAAGTGTTATTCCTGGATCATATGGTAGTTCTGTTTTTAATTTTTTGAGGTACCATCATACTGTTTTACATAATGGCTGCACCATTTTATGTTCACATTAACAGTGCACAAGGGTTCCAATTTCTCCACATCCTTACCAACATTTGTTATTTTCTGTTTTTTTTTTTTTGATAGTGGTCATCCTAATGGGTGTGAGGTGATAAATCATTATGGTATTGGTTTGCATTTCCCTAGTGATTAGTGATGTTGAGCATCTTTTTGTATGCTTATTGACCATTTGTATATCTTTAGAGAAATGACTGTTCATGTTTTTTGTCCACTTTTTAGTTGGGTTACTTTTTTTGTTGTTACTAAGATATAGGAGTTCTTTATATATTCTAGATATTAACTACTTGTAAGGTATAATTTGCAAATATTTTCTCCCATTCCATGTATTGCCTCTCTGCTTTGTTGATTATATCCTTTGATGAAGTTTTAAGTTTGATGTAGTCCCATTTGTCTGTATTAGCTTTTGTTGCCTCTGCTTTTGGTGTCATAGTCAAGAAATCATTGCCAAATCCAATGTCGTGAATCTTTTTCCCTATGTTTTTTTCTAAGCGTTTTATAATTTTACCTCTTACATTTAGGTCTTTGGTATGTTTTGAGTTAATTTTTGTATATGATGCAAGATAAGTGTTCAACTTTATCCTTGTGCACGATATCCAGTTTTTCCAACACCATTTGTTAGGGACGTCCTTTCCCTGTCCCTACTGAGTGGTCTTAGCACCCTTACCTGGCTGTATACATGAAGGTTTATTTCTGGCACTCTATGCTGATTCATTGATCTATATGTCTGTCTTTAATGCCAGTACCATACTGTTTTGATTTCTGTAGCTTTGTAATATGTATTGAAATGAGGAAGTGTAAGTCTTCCAACTTTGTTCTTTTTCAAAATTGTTTTGGCCATTGGAGTTCCTTGATATAACATGTGAATTTTTAGGTGGCTTTTTCTATTTGTGCCAAAAATGCCATTGGGATTTTGATAGAGATTGCATTGAATCTGTATATTACTTTGGGTAGTATTGACATACTGTCAACATTAAGTCTTCCAGTCTATGAACCTGAGATGTCTTTACATTTTTTGGTGTTTTTTTAAAGTGCTTTCATTAATGTTTTTTTTTTGTCAGTTTACAACTCTTTCACCTTCTTGGTTAGGATTGTTCCTAAATGTTTTATTCTTTTCAATGCTGTGGTAAATGGAATTGTTTACTTAATTTCCACGTCATATTGTTCATTGTTAGTGTATAGAAATGCAACTAAAATGAATAGATTTTAGTGTGTTAATTTTGATTCCTACAACTTTGCTGAATTGTTTATTAGTTCTAACAGGTTCTTAAAAAACCTCTAGGGATTTCTACATATAAGATCATGTCATCCGCAAACAGGTAATGCTATTTCTTCATTTCCAATTTGGATGCCTTTTATTTATTTATTTATTTTTCTTGCCAAAAGGTTCTGGCTAGGACTTCTGGTATTTTGTTGAGTAGAATGGCCAGAGTGGGCATCCTTATCTCGATCCTGTTGGTAGTATTTCACTATTTCATGTGATGTTAGTTGTGATATTTTTTCATATATGACCTTTGTTTTGTTGAGATGGTTTCCTTCTATTCCTAGTTTATTAAGTGTTTTTATCATGAAACAGTGTTGAATCTTGCATTTTCTGCATCAATTAATATGAACATGTTTTATTTTACATGATTTTTACATGTTGAACTATTCTTGCATTACAGAAATCCTACTTTGTTGTGTATAATCCTTTCAATGTGCTTTTGAATTCAGTTTGCTAGTATTTTATTGAGGACTTTTGTGTTCATATTTAACAAGGCTATTGGTCTTTAATTTTCTTCTAGTGTTTTTGTCCGGCTCTAGTATCAGGGTAAGGTTGGCTCAGCTATTATATTTTTCAGCTCTAGAATTTCTGTTTGGTTCTTTTTTATAGTTTCTGTCTCTTTGTCGATATTCTCATTTTGTTCATGCATTTCCTGATTTTGTTTAGTTGTATATCTGTGTTTTCTTTTAGCTAATTGAATATCTTAAAGAAGTAATTTTGAATTTTTCATTAAGAAATTCAGCAATCTGTTTTTCTTTTGGGTCCAGTCTGGAGTTTTATTTTGTTCCTTTGATTGGGCCATGTTTCCTTGTTTCTTTGTATACTTTGTGATCTGTTGCTGAGATTTGGCGATTTGACAAAGCAACTTCCTGTCCCGGTCTTAATGGACTGGCTTCGTTTAGCAGAATACTTTCACCAATCAGCCCACCTGGAAGTTTGGGACCTCCCCATCCTTTTCTAGTGATGTATCTTCTCTGGACTTGTGTGTGTACTTTTTAACTGTCTCAATTTCTCTACACTGCTTGTCCTTATTTCTTCTCAGGAGCTTGTAATTTCTTGCTCTCCCAG
>NW_006784081.1:1005975-1086411 GCF_000442215.2 Lipotes vexillifer | reverse complement strand
TGCTGAACTGCAGAATCTCCGCAGCTACTGTGCTGTGGCACCTGCCTGTGTTTTCAGTGTCTTCCAAACCATGCCAACATGCCTGTCAGTGCTCCAACTCTGGCGAGACAGAAATCTGTCCCTTAGGCAGGCCCCAGGCAAACCAGAACTAGGTTTTCTCTTAGTTGCACCTAACTACACTGAGATGGGGGAGAAGCATGTGTGTGCAAAATGCCATGAACTTTTCCTACCCTTTTCAATGGAATCCCTTCTTGTTTTTCTATTGGCTTTGGTTTTCCGTTGGTCTCTGACCCCCGTTCCTGGGACAAGAGAACAAGAAAAAGCAGGGGAAAGAATCAAGAGACTGGTCTTAGCAGGGTGGAAATTTTTGTATGGTTATTAAGGAATAAGGTGAATTAAGCAAATATTGATAGGGGTGAAAGAAAGGTGAAACAGAAAGGGGAGAGTCACAAGACTTGTCTCAGCAGGGTGGAAATCTTTATTTAGATGGTTGTTAAGAAGTGGGATGAAGACCACCTAGAGGAGTGGGATACGGAGGGTTGGAGGGAGGGAGACGCAAGAGGGAAGAGATATGGGGATATATGTATATGTATAGCTGATTCACTTTGTTATAAAGCGGAAACTAACACACCATTGTAAAGCAATTATACTCCAATAAAGATGTTAATTAAAAAAAAACAAAAAGAAGTGGGATTAATAAAATGGACATTGATGGGGTTAAAACAAAGGTTTTAATACAGCAATACCAAAGACTGGGTGTTAGCCAAAGGGATCTCCTGCTGGTCCCCCAGCATGTAGGGGTCCCAAACAAGTTTGCTCTATTTATCCCAGTTTGGAGAAGTAAAAAGCCAGAAGGCAGGGACTACAATGAGGAACCTCACCAGCAGTCACTTGGGGCAGTGGTTAGGCAGATTAATCAAGTTGACAAAAGGGCCAGGGTAGCTTGGCTCAACCCTTACTAAGGACCCAAAGCCTTTTGCACATGGGTGGGTAAAATGGTCAGGGGGTTGATACAGAAGTCCTACGAACTGTGGTACCAAGACCTATTGGTGAAGCCGTGACACAGGCTACAGTTAGATTTAGAGAATATAAAAGTGTGGGTTGGGAATTCCCTGGCGGTCCAGTGGTTAGGACTTTGTGCTTTCCCTGCTAAGGGCCTGGGTTCAGTCCCTGGTCAGGGAACTACGATCCCCACAAGCCACGTGGCACAGCCAAAAAAAAAAAGTGTAAGAGTTAATAAGATTGTGAACGTTGAAATGTTTAAACAAGCTTTATGTAAAGAAGTTGTGTCTTCTTTACCTGAATGTTTTATGGGAATCGATACTGTGTTTGGCTGGGGGAACACTTCCCCTACCTAATATTGTAAGACAAAACCTGTTGATGTGATCCTAATGGAGGCCACAGTGAGGGTTGATAGAATTAAGATTGCAGTTTGTAGAATTGTTGTTTGAACAGGCTTTATGTGAAGTGGTTGCGTCTCTTTTTTCTGATTGTATTATGGGGATGGATGTTGTATCTGGGGGATGTTTCCCCTACCTAATATTGTAAACAGAAGGCATGTAACTCTACCCTTTGAGCAATATTAATCGGACATGATAAATAGGAACCAGTAAGGAGTGTGGAATAGAAGTTGGATTGCTGGTAGGGACAAATTCTCTGTGTGATAGCCCGTGGAGCCTAGACTGCGGTGTATGACAAAAGCCTGTGAGTGCCTCCCAGCGATCACTACTGGGAATTTATACTAGACAATTTCCATTTGAAGGGCATTTACTATCTTGCCATTTGACATTATTAATTGAAGCTACCCCTATGACTGAAGGACGTAAAATTATCTTAAAACCTGAAATACTCAATGTGTAGGATGATGTCAGAGAATCACTCTAATGGGGATGTCAGTGCCTGGAAGGATTTCATAATAAAATAGAAATGGTTTATACAGGATGATGCTGCCTGGGGAGTGCAAGGAGATACTCACGAGTAGGGGGCTTCTTTTTCTCTAGGACTGACTGTGTGAGGAGTTGCTGGATTCTTTTGTCACTTGGACAGTGCCCTATAAAGAACTCTCAACTGACCAACAAAGAGTTGCTTCATTTGTGGATGGCATTTAGAAGGTGAATGGACAACATCCTATTTGGAAGGCCGCCACTCTGATTGAAGAAGGTAAAACAAATCAGATTGGTGGGCTGACTTGCACGCTGTTTTCCTAACAGTGATGGAAGAATTGAACGATGGTATAAGCCCCTATGTTTGGGTTTTTATCAATTCATGGATACTGGCCAATAGACTGGCCATATGGTCAGGCAGGAGGGCAATGGAAACCTGGCCCATTAAAGGGATGCCCTTGTAGGGCATAGGCTTGTGGAAATTTGAGGGGTGCATTAAAGTAGGACATGTCAGTGCCCATCAGAAGAACTCTTTTCCAGGTTTAGTAGGTGATTGGAATCAACAAGCAGATACTCCTGTGTGCTCCCTTGAGATGGCCACCTGGGTCCGTGAAATGTATGGACATAGGGGTCACTGCAGCAAAGTAAAGGTGGGTTGAATTTCCTCATAGTCTTCTTGTACTCTCATGCACAAAATGCCAGTAAGAGAAGTTCTCTCTGTCAACGAAAGAGACAGAGATTGCACATGGCTATATGGCAGATTCCCTGGTGGGAAGGCTCTGATCATGGTTGGCATGTGAGACAATGCTGGTAGCCATGGGGGGCTACAAATGGGTCCTGACACTGACTCTGGACAGGGCTATGCCTGCCCAATGGTAGATGAAAATGCTCAGAATACTGTGAAAGAACTGGAACAGAAGATACTGCACCGACTTGGATTGCTGACTATCATTTCTTTAGACCAAGGAACACATTTTACAGTCTGTAATGTCCAACAATGCGCAGAGAAATATTCTCCTCTGAGTACTAGTTTGATAGAGAATTGGAATGGGCATTTGAAGCATTGGTTGTCTAAAATGGAGGAAAATAAAGGCATGAAGGGCTGGCTTTACACACCTTCATGAGTGTCTACTCATACTAAACATGAGTGGGACTAGGAGAGTTTCCCCACTGGATAGATTCCTCTATTTTTCTGGTGGATCTAGGGAAGTAGGGGTGACAAAGGATGCTGATATGACTTACCTTCTTGACAAAGGAGGAGGATGTTGGTATAGTAACTATAGTTGTTTTCTCTCTCTCTTTTTTTTTCCTTTTTCTTCCTCACATCACCTCAACTTTTTGTTTGTTTTTCCTACCTGATGGCAGTGGTCATGTGACCAGGGCTGCAAATACAAGTTGATTGATTCCTAAGCAAGAAACTATAACTATATTTTTAAACCTTATGTCAGAATTCCTAAGGGCCTGATGGGGCAGAATGTGCCTTCATCCCATCTCACAAGACTGAATGCAGCTATATTGCTTGGTGGTAAAGATAGCCCACTAGTTCTGTACCTACGTAACCTCACCCTCTAAATGGGAGTGGACTGAGGGAAGGCACTTGCTAGGCTAATATTGCTTTCTGCAACCTAGACCAGCGCAATGGTTGAATCTAATGAACCTTCCAAAAATGGAAGAGTTTGGGTATAAATGAGGAGAAGGAGGAATAGTAGCTAAGGGTAAGTAGTGAATAAATGTGTTGTGTAAAAGGTAAATTCAGTATTACATTAGTACCTCAAAAGAGCTCAGAGCAAGAGATGACATTGTTTCTTAGCTCAATTATGTCAGATGTCTGAAAGAGTGAAGCCATATGTTTGCTGAAACCACTCCTGCTTTTGGAACCTGATATGATCGAATGAAAGACTGCAAACCGGAGTGGCCTAACCTTGGGAGACATCCTCATACAACAAAATGATGAACTGGAATGATTACTAATGATTGCATGGGGTTCTAGTAATGTGCCAGTATCTTTTGACTTGGGTATCATTTTGCTGAAAGGGGTCTGTGGCCAGAGCCCATGGGGTGGGCTATGAGATAATAGAAAACATATATAGATCTCTGCCCCTGTTCCTGGAACAGAGCTCCTGAAATCCTTGTAATTTCCTATGTGATAAGAGCACTAGGAGCATCTTTTGTCCTAATATTTGGTTTTTGACCTGGGTTCCTGGCACAGGGCTCCTGAAACCCTTGTAATTTCCTGCGTGATAGGAGTGTCCTTTGTTCTAATGAGGTTACTCTGGTTGGGTGCCTGGCTGGCTCCTGGATGAGGGCTGGTTACCAGAAAGACCAAGCCATGATTGGAAGCTTGGAATTTTCAGCCCCACCCATTCTCTTGAGAAGGGAGAGAGCTGAAAATGGGATTAATGATAAATCATGCCTACATGATGAAGCCTCCATAAAAATCCCAAAAGTATGGGATTCAGAGAGCTTCCGGATTGGTGAACACATGGAGGTGCTGCGAGAGTGGCATGCCTGAAGAGGGCATGGGAGCTCTGCACCCTTTCCCCATACCTTGGCCTGTGCATCTCTTGATCTGGCTGTTCATCTATATCCTTTATCATATCCTTTAATGAACTGGTAAACATAAAGCATTTCCCTGAATTCTGTGAGCCACTCTAGCAAATTCATTGAACCCAAGGAAGGGATCATGGGAACCCCTGATTTGTAGCCACGTCAGACAGAAATTGTGGGTAACCTGGGGACCTACTACTTGTAATTGGCATCCGAGGTGGGGAGCAGTTTTGTGGTACTGAGCCCTTAACCTGTGGGATCTGACACTGTCTCCAGGTAGATAGTGTCAGAATTATAGGACACCCAGCTGGTGTTGCAGAGAGTTACTTGCGTGGACCCCCCCCACCCCGAATTTGGTCACTAGAAGTGTCAGAAGTGAAATGTTCTGTGCGAGTGGTAAAGAAGACACACAGGAGAGAAACAAAGGAGGGAAAGACTGGTTTTTTTCCTACCCAGGAGGAGGAAAACTGGGTTTTTCCAATTTAGTAGTGTTCTCATAAAGGTATTCTGGCCCATATATTGATGTTAACTTGCATTTCTGTGGGGAATAAGGACCTAGAGCTTCCTAGTCCTTCATCTGTTGATATCACCTCCCCTATATCTGCCTTTTGATTAGATAGTTTAATCTATTTACTTTAAAAATAATTACTGAAAGGGGGAGACTTATTTTTCACATTGCTATTTGTTTTGTGTCTGTCTATCTATCTATCATAGCTCTTTTGTCTCTCATTTTCCTCCATTACTGTCTACCTTTTTTGTTTAGTTGAGTTTTTGCAGTGACATGTTTTGATTTCCTTTTAATCTCCTTTCATGCATATTCTTTAGGGTTTTTTTTGCAGTTACCATGGGATTATATAGAATATCCTAATGTAATTAATTTCAGTTGATAGCAACTTTGCTTCAGTTGCATACATAAACTCCTCTCTTACAAAGTTCTTCCCCCCTTATATTACTGATGTCAAAAATTACATCTTTAATTTATAATTGTTTTTTATGCATTCATCTTTTAAATTCTGTAGAAAATAAGAAGTGGAGTTACAAACTAAAATGACAACAATGTTTTTTATTTTTTAAATATGGGTTTATATATTTACCCTTACTGGTAACTTTATCTTTTCTCAAGTATGACTGAGTTACTGTCCAGCATCCTTTCCTTTCAACATTAAGGACTCTCCTTAGCATTTCTGGTATTGTGGGTCTAGTGGTAATGAATTCCTTCAACTTTTCTTTGTCTGGGAATATCTTAATTTCTCCCTCATTTTTGAAGGACAGTATTGCTGAATATAGAAATCGTGGTTCGCAATTATTTTTCTTTTAGCACTTTAAATATATCATCTTACTACCTTTTGGCCTCTAAGGTTTCTGATGAGAAATTGACTGATGATCTTATTGCAGATCCTTTATACTATGAATTGCTTCTCTCTTCCTGATTTCAAGATTCTTGCGTTGGCTTTGGCCAGTTTGATTATGATGTGTGTTGGTGTGGGTCTCTTTAGTTTATCCTGCTTCAAGATTTGTAGACCTGTGTCTTCCCTCAAATTTGGGAAACTTATGGCTATTGTTTTCTCAAGTAATGTCTGTGCCCTTTTCTTTTTCTTTTCCTTTTGAGATTCTCAGAATGTGTATGTTGACTGACTTGATGGTGACCCACAAGTCTCTTAGGCTCTGTTCACTTTTCTTCATATATATATATTTTTTCTGTTTGTAAGAGTTGATATTTTTAATAGTCCTATGTTCAGTCCTTTTTTTCCTCCCTTCACAACTCTGGTGTTGAACTCCTCTAGTGAATTTTTCATTTCAGCTTTGTTTATATATTGTTTGCCTGATTTCCTTTAGTTTTTGTCCATGTTTTCCATTTACTTGCAGCGTATTTAAGATGATTATTTTAAAGTCTTTGTCTAGTAAGTCTGATGTCTAGGTTTCCTCAGAGTTGGTTCTGTCAGCTTTAAATGAGCCACATTTTCTTGTTTCTTTATGTGCCTTGTGATTTTTTTGCTAAAAATTGAATGTTTTTCTATTATGATGTGGTAACTCTGGAAATTAGACTCCTTGCCTTCCCCAGGGTTTGCTTTTTTAAATTTTTTGAAGGCCATTGTAGTTCATTTGTTTTGGGACTTTTCCAAACTATTTCTGCAAAGACTGTATATTGTCATGTGTGATCACTGAAGACTCTGTTCCTATAGCTTGTGTTCAGCTAATCTTTTGACAGAGAATTCCATGAATCTCAGGAGCTGAGACAAACAAAAAAACACTGAAAAAAAAAACAAAAAAGACCATCTACCTCTCCCCGTCTTTACATATTTGCTCTTTGCTGGGACACTCCTTCATCACTTAGGTTACTCTTAATCTTGGGATTAGCCCGAGGTAAAAGTTTAAGGTCTCAGGAGTTTTCTGAGCGTGTGTTTTGGTCTTGTATGTGGCTTTCTTAAATTCCTCCATATACGTGGAAGCTTTTGAATGTCCTGTATTTCCAAATAGCCTTAAATGGTCTGTTATGTATCTTTACACACAGTCTGTTGCTCCAGATGTCTGTGGATTTGTATTCTGCCTCACAGCTTTTTCTGCCACACCAGTGTTTTAGGTATCCTTAAGACACGTTAGAGCAGAAATACACAATAATTTGCAATCAGGTTTGCTCTTTCTCCCTTTAGTTTGAGGGGAAAACTGGGAATTGGGCTTCTGGCTACTCAAGACTAAGATTGCTGCAGCACTGGAAAGGGGGTAGGTCAAGGGTGAGTAAGAACTCCACGAAACGTTCCTGTTGTTTTGAAGTTGGCTTTTTAATTTTTTTTCAGTTTTATTGAGATATAATTGACATACAACACTGTATAAGTTTAAACTGTACCACATAATGACTTGTCATACTTATATTGTAAATTGCTATAGTAAGTTAACATCCATCTCATATAGTTATGAAGAAGAAATTTTTTTTCCTTGTGATGAGAACTTTTAGGATTTAATCTCTTAGCAAGTTCCAAAGGTACTATACAGCAGTGTTACCTATGGTCGTCATGTACATATTTCCCCAGTTATAAACTGAGACTTCCTCATTTATTTTATACCTGGACACTTGACCTCTTCACCACCGTCAGTCAATTCCCTCTTCTTAAACCCACCACCCTCTTTTTATATGAGTTCATTTGTTTGTTTTTTTAGATTCTACATATAAGTGGGATCATACGATATTTGTCTTTTTCTGTCTAACCTATTTCACTTAGCATAATGCCCTCAAGTGCATCCATGCTGTCACAAATGATAGGATTTCCTTCTTTTTTATGGCTGAATAACATTCCATTATATATATGTGCCACATTTTCTTCAGTGGACACATCTTGGCTATTGTAAATAATGTTTCAGTGAATGTTCAGTGAACATTTTCTTCAGTGGACACATCTTGGCTATTGTAAATAATGTTTCAGTGAATGTGGGGATGCAGGTATTTCTTCAAATAGTTACTTCATTTCCTTTGGATGTATACCCAGAAGTGGAATTGCTGGACTGTATGGTAGCTTTATTTTTACTTTTTTGAGGAACCTCCATACTGTTTTCCGTAGTGGCTGTTCCAGTTTGCATTCCTACCAGTAGTGCACAAGGGTTCCCTTTTTTCCACATGCTTGATGTGTCTTTTTGATGGCAGCCATTCTAACAGGAGTGAGGTGATATCTTACAGTGGTTTTGATTTGCATTTCCTTGACGGTTAGTGATTTTTTAAAAATAAATTTATTTATTTTTGGTTGCGTTGGGTCTTCACTGCAGTGCACGGGCTTCGTATTGCGGTGGCTTCTTTTGTTGCGGAGCACGGGCTCTAGGTGCACAGGCTTCAGTCGTTGTGGCACGCAGGCTCAGTAGTTGTGGCTTGCGGGCTCTAGAGTGCAGGCTCAGTAGTTGTGGCGTACAGGGCTTAGTTCCTCCACGGCATGTGGGATCTTCCCGGACCAGGGCTCGAACCTATGTCCTCTGCATTGGCAGCCGGATTCTAAACCACTGCGCCACCAGGGAAGTCTGACGATTAGTGATGTTGAGCACCTTTTCATGTACCTGTTGGCCGTTCAGTATTTTCTTTGGAAAAATATCTAATTTCCTCCATGTAGCACCCCAGGACTGGGGCACCTAATCTGTGGCTTGAATTGCTCACTTCCCAGGGCAGGTGTCTGCCCTTATAATCTTCCATTTCTTCTAAGTCCCCTTCCAGGAGCACCAGGTCCTGACCCCATCTTTTCTTCCCTTCATACCTGATCACGTGTCTATCTTTCCTACATCCTTGTTTGTACAGCAGTCCTTCTGCCAGTTTCCACTCAGTTTTCAGTGAAAATTGTTTACGTATAGATATATTTTTGATTTGTTTGTGGCAGGCAGTGAGCTCCATGTCCTCTCACGTTGCCATCTTGATCCCTTTGATTACTATAGCCTTATAATATAGTTTGAAATGAGGAAGTGTAATGCCTCCTGCTTTGTTCTTCTTTTTAGGATTGCTTTGACTATTTGAGGTCTTTTGTGGTTCCATACAAATTTTAGGATTGTTTTTTCTACTTCTATAAAAAATGCCATTAAATCTTGATAGGGATTGCATTGGATCTGTAGATGGCTTTCGGTAGTATAGACATTGTAATATTAATTCTTCCAATCCATAATCGTGGGATATTTTTGTCTTCAGCTTCTTTCATCAATGATTTGTAGTTTCCAGTATAGGGATTTTTTTTTTTACTTCTTCGGTTAAATTTATTCCTATATATTTTATTGTTTAATGCTATTGTAGTGGGGTAATATTCTCCAATTCCCTTTTTTCTTAATATTTATTTTTTGGCTACACTAGGTCTTAGTTGTGGTATGTGGGGTCTTTACTTGCAGCATGCAGAATCTTTAGTTTCGGCATACAGGATCCTTAGTTGCGGCATGAGAACTCTTAGTTGCAGCATATGGAATCTAGTTCCTGACTAGGGATGAAACCTGGGCCTTCTGCATTGGGAGTATGGAATGGTAGCCACTGGTCCAGGGAAGTCCCATTCTCCAATTCTTAAGAGAATTCAGTTTTAAAGTATAGTAATGCTACTGATTTTTTTTTTTTTTCGGTACACAGGCCTCTTACTGTTGTGGCCTCTCCCGTTGCGGAGCACAGGCTCCAGACGCGCAGGCTCAGCGGCCATGGCTCACGGGCCCAGCCACTCCGTGGCATGTGGGATCTTCCCGGACCGGGGCACGAACCCGTGCCCCCTGCATTGGCAGGCGGACTCTCAACCACTGCGCCACTAGGGAAGCCCATGATTTTATATCCTGCAACTTTACTGAATTCATTAATTAGATCTAACAGTTTTTTTGTGAAGTGTTTAAGGTTTTCTGTATGTAAAATCATGTCATCTGTGAATAGAGACAGTTTTTCTTCTTCCTTTCCAATTCTGATGCCTTTTATTTCGTTTTCTTAATTTATTGCTCTGGTAGGACTTCTAGTACTGTGTGGAATACGAGTGGTGAGAGTAGGTATCCTTGTCTTGTTCCTGATCTTAGAGGACAAGCTTTCAGTCTTTCACCACTGAATATGATGTTAGCTGTGTGCTTGTCATCTGTGACCTCTGTTATGTTGAGATATGTTCCTTCTGTACGTAAGTTGTTGAGAGTTTTATCTTGAAAGGATATGGTGTTTTGTCAAGTGCTTTACTGTACCTATTGAGATGTTCCTATGATTTTTATCTTTCATTCTATTAATGATGTTGTGTATCACGTTGATTTGCATATGTTTTATCAATACCACCCGTGCATCCCAGGGATGACTCCCACTTAATCATGGTGTATGATTTTTTCTTTTGGAACATCTTTATTGGAGTATAATTGCTTTACACTGGTGTGTTAGTATCTGCTGTACAACAAAGTGAATCAGCTATATGTATACATTTATCCCCATATCCCCTCTCTCTTGCATCTCCCTCCCACCCTCCCTATCCCATCCTGCTAGGTGGTCACAAAGCACCGAGCTGATCTCCCTGTGCTGTGCTGCTGCTTCCCACTAGCTATCTATTTTACATTTGGTAGTGTATATATATCAGTGCTACTCTCTCACTTTGTCCCAGCTTACCCTTCCCCCTCCCCATGTCCTCAAGTCCATGCTCTATGTCTGCATCTTTATTCCTGTCCCACCCCTAGGTTCATGAGAAACATTTTTTTTTTTTAGATTCCATATATATGTGTTAGCATATGGTATTTGTTTTTCTCTTTCTGACTTATTTCACTCTCTGTGAGAGACTCTAGGTCCATCCACCTCACAACAAATAATTCAATTTTGTTTCTTTTTTTATGGCTGAGTAATATTGAATTGTATGTATGTGCCACATCTTCTTTATCCATTCATCTGTCGGTGGACACTTAGGTTGCCTCCATGTCCTGCCTATTGTAAATAGTGCTGTAATGAACATTGTGGTACATGTCTCTTTTTGAATTATGGTTTTCTCAGGGTATATGCCCTCTAGTGGGATTGCTGGGTCATCTGGTAGTTCTGTTTTTAGTTTTTTAAGGAACCTCCATACTGTTCTCCATAGTGGCTGTATCAATTCACATTCTCACCAATAGTGCAAGAGAGTTCCCTTTTCTCCACACCCTCTCCAGCAATTATTGTTTGTAGATTTTTTGTTGATGGCCTTTCTGACTGGTGTGAGGTGATACCTCATTGTAGTTTTGATTTGCATTTCTCTAATGATTAGTGAGGTTGAACACCCTTTCATGTGTTTGTTGGCAATCTGTATATCTTCTTTGGAGAAATGTCTCTTTAGGTCTTCTGCCCATTTTTGGATTGGGTTGTTTGTCCTTTTGATATTGAGCTGCATGAGCTGCTTGTATATTTTGGAGATTAATCCTTTGTCAGTTGCTTCATTTACAAATACTTTCTCCCATTCTGAGGGTTGTCTTTTCCTCTTGTTTATGGTTTCCTTTGCTGTGCAAAAGCTTTTAAGTTTCATTAAGTCCCATTTGTTTATTTTTGGTTTTATTTCCATTTCTTCTAGGAGGTGGGTCAAAAAGGATCTTGCTGTGATTTCTGTCATAGACTGTTCTGCCTATGTTTTCCTCTAAGAGTTTTATAGTGTCTGGCCTTCCATTTAGGTCTTTTATCCATTTTCAATTTATTTTTGTATATGGTGTTAGGGAGTGTTCTAATTTCATTCTTTTACATGTAACTGTCCAGTTTTCCCAGCACCACTTATTGAAGAGGCTGTCTTTTCTCCATTGTATATTCTTGCCTCCTTTATCAAAGATAAGGTGACCATATGTGTGTGGGTTTATCTCTGGGCTTTCTACCCTGTTCCATTGATCTATATTTCTGTTTTTGCGCCAGTACCATACTGTCTTGATTACTGTAGCTTTGTAGTATAGTCCGAAGTCAGGGAGCCTGATTCCTCCAGCTCTTGTTTTTCATTCTCAAGATTGCTTTGGCTATTCGGAGTCTTTTGTGTTTCCACACAAATTGTGAAATTTTTTGTTCTGGTTCAGTGAAAAATGCCATTGGTAGTTTGATAGGGATTGCATTGAATCTGTAGATTGCTTTGGGTAGTATAGTCATTTTCACAATGTTGATTCTTCCAATCCAACAACATGGTATATCTCCCCATCTGTTTGTATCGTCTTTCATTTCTTTCATTAGTGTCTTATAGTTTTCTGCATACAGGTCTTTTGTCTCCGTAGGTAGGTTTATTCCTAGGTATTTTGTTCTTTTTGTTGCAGTGGTAAATGGGAGTGTTTCCTTAATTGCTCTTTCAGATTTTTCATCATTAGTGTATAGGAATGCAAGAGATTTCTGTGCCTTAATTTTGTACCCTGCTACTTTACCAAATTCATTGATTAGCTCTAGTAGTTTTCTGGTAGTGTCTTTAGGATTTTCTATGTATAGTATCATGTCATCTGCAAACAGTTACAGTTTTGCTTCTTCTTTTCTGATTTGGATTCCTTTTATTTCTTTTTCTTCTCTGATTGCTGTGGCTAAAACTTCCAAAACTATGTTGAATGATAATGGTGAGAGTGGGCACCCTTGTGTCGTTCCTGATCTTAGAGGAAATGGTTTCTGTTTTTCACCATTGAGAATGATGCTGACTGTGGGTTTTCATATATGGCCTGTATTATGTTGAGGCAGGTTCCCTCTAGTCTACTTTCTGGAGAGTTTTTATCATAAATGGCTGTTGAATTTTGTCGAAAGCTTTTTCTGCATCTATTGAGATCATCATATGGTTCTTATCCTTCAATTTGTTAATACAGCATATCACATTGATTGGTTTGCATATATTGAAGAATCCTTGCATTCCTGTGATAAACCCCATTTGATCATTTAATGTACTATTGAATTTGGTGTGATAGTATATTATTTAGAATTTTTGCATCTGTATTCATCAAGGATATTTGTCTGTAGTTTTCCTTCCTTGTAATGTCCTTATTCTGGCTGTGGTATCATGGTAATACTGACCTTGTAAATGAGTTTAGGGGTGTTCCCTTCTCTTTGATATTTTGGTAGAGTTTGGGAAGGATTGGCATTACTTCTTTAAATGTTTGGTAAAATTCACCTTGAATCCATCTGGTCCTGGGCTTTTCTTTGTTGGGAGGTTTTGGGTACTGATTGAGTCTCCTTACTAGTAACTGGTTCATTCAGTTTTTCTCTTTTTTCTTGATTCAGTCTTGGTATATTTTTTGTTTCTAAGAATTATCCATTTCTTCTACATTGTCCAGTGTGTTGGCAGATAAATGTTCCTACTACCCTCTATGATCCTTTGTATTTTTTTTTAACTTTTTATTTTGTACTGGAGTATAGCTGGTTAACAATGTGATAGTTTCAGGTGCACAGATCCTTTGTATTTCTGTGGTATCAGTTGTAATGTCTCCTCTTTGATTTATAATTTTGTTGGTTTGTTTTTTTTTCTTGGATAGTTTAGCTAAAGGTCTGTCAATTTTGTTTATCTTTTCAAAGAACAAACTCTTAGTTTTGTTCATCTTTTCTCATTTTTTTCTTCTCTCCTTTAGTTATTTCTGCTCTAATCTTTATTGTTTCCTTCCTTCTGCTAACTTTAAGCTTAGTTTGTTCTTTTTTCTAGTTCCTTGAGGTGTAAAGTTGGGTCATTTGTTAGAGATAGTTGTCTTTTCGTTCTGTATGTGTTTATGGCTATAAACTTCCCTCTTAAAACTGCTTTTGCTAACATCCCCTGTTTTTTATATTGTGTTTCCATTTTTGTTTGTTTCAAGATACTTTTTTAGTTTCCTTTTAATTCTTCTTTGCTACATTGATTGTTCAGGAGAATTATTTTTGTGCATTCTTGAGTTTTTTGGTTTTCCTCCTGTTACTGATTTCTAGCTTTATACCACTGTGTTCAGGAAAGATACTTAGTATGATTTTGGTCTTGTTGAATTTGGTAAGACTTTTTTGTGGCCTAACATTTAACATCCCAGTAAATGTTCTGTGTGTGCTTAAGAAGAATGTATATTTTTCTATTGTTGAATAGAATGTTCTGTATATGTCTTTTATGTGCGTTTGGTCTATAGTGGTGTTCAAGTCTGATGTTTCCTTATTGATTCTTTGTCTGAATGATCTACCATTGTTGAGAGTGGGGTATTAAAGTCCCCCACTCTTACCTTATTGCCATTTATTTCTCCTTTTTGTTCTCTTAGTATTTGGTTTATATATTTAGGTGCTCAAATATTTAGTGCTTAAATATTTACAATTGTTATATCTTTTGATGGATTGTTGTTTTTCATTATGTAATTATCTTATTTTCTTGTTTCCATTTTAATAAAGTTAATTTCGACTGATGTAAGTATAGCTACCCCTGCTTTCTTTTTTTTTTTTGGTTACTATTGGCTTGAAATATCTTTTTCCATCCTTTTACACTCAGCCTATATGTATATTTAAAGGTCAAGTGAATATCTTGTCAGTAGCATATCATTGGATCTTTCTTTTTTATCCATTAAGCCATTCCGTGGCTTTTGGTCAGATAATTTAATGAATTTACATTTGAAGTAATTATTGATAGGTAAGGACTAACTGTTTTCATTTTGTTCATCGTTTTCTGTTTTATAAATCCTTTGTTCTATTCCTGTTGTGTTCTTTTATGATTTGATGAATTATCGTATCATTATGCCTTGACTTCTTTATCATATTCTTTTGTGTAACTACAATAAGTTTTTCTTTTGTGTTTGCCATGAGGTTTACATAAAATAATCTTGAAATGATAGCTCCCTATTTTAAACTGGTAACACCTTAACTTCTATAACATTTCTAAACTTCACTCTTTTACTTCTCCTCCCCCTCACATTTTAGATTATTGATGCTACAGTTTACATACTTTTTATAGTATGTATCTAATAACAGATTATTGTAGTTATAGTTGTTTTAGAATGTTTTTTTTCCTTTTTTTTTAAATTGGGGTATAGTTGTTTTACAATGTTGTGTTAGTTTCTACTGTACAGTAAAACGAAGTAGAGTTCCCTGTGCTATACAGCAGGTTCTTATTAGTTATCTACTTTATACATATTAGTGTATATATGTCAATCCCAATCTCCCAATTCATCCCACCCCTCCACTCCCCTCCCCCTGCTTTCCCCCCTTGGTGTCCATACATTTGTTCTCTACATCTGTGTCTCTATTTCTGCCTTGCAAACCGGTTCATCGGTACCATTTTTCTAGAATCTACATATATGCATTAACTTTTAACTTTAAATCTAGAGTTGTTAGTGAATTATACACCCCTATTACCTGACTGACTTCATAGTTACCATTACCAATGAGTTTTACACTCTCTTCCTATGATTTTATGATACAATTAGTGCCCTTTTACTTCTACTTGAAGAATTCCTTTTAGCATTATTTTTAAATCAGGTCTTGTGGTATGAACACCCTCTGCTTTTGTTTGCTTGTTAAAGTCTTTATGTCTTCAATTTTGAAGGACAGCTTGCTGGGAATAACATTCTTAGCTGATAGTTTTTTCTTTCTACATTTTCAATATATCATCCCATTCTCTCCTGGTCTGAAAAGTTTCTGTTGAAAAATCTGATACTAGTCTTATAGGGATTCCCCTGTATGTAATTTCTCTTTCTCTTGCTGCTTTCCAAATTCTTTCTTTGTCTTGGACTTTTGACAATTTAATTATAATGTGTCTTGGTGTAGCCCTATTTGAGTTCAACCTATTTGGGGTCCTTTGGGCCTTCTGCCTACTACAGATTTGTTGGAAGTTTGATGTAGTTAAAATTATCCACCTTCCTTTAAGTTTCTGTGTTTTCTATAAGAAAGGTTTCCCTCTGTGGTCATTAATATACTTTAGAAGTTTTGCTTTTTTGCAATTAATACTTAATACATCTAGGACTTCACTATCTAATATAGTAGCCACCACATGTGACTATTTAAATTTGAATTACTTAAAATTACATAAAATTAAAAATTCAATTTCTCAGTCACACTAGCCATATATCCAGTGGTTAATACCCATATGTGGCTTATGGCTACCATATTGGACAGCACTGATATAAAACATTTCTATCATTGTGGCAAGTTCTATTGGCAGTGCTGATGTAGGACAGTAGTCTTCAACCAGGGGAGATTTTACCTCCTACTCTCCCCACCAGAGGACATTTGTCTAGAAACCTTTTCGTTTTTCACAACTAGTGGGGTAGTTGTTCTATTGGTATCTAGTAGATGGAGGCCTGGGATGCTGTTAAACATCACATAATACATAGGGCAGCCCCCCCCACAAGAAACAAAATGCCAATAGTTCTGACTGTGGGAAACCCTGCTCTAGAATGTATTTTGTTGTGAGGTATGAGATGGGGGAGCTTGTTCTTTTTCCCTCTGACTAGCCAGTCAACTACACCTCATTTCCTGTGTGTACTTGATCCATTTCCCTCTGGTTGATAGTGAATCTTGAGATTTTTTTCCCTTAAATGGTAGAGAAGGTCCTATTCCTTTGCTAATTAAGATATGATTTCTTAAAACTGACTTCTGTTTTCTTACAGATTCTTAGACTCTGCAATTAAAGACAACCTCATGTTCACAATATACCATGGCTTCATCATCAAGGTAGGAGTAATGTTTGTTGAAAGGCTTTATGCAAGTACAGTTGACTCTTGAACACATGGGGATTAGGGGTGCTGACTCTGCGCATTTGAAAATCTGTGTATAACTTTATAATCGGGCCCTCTGCACTGGCGGTTCCAACCAACTGAGGATCATGTAGTACTCCAGGACGTATTTACCGAAAAAAATCTATGTATAAGTGGACTCACATAGTTCAAACCCATGTTATTCAAGGCTAACTATATTTACTTCTCTGCTTTTGAAAGACCAAATCTATAACATTTTCAGTTCTCAGTCCTGCTGCCCACCCTAAGCACTTGGTGTCTATGAAGCACCAAGGAGGGAGAGGAGAGAGGAAGATTGGAGAAAAGACAAGGCAGACAAAGGAGTGTGTATGGTACAGTATGGGTGCAGCTGTGTAGCTCTAGTTCCGCACTTGATCTAAAAACATGATTTACTTTCCTCATCTTTCAAGACACAAGATGGTTGTCTGGGGGGCTGCCTCAGTTCCTGCAGGCTTTCTCACTCCGAGGGTTTGAACAGGTATGCACAGAGGTGTTTGAGGGCCTGTTTGAGTGGTGAGACTAGCAGAGATTGTGGCTGGGCAGTCCTGGATCTGCTGCTGTAGACCAGGGGAGGTCAGGGGAGGCATGAAGATGGCTGTTACCCTTTGAGAACGTGTCTTAGTTCGAGGTCCATGGAAAGGAAGAGCTTCAGCTTTCCTCTCCCTTTCTGGCTGGCCATGGAGAGCTTGAGAGCTTACCTCATCTCCCCAGAGGTCAGACTTCTTGTGCTCTAGCCTCCAGCAGGGGTGGCTGGTGGAGTCAGTGTCCTGGAAGTGAGGTTGGAGTGAATCTCTGATGCAGCTTAAACTCCAAAGCCTAAGAGCAGGCAGAGAAATAGCCTTTGTGGTAAAGCCTGCATCCTCCCTCTGGTACATGGCTTTTCTCATGCAGAGGCCAAGGCATAGGGCAGCAGCAGTGCCCACCTTCCCAAGTCCAGTCTGTTCTCATAGCCAGAGTAATGTATTTGACCCCTCACTGTCCTGCTCCATCCCCTCAGGGGCTTCCTGTGATAACTGAATACAACTGGAAGTCCTGATCAGGACCTCTGGAGCCCTGTGGGGCCTTGGCCCTGGACCCAGCCACCTCTGCTCTACTCTCCTCTGCTCGCTACCTCTGCAGTGTCACTAACCTCCTTGCTGTTCATAGATATCAGGTCCCTTCAACCACAGGGCCTTGCACCTGCACCTACAGTTCTTTCTCTCCCTCTGGGACACCCAGTCTCCAGCTGTCTGCAAGGCTCACTCCACCTCTCCAGGCCATCTGCCCTGTGAGCCTTCCCTCATCATATGTCTAAAGTAGCACCCCCAGCCCTATTCCTTTGCTGCACTCTCTGTCCCTTATTCAGGATGGCCCTCATCACTACCTGATGCCGTCCTGCATAGCTGCGTGTTTGTTGATGTGTCATCTGTCTCCTCCATTTGGAAACAAGTGCTATGCAGGTCAGGGAGTGGAGTGTGCTCACTGCCAGCCCCTGGGCAGCACCTGCTCGTGGTTGGTGCCCACTAAATACAGATATCTCTTGTATTTGGTTCCTACATGTACAGGGAGAGTTAGAATAGCAGGGGTTTCCATGTTTCCGAATCTATTTAGCAGTTAGTATGCAGTAGGATATCAGATGTTGAGGGAGCTTTGTGAAAATCTGTCTGAATCTGTTTAGGTCCTGAATTTGGATAGTGAGAGTTCAAGTAGGGAGAGTTTGAGAATTTGGGAAGTGAGGAAACTTATATATGCCAAGTGAATAAGAAAAAGGGAAGAGACAGATAAGGCAGAAGCATGAAAGCAGAGCTGCTAGGGCCACTGAGTCAGGAGACATCGGTGGATGTCACTTCGGCAGCCGAGCCTTCCCGTTGACAGTTACTGTTAACCAGGTGGCACCTGGATTCATCACTAGAGGGGATCCTCTATTCAGACACTTTATTTAAGAAGGAAAGGAAGTATGGAATACCTCTTTAGAATGTCTCCCTTCATTAAGATACTTCTGCACTTACATGAATAATTTGTGTTTGTCTGGAAAATTCACTTATCTGGCACTATGCCTTATGGTGTTACATCCAAGATGCTGTTGCAGTGGGAGTGCCCTCCTCTTGGGCAGTGCTTTAGTGGAGTTTTCTGCTGAAGCACTGGCTTTCCTGCATGGCCTCTCTTCATTCTGTTTCCTGTCATCGCAGCAGCCTCACTACTGGGAGAAGAACCGGCCCAAAGCTGAAGTCCATGAAGTTGCTTGAGGTTCTGAATGCTCTGGAGGAGGAGGAGTCTGGCCAGAGTAGGGAGGATATCTTCATTGCACCGCCCAACAGTGCTTCAGGGGACTTCACTGATGAGGACTCGGGTGATGAAGATGGCCGGCGAGGAACCCACCTGCCTGGCAATGTGCTGCATGCCTTTGTTGTGCCTGAGGACTCTGGCACCGGGGAGGAGGGTGATGACCCGCAGCTGCAGCCAGCCATGAAGAAGCAAAAGGCAGTAGTGGAACCTCAACGTGTTTGGACCAAAAGAGATATCTGCCCGGACTTCACCAGTTGGACAGCATCAGATCCTCATATGGAGGATCTCAAAAGCCAGGAACTGAGTCCTGTAGGCCTCTTTGAATTGTTTTTTGATGAAGGAACAATTAATTTTATTGTTAATGAAACCAATCGTTATGCTTGGCAGAAGAACGTCAACCTGGGTCTCACAGCCCAGGAATTGAAGTGTGTTTTGGGCATTTTGATTTTAAGTGGGTATATCTCCTATCCAAGGAGAAGGATGTTTTGGGAAACATCCCCTGATTCACATCATCATCTTGTGGCTGATGCAATTAGAAGGGACAGATTTGAACTGATCTTCTCATACCTGCATTTTGCAGATAACAATGAGCTTGATGAAAGTGATAGGTTTGCCAAGGTGAGGCCTCTCATTGTCCGCATGAACTACAATTTCCAGAAGCATGCACCCTTGGAAGAGTTCTACAGCTTTGGCGAGTCTATGTGTGAGTACTTTGGACACCGGGGGTCCAAGCATCTGCCTGCGGGGAAACCTGTGCGGCTGGGCTACAAGATCTGGTGTGGGACGACCAGCAGGGGCTATTTGGTGTGGTTCGAGCCCTCACAGGGCACACTGTTCACCAAGCCAGACAGGGGCCTGGACCTAGGAGGCAGTATGGTGGTGAAATTTGTGGATGCACTTCAGACACGTGGGTGTCTGCCATACCACATATTTTTTGACAAGGTTTTTACAAGTGTCAAATTGATGTCCATTTTAAGGAAGAAAGGAGTGAAGGCCACAGGAACTGTTCGTGAGTACAGAACTGAACGATGTCCCCTTAAAGATCCCAAAGAACTGAAGAGAATGAAGAGGGGTTCGTTTGATTACAAAGTTGATGAGAGTGAGGAGATCATTGTGTGCCGCTGGCATGATAGCAGTGTGGTCAACATCTGCTCCAACGCTGTGGGCATAGAGCCAGCGGGGCTGACCAACCATCACTCGGGAGCAGCCAAGACGCAGGCCCAGGTTCATCAGCCATCCCTGCTGAGGCTGTACCAGGAGAAGGTCGGGGGTGTCGGCCGCATGGACCAGAACATCGCCAAGTACAAGGTGAAGATCCGGGGTATGAAGTGGTACTCGAGTTTCATTGGCTATGTTATTGACGCTGCTCTTAACAATGCATGGCAGCTGCACAGGATATGCTGCCATGATGCCCAGGTGGACCTTCTGGCCTTCCGGAGATATGTGGCCTGCGTGTACCTAGAGAGCAACGCGGATACATCATCCCAGGGGAGGCGAAGCAGGCGGCTGGAAACCGAGAGCCGCTTTGACATGATTGGGCACTGGATCATCCACCAGGACAAGAGGACCCGGTGTGCCCTGTGCCACTCACAGACCAACACCCGCTGTGAGAAGTGCCAGAAGGGCGTCCATGCCAAGTGCTTCAGGGCGTACCACATCCGGTAATGCATCCTGGGCAAAGGGAGCCCCCTGGATGTTTGGTTTGTCATGAGATGTTTACAGCTAATTACATATAGCATTTGGGGCCTTTGTGTGTTGTGTTGACAAAAAGAGACCTGAATCCCTGACTTGGTTTTGTATTTTTCCTCGTCTTCCTTACAGTTATCTTTTTATCATCTTCTATTATGCCTACATGTAATATAAATTAATATTTATGTTAGTAATCATAAATGTTTGTAAATATATATTTTATACTGTTATTTATTTCAACTTATGGACCCCTTTTTATTCAAATAAAAATCTTGCTTTGGGGTATAGCTGTCCTGATAAGGAGACTTGAACGTAACCAGAAACTTAAGAGAAACTTTTCGTGAACAGTAAAAAGATTTTATAGTGTATGCTCTCAGTTATGAAGGATATCTTAATCATATTTATTTCACTTTAATGCTAGCAAACTGTCCAGGGATAGATAATCTGCCATGTATTTATCCAGCTGACTAGATTTGTAGAGTTTGTATTTTCCTGATAAAAAATATTTTTCAAATACACATATCCATGTGGAATCCATTTTTATAAATAGGGTGAAGTAGGGAATTTTTTCCCCCAAATGGATGGTTAGCATCATATTAATATTAAAAGTTATATATATCTTTCCCCAGTGATTTAAATTCTACCTTTAAAAATTCCTGAACTTTGGGGGAAAATACTGAAACAAAGAAAAAAGTTTATGTTGGAAAGCCTAGTGAAATATAATCCAGAAGAATAAAAGAAATACATATAAAAATTTGGACTTAATCAAAAATCTAAGAGAGCATGTTGAGTATCTTTATTTGGTAAAGAACTTTCTACAACAGCACAAATAAAAAAGGAACACATCAATATATTTGACCATATAAAACTGTAAAATTGGCATTCATTAGTAAAGGTAAAATGCAAAGAAATTGAGAAAATATGTTACAAATAATTCCATTTGTAATAATATCCTCAGTGCAAAAAGATCTCGTAAACACATAGGTGACAAGGGTAAAATGTGCAGTGTTATATAAAATAACAAATGATGGAAGATGAAAAACAAATGAACAGTGAAGATACATAAGAGGCAATAAACTGCAAAGGTAAGTAATTACTAGATATCCTTTTTTTAAACAAATGAATTTATTTGTACATAATTACTGTTGGTATGGGTATAGAAAGGTGACAGACTCATGTAGTACCTGAGGGAGTGTAAATCTGTACGCTCTTTCTGAAGGCAATTTATCAGGTCCATCCAAAATCTTAAAAATTGTTCATACCCATAGAAAAGGAAATGTTTGGTCCATTGTGATGTGAATACATAAATAAAAGGGGCAGATCCTCCCTTCAGTGGAATCCCAATTATAAATGTAGAAAGGATGGAAATAAAATACTGCTATTTGGCAAACACCACAGCAGTAATTTTGCAGGCAAGAGCTGTCAGTAGATGCTAAACTTAGGAGGGCAGAGCATTTCCTCACAAGATATCCAGGGGGAATAAACAGAAACTGCTTAGTGGAGAAATCAGGCACACCACCACAACCAAGCAGTCAAAGTTAATACCACCAGTATTGAGATAGAGACATCATGTGTCCTACCCCACTCTCCCCAAGTATGGTAGGTACACTGTGATATTCCTGCCCAGAATGTACAGCCTGCATTCTACATCATGAGAAAACATGAGACAAACGCAAACTGAGGGACAGTCCGCAAAACAGTTGAATACCTTTTGAAAGTGTTGAGGCTGTAAAAGACAAAGAAAATGAGGATCTGTCCACAATTAGATGAGACCAAGGCAGTATAACAAATGTGATGTGTGATACTCACCAGGTTCCACAAAAAAGCTTTCAAAAAGAACATTAGTGGGACAATTGGTGAAACTTGAATAAGATCCGTAGTTATACTGTTTTATAAATATTAATTTCCTGGCTTGGACAACTGTACTGTGGTTATGCAGGATGTCAGCATCTGGGGAAGACTGGTAAAAGGGAACCATCTGTACCCCTGGAACTGTTTTGTAGGTTTGAAATACTTTCAGAGTGAACATTTAAAAATGTTAATACCTTTGGTGCATTATTTCCGTCTTTAGAAATCTAGCCTGGATACTTTAAAACATTTGTCTCAAGGAGAAGTTTGTTCATCAAATTCTACTCTTCAGTTTTCATCTCTTGCATCATGATGATCCTGAAATATTAACCAGGTGTTTTTTACCTTACTGATGGTCCAAATCAATTAATAGAATGGTTGTGAAAACAGTTTGTGAAGCTTCCAGAAGCTACAGAATGGCCAATTGTGATTCCTCTCTTAAGAGCTAAAGGAAATATTTACACTTAGACAGATGTTTGGTCGCAGGTTGTAACTGATGTATGATTGATGTAGGAGCATGTGTAATTGATGTGGGAGCATGTGCAGTCTATCCCAGGCCACTAAATGATGCCAAAACTAACACAGTAGAAGACTGTGTAGACAATATCAAGTATCACAACTGGCAGTCAAGGCCAGATGACATTCCTTGTTGGCATATTCCCAAAGGAAGACTTTAAGGTACAAAATGAAACTATGGTCGTCACCAATCCCACAATTGGGGAAGCACTTGAACAGATTGTCTACCTTGTCTACTCTAGTACTGCAGAACCATTCATGAATCTTTTAACTAGAAGGGTTATGAAAGTTGTCCTGGTTATTCTGGATGACATTTCAAAATTCTTCTAGTTGTTGAGAAACTAGACAAAATTAAAAACAAAACAAAACTTAGTACACCAAACTGTGGAAGCATGCACAACATTGAAACTTTTCAAATGAACCATGAAAATGACTTTGTCTACAAGACTTCATTGATTGCCAGGCTATTATGTCTTTTAAAAAAATGGTGGTAAAACACATAACATAAAATTTATCATCTGTTGTATTTTGTCAGATGCTTTTTCTGAGTCTATTGTGATGATCATGTTTTTTTTTTTCATTTTATTAACGTGATATATTACATTTATTGATTTGTATATGTTGAACCATCCTTGCATCCCAGAGGTAAATTCCAGTTGGTCATGGTACATAATCCTTTTAATGTGTTCTGGAATTCAGTTTGCAAATATTTTGTTGAAAATTTTGCATCTACATTCCTCAGGGATATTGGTCTATAGTTTTCTTTTTTTGTAGAGTCTTTATCTGGTTTTGGTAACAGGGTAATGTTGGTCTTGTAGAATGAGTTCGGAAGTGTTCCCTCATCTTCAATTTCTTGGAAGGGCTTGAGACGGATTGGCATTTATTCTTTTTAAAATGTATGGTAGAATTCACCAGTGAAGTTGTTTAGTCCTGGGGTTTTCTGTGTTGGGAGGTTTTGAGTACTTACTCAGTCTCTTTACTTGTTATTGTTCTGTTCAGATTTTCTATTTTTTTTCCTGAATCAGCATTACTAGGTTGTGTGTTTCTAAACATTTATCCATTTCTTCTAGGTTATCTAATTTGTTGGTGTATAACTATTCATAGTAGTCTCTTATGATTCTACGTATTTATGTAATATCAATTGTAATGTCTCCTCTTTCACTTCTAATTTTATTATTTGAGTCTTCTTTCTCATTATTTAAGTTAGTTTAGCTGAAGATTTGTCAATTTAGTTTACCTTAAAAAGTCAGCTCTTAGTTTTTTCATCTTTTCTATTGTTTTTCTGGTTGCTGTATTATTTATTTTGCTCTGATATTTATTATTTCCTTCATCCTCCTAATCCTGTGCTTAATTTTTCTTCTTTTTATGCTCTTGTGGTTTAAAGTTAGGTTGTTTAATTTTTTTTTTCTAGTTTCATAGTATATGGAGTTATTGCTTTAAACTTTCCTCTCAGAAATGCTTTTGCAGCATCCCATAGGACTTGGTATGTTGTACTTCCTTTTCCAGTTGTTTTGAGATATTTTTAAATTTCCCTTTTGATTTCTTTTGTTTTTTAAAGGTGTGTTGTTTAGTTTCCACATATTTGTAAATTCTCTAGCTTTCCTTTTGTTGATTTCTAGTTTCATACCAATGTGGTCAGAAAAGAGAATGCTTTCAATCTTCTGAAATTTGCTAAGATTTGTTTTGTGTCTTATATGCTTTATCTTGGAGGATGTACCATCTGCATTTGTGAAAAATGTGTATGCTGCAGCTGTTGGATGGAATGTTTTATATATGTCTGTTAAGTTTATTGTTCTAAAGTTTGGTTCGGTTTAAACATTTTCTTTTGGTTTTTCTTTGTCGATGATCTATCCATTGCTGAGAGTGAGGTATTGGATTGCCCTTTTATTATTGTATTATTGTCTATTTCTCGTTTCAGATCAGTTAGTATTTGCTTAATACATTTAGGTGCTCCTATGTTGGGTGCATATATATTTACACTTATTATATATTCTTGATGTATTGAGCTCATTATCATTATATAAAGGCCCTTTTGTCTCTTATTCCTGTTTTTGGCTTGAAGTCTATTTTGTATGATATATATATATATATGGCTACCCACTTTCTTTTGAATTCCGTTTGCATGGGATATCTTCTTCTAACCACTTTGAGCCTATGTGTGCCTTTGGAGCTAAAGTGTATAAAGCCTCTTGTGTACAGTAAGTATATAGTTGGGTCTTTTTTTCCATGTAGCCACTCTGTGCCTTCTCACCTCCTTTCCATTTCTGCTTCTTTCAGAATTTCTTGCAAGGTAGATCCAGTGGTTGAGAACTCCCACAGCTTTTGTTTGTCTGGGAAAGTAGTTATTTCTCCTTCATATCTAAAGGACAACTTTACCAGATAAAGGATGTTTTTTTAAACATCTTTATTGGAGTATAATTGCTTTACAATGGTGTGTTAGTTTCTGCTTTATAACAAAGTGAGTCAGCTATACATATACATATATCACCATATCTCCTCCTTCTTGCGTCTCCCTCCCACACTACTTATCCCACCCTCTAGGTGGTCACAAAACACTGAGCTGATCTCCCTGTGCTATGTGGATATTTCCCACTAGCTATCTATTTTACATTTGATAGTATATATAGTATATATAAGTCCATGCCACTTTCTCACTTCGTCCCAGGTTACCCTTCCCCCTTCCCGTGTCCTCAAGTCCATTCTCTACATCTGTGTCTTTACTCCTGTCCTGCCCCTAGGTTCTTCATAACCGTTTTTTTTTTTTTTTTTTTTTTTTTTTTTACAATTCCATATATATGTGCTAGCATATGGTTTTCGTTTCTCTCTTTTTGAGTTCACTCTGTATGACAGACTCTGAGTCCATCCACCTCACTACAAATAATGCAATTTAGTTTCTTTTTATGGCTGAGTAATATTCTATTGTATATATGCGCCACATCTTCTTTATCCATTCATCTGTCGATGGACACATAGGTTGTTCCATGATATGCCTATTGTAAATAGAGCTGTAGTGAACATTGTGGTACATGACTCTTTTTGAATTATCGTTTTCTCAGGGTATATGCCCAGTAGTGGGATTGCTGGGTTGTATGGTTGTTCTATTTTTAGTTTTTTTATGGAACCTCCATACTGTTTTCCATAGTGACTGTATCAGTTTACATTCCCACCAACAGTGAAAGAGGGTTCCCTTTCACCAGACCCTCTCCATGATTTATTCTTTGTAGATTTTCTGATGATGGCCATTCTGACTGGTGTGAGGTGATACCTCATTGTAGTTTTGATTTGCATCTCTCTAATGATTAGTGATGCTCCGTATCCTTTCATGTGTTTGTTGGCAAGCTGTATGTCTTCTTTGGAGAAATGTCTGTTTAGGTTTTTGGCCCATTTTTGGATTGGGTTGTTTGTTTTTTTGAGATTGAGCTGCATGAGCTGCTTGTAAATTTTGGAGATTAATCCTTTACCGGTTGCTTCATTTGCAAATATTTATTTTCTCCTCTTCAGCGGGTAGTCTTTTTGTCTTGTTTATGGTTTCCTTTGCTGTCCAAAAGCTTTTAAGTTTCATTAGGTCCCACTTGTTTATTTTTATTTCCATTTCTCTAGGAGGTGGGTCAAAAAGGATCTTGCTGTGATTTCTGTCATAGAGTGTTCTGCCTATGTTTTCCTCTAAGAGTTTTATAATGTTTGGCCTTATATTTAGGTCTTTAATCCATTTTGGGTTTATTTTTGTATATGGTGCTAGGGAGTGCTCTAATTTCATTCTTTTACATGTAGCTGTCCAGTTTTCCCAGTACCACTTATTGAAGTGGCTGTCTTTTCTCCATTGTATATTCTTGCCTCCTTTATCAAAGATAAGGTGACCATATGTGTGTGGGCTTATCTCTGGGCTTTCTATCCTGTTCCATTGATCTATATTCCTGTTTTTGTGCCAGTACCATACTGTTTGATTACTGTAGCTTTGTAGTATAATCTGAAGTCAGGGAGCCTGATTCCTCCTGCTCAGTTTTTCTTTCTCAAGATTGCTTTGGATATTCAGGATCTCTTGTGATTTCATAAAAATTGTGAAATTTTTTGTTCTATTTCCGTGAAACATGCCATTGGTAGTTTGAAAGGGATTGCATTGAATCTGTAGATTGCTTTGGGTAGTATAGTCATTTTCACAATGTTGATCCTTCCAATCCAACAACATGGTATATCTCTCCATCTGTTTGTATCATCTTTAATTTCTTTCATCAGTGTCTTGTAGTTTTCTGCATACAGGTCTTTTATCTCCGTAGGTATGTTTATTCCTAGGTATTTTATTCTATTTGTTGCAATGGTAAATGGAGGTGTTTCATTAATTTCTCTTTCGGATTTTTCATCATTAGTGTATAGGAATGCAAGAGATTTCTGTGCCTTAATTTTGTACCCTGCTACTTTACCAAATTCATTGATTAGCTCTAGTAGTTTTCTGGTAGTGTCTTCAGGATTTTCTATGTATAGTATCATGTCATCTGCAAACAATGACAGCTTTACTTCTTTTCCGATTTCGACTCCTTTTATTTCTTTTTCTTCTCTGATTACTGTGGCTAAAACTTACAAAAGTATGTTGAATAATAGTGGAGAGAGTGGGCAACCTTGTCTTGTTCCTGATCTTAGTGGAAATGCTTTCAGATTTTCATCATTAAGAATGATGTTGGCTGTGGGTTTATCAGTATGATCTTTATTATGTTGAGGTTAGTTCCCTCTATGCCTACTTTCTGGAGGGGTTTTATCATAAATGTGTGTTGAAATTTGTCAAAAGCTTTTGCTGCATCTATTGAGATGATCATATGGTTTTTCTCCTTCAGTTTGTTAATATGGTGTATCACATTGATTGATTTGCATATATTGAAGAATACTTGCATTCGTGAGATAAACCCCACTTGATCATGATGTATGATCCTTTTAAATGTGCTGTTGGACTCCGCTTGCTAGTATTTTGTGGAGGATTTTTACATCTATGTTCATCAGTGATACTGGCCTGTAGTTTTCTTTGTGACATCTTTGTCTGGTTTTGGTATCAGGGTGATCGTGGCCTTGTAGATTGAGTTTGGGAGTGTTCCTCCCTCTGCTATATTTTGGAAGAGTTTGAGTAAGATAGGTGTTAGCTTTTCTCCAAATGTTTGATAGAATTCGCCTGTGAAGCCATTGGGTCCTGGGCTTTTGTTTTTTGGAAGATTTTTAAATCATAGTCTTAATTTCAGTGCTTGTGATTGCTCTGTTTATATTTTCTATTGCTTCCTGGTTCAGTTTTGGAAGGTTGTGCTTTTCTAAGAATTTGTCCATTTCTTCCAGGTTGTCCATTTTATTGGCATAGAGTTGCTTGTAGTAATCTCTCATGATCCTTTGTATTTCTGCAGTGTCTGTTGCTACTTCTCCTTTTTCATTTCTAATTCTATTAGTTTGAGTCTTCTCCCTTTTTTCTTGATGAGTCTGGCTAATGGTTTATCAATTTTGTTTATCTTCTCAAAAAAACAGCTTTTAGTTTTATTGATCTTCGGTATTGTTTCCTTCATTTCTGTTTCATTTTTTTCTGATCTGATATTTATTTTGATTTCTTTCCTTCTGCTAACTTTGGGGTTTCTTTTGCTCTTCTTTCTTTAATTGCTTTATGTGTAAGGTTAGGGTGTTTATTTGAGATGTTTCTTGTTTCTTGAGGTGGGATTGTATTGCTATATACTTCCCTCTTAGAACTGCTTTTCTGCATCCCATATGATTTGGGTCATTGCAATTTCATTGTCATATCTTTCTAGGTAGTTTTAAATTTACTCTTTGATTTCTTCAGTGATCTCTTGGTTATTAAGGAGTGTCTTGTTTAGCCTCCATGTGTTTGTATTTTTATAGATATTTTCCTGTAATTGATATGTAGTCTCACAGCACTGTGGTCGGAAAAGATACTTGATACGATTTCAATTTTTTTTAATTTACCAAGGCTTGATTTGTGACCCAAGATATGGTCTATCCTGGAGAATGTTCCATGAGCACTTGAGAAGAAATTGTATTCTCTTGTTTTTGGATGGAATGTCCTATAAATATCAATTAAGTCCATCTTGTTAAATGTATCATTTAAAGCTTGTTTATCCTTATTTATTTTCATTTTGGATGATCTGTCCATTGGTGAAAGTGGGATGTTAAAGTCCTGTAGTATGATTGTATTACTCTCGATTTCCCCTTTTATGGCTGTTAGCATGTGCCTTAAGTACTGAGGTCCTCCTATGTTGGGTGCATAAATATTTACAATTGTTATATCTTCTTCTTGGATCGATCCCTTGATCATTATGTAGTGTCCTTCTTTGTCTCTTGTAATAGTCTTTATTTTAAAGTCTATTTTGTCTGATATGAGAATAGCTACTCCAGCTTTCTTTTGGTTTCCATTTGCATGCAATATCTTTTTCTATCCCCTCACTTTCAGTCTGTATGTGTCCCTAGGTCTGAAGTGAATCTTTTGTAGACAGCATATATACAGGTCTCATTTTTGTATCCATTCAGCCAGTCTGTGTCTTTTTGTTGGAACATTTAATCCATTTACATTTAAGGTAATTATTGATATGTATGTTTCTATTCACATTTTCTTAATTATTTTGGGTTTGTTATTGTAGGTCTTTTCCTTCTCTTGTGTTTCCTGCCTAGAGAAGTTCCTTTAGCATTTGTTGTAAAGCTGGTTTGGTGGTGTTGAAATCTCTTAGCTTTTTCTTGTCTGTAAATGTTTTAATTTCTCTGATGACTGAATGAGTTCCTTGCTAGTAGAGTAATCTTGGTTGTAGGTTTTTCCCTTTCATCACTTTAAACGTGTCCTGCCACTCCCTTCTGGCTTGCAGAGTTTCTGCTGAAAGAGCAGCTGTTAACCTTATGGGGATTCTCTTATATGTTATTTGTTGCTTTTCCCTTGTTGCTTTTAATATTTTTTCATTGTATTTAATTTTTAATTGTTTAATTAATATGTGTCTTGCCGTGTTTCTCTTTGGATTTATCCTGTATGGGGCTCCCTGCATTTCCTGGACTTGATTAACTATTACCTTTCCCATATTAGGGAAGTTTTCAACTATAATCTCTGCAAATATTTTCTCAGTCCCTTTCTTTTTTTCTTCTTCTTCTGGGACCCCTATAATTCAAATGTTGGCACATTTAATGTTGTCCCAGAGGTCTCTGAGACTGTCCTCAATTCTTTTCATTCTTTTTTGTTTATTCTTCTCTGCAGTAGTTATTTCCACTATTTTATCTTCCAGGTCACTTATCCGTTCTTCTGCCTCAGTTTTTCTGCAATTGATTCCTTCTAGAGATTTAAAAATTTCATTTATTGTGTTTCATCATTGTTTGTTTGCTTTTTAGGTCTTCTAGGCCACTGTTAAATGTTTCTTGTGTTTTCTCCATTCTATTTCCAAGATTTTGGATCATCTTTACTATCATTATTCTGAATTCTTTTTCAGGTAGAGTGCCTATTTCCTCTTCACTTGTTTGGTCTGGTGGGTTTTTACCTTGCTCCTTCATCTGCTGTGCATTTCTCTGTCTTCTCATTTTGCTTAACTTACTTGGTTTGGGGTGTCCTTTTCGCAGGCTGCAGGTTCGTAGTTCCCATTGTTTTTGGTGTCTACCCATAGTGGTTAAGGTTGTTTCAGTGGGTTGTTTAGGCTTTCTGGTAGAGGCGACTGGTGCCTGTGTTTTGGAGGATGAGCCTGGATCTTGTCTTTCTGGTGGGCAGGACCGCATCCAGTGGTGTGTTTTGGGGTGTCTGTGACCTTATTATGATTTTAGGCAGACTCTATGCCAATGGGTGGGTTTGTGTTCCTGTCTTGCTAGTTGTTTGGTATAGGGTGTCCAGCACTGTAGCTTGCTGGTCGCTGAGTGAAGCTGGGTCTTAGCATTGAGATGGAGATCTCTGGGAGAGGTTTCACCATTTGATATTATGTGGAGCTGGGAGGTCTCTGGTGTACCAATGTCCTGAACTTGGCTCTCCCACCTCAGAGGCACAGGCCTGACAGCTGGCCAGAGCACCAAGACCCTGTTAGCCCCACGACTCAGAACAAAAGGGAGGAAAAAGAAAGAAGAATAAAATAAAGTTATCAAAATAAAAAATAATTATTAGAAGTAAAAAAAATAAAAGTAATAAACAAAGAAAATAAAGAAAGAAGGAAAGAAGAGAGCAACCAAACCAAAGCATAAATCCACCAATGATAATGAGCACTAAAAACTATACTAGGAAAAAAAAAAAAAAAACGGACAGAGAGAACCCTAGGACAAATGGTAAAAGCAAAGCCATACAGACAAAATCACACACAGAATCATACACCTACACACCCACAAAAAGAGAAAAAGGGAAAAATATATATCTTTGCTCCCAAAGTCCACCTCCTCAATTTGGGATGATTCGTTGTCTATTCAGGTATTCCACAGATGCAGGGTACATCAAGTTGATTGTGGAGATTTAATCCGCTGCTCCTGAGGCTGCTGGGTGAAATTTCCCTTTCTCTTCTTTGTTCACACAGCTCCTGGGGTTCAGCTTTGGATATGGACCTGCCTCTGCATGTAGATCGCCTGAGGGCATCTGTTCTTCGCTCAGACAGGACGGGGTTAAAGGAGCAGCTGATTCTGGGGCTCTGGCTCACTCAGGCCACGGGGAGGGAGGCGGATGCAGGGCCAGCCTGCGGTGGCAGAGGCCGGCATGGCATAGCACCAGCCTGAGGTGTGCCCTCTGTTCTCCCAGGAAAGTTGTCCCTGGATCCCGGGACCCTGGCAGTGGCAGGCAGCACAGGCTCCCTGGAGGGTTGGTGTGGGTAGTAACCTGTACTTGGCACACAGGCTTCTTGGTGTCAGCAGCAGCAGCCTTATCTCATGCCCGTCTCTGTGGTCTGCGCCGATAGCCGCGGCTCGTGCCCGTCTCTGGAGCTCCTTTAAGAGACGCTGTTAATCCCCTATCCTCATGCACCAGGAAACAAAGAGGCAAGGAAAAGTCTCTTGCCTCTTCAGCAGCTCCAGACTTTTGCCTGGACTCCCTCCCGGCTAGCTGTGGCCCATTAGCCCCCTTCAGGCTGTGTTCACGCAGCCAACCCCAGTCCTCTCCCTGGGGTCTGACCTCTGAAGCCCGAGCCTCAGCTCCCAGCCCCTGCCCATCCAGGCAAGTGAGCAGACAAGCCTCGGGCTGGTGAGTGCAGGTCAGCACCAGTCCTCTATGTGGGAATCTCTCCGCTTTGCCCTCCGCACCCCTGTTGCTGTGCTCTCCTCCATGGTTCCAGAGCTCCCCACCTCCGCCACCCGCAGTCTCTACCCGTGAAGGGGCTTCCTAGTGTGTGGAAACCTTTCCTCCTTCACAGCTCCCTCCCACTGGTGCAGGTCCCGTCTCTATTCTTTTGTCTCTATTTTTTCTTTTTTCTTTTGCCCTACCCAGGTACGTGGGGAGTTTCTTGCCTTTTGGGAGGTCTGAGGTCTTCTGCCAGCGTTCAGTAGGTGTTCTGTAGGAGCTGTTCCACATGTAGATGTATTTCTGATGCATTTGTGGAGAGGAAGGTGATCTCCGCGTCTTACTCTTCCACCATCTTGAAGCTCCTCCCATGTTTCTCATTCATTTTTATGGCTGAGTAGTATTCCATTGTATATATATACCACTTAACGCTTTATCCATTCATCTGTTGATGGACATTTAGGTTGTTTCCATATCCCAGAAATTGTAAATAATGCTACTATGAACATTGGGGTGCATGTATCTTTTAGAATTAGTGGTTTTGTTTTCTTTGAATATATACCCAGGTATGGAATTCCTGGGTCATATGGTAGTTTTATTTTTAGTTTTTTTAAGGAAACTTCATACTGTTTTCCATGGTGGCTGCTTCAACTTACATTCCCACCAACAGTGTATGAGGGTTCCCTTTTCTCCACATCCTCATCAACATTTGTTACTTGTGTTCTTTTTGATGATAGCCATTCTGACAGGTGTGAGGTGATATCTCATTGTGGTTTTGATTTGCATTTCCCTGATGACTAGGAATGTTGAGCATCTTTTCAGATGCCTTTTGGCCTTCTGCATTTCTTCTTTGGAAAAATGTCCATTCACATCTTCTGCCCTTTTCTTAAAGCAGGTTTTTGTGTTTGTTTGTTTGTTTTTGATATTGGGTTGTATGAGCTGTTTATATATGTTGGGTATTAATCCCTTATTAGTCATATCATTTACAGATATTTTCTCCCATTCAAAAGTTGTCTTTTCATTTTGTCAGTGGTTTCCTTTGCTGTGCAAATCTTTCAAGTTTAATTAGTCCCATTTGTTTATTTTTGCTTTTATTTCCTTTTCTTTGGGAGATGCATCCAAAAAAATATTGCTGAGGTTTATGTCAAAAAGTGTTCTGTCTCTGTTTTCCTCTAGGAGTTTTATAGTATCAGGTCTTAGAATTAGGTGTTTAATCGATTTTGAGTTTATTTTTGTATATGGTGTTAGAGAATGTTCTAATTTCATTCTTTTACATGTATTTGTCCGGTTTTCTTAGCACCACTTATTGAAGATTCTGTGTTTTCTCCATTGTATATTCTTGCTTCCTTTGTCATAGATTAATTGACCATAAGTTTGTGGGTTTATTTCGGGGATCTCTATCCTGTTCCATTGATCCATGTGTGTGTTGTGTGTGTGTGTGTGTGTGTGTGTGTGCGCGCGCGCGCGCGCGTGCACACCAGGACCATACTGTTTTGATTACTGTAGCTTTGTAGTATAGTCTGAAGTCAGGGAACATTGTTCCTCCAGCTCCATTCTCCTTTCTCAAGATTGCTTTGGATATTCAGGGTTTTTGTGTTTCCATATAAATTTAAAAATATTTTGTTCTAGTTTTGTAAAAAAATGCCATTTGTATTTTGATAGGGATTGCATTGAACCTGTAGATTGCCTTGGATAGTATGGTTATTTTAACAGTATTGATTCTTCCAATCCAAGAACATGGTATATCTTTCCATCTGTTTGTGTCATCTTCAATTTCTTTCATCAGCATCTTACAGTTTTCAGAGTACAGGTTTTTGCCTCCCTAGGCAGGTTTTTTGCTAGGTATTTTATTTTATTTTTTTTGATGTGAAGGTAAATGGGTTTGTTTCCTTAATGTCTGTTTCTGATATTTTATTGTTCATGTATAGAAATGCAACAGACATCCATATACTAATTTTGTATCCTGCAACTGTACTGAATTCATTGATGAGTTCTAGTGGTGTCTTTAGGATTTTCTATGTATAGTAGCATGTCATCTGCAAACAGTGACAGTTTAACTTCTTTTCCAACTTGGATTCCTTTTATTTCTTTTTCTTCTCTGATCATCATGGCTAGGATTTCCAAAGCTATGTTGAATAAAAATGGCAAGAGTGAAGTCTTTATTCCCATCCTGTGGGCATCCTTGTCTTGATTCTGATCTTAGAGGAAATGCTTTCAGCTTTTTACCATAGAGTATAATGTTAGCTGTGTTTTAGTCATATATGGCCTTTATTATGTTGAGATAGGTTCCCTCTGTGCTCACTTTCTGGAAAGTTTTTATCATAAATGGGTGTTGAATTTTGTCAAAAGCTTTTTCTGCATCTATTGAGATGATTATATACTTTTTATGCTTCAATTTGTCATTGATTGATTTCCAGATATTGAAGAATCCTTGCATCCCTATGGTAAATCCCACTTGATCTTGGTGTATGACCCTTTCAATGTATTATTGGATTCAGCCTGCTGGTATTTTGTTGATTTTTTTGCATTTATGTTCATCAGTGATATGGGCCTGTAATTTTCTCTTTATTTATTTGTGTGTGTCTGTGATATCTTTGTATGGTTTTGGTATCAGGGTGATCCTGGCCTCATACAGTGAGTTTGGAAGTAATCCTTCCTTCGTAATTTGGAACTTGAGAAGGATAGGTGTTAACTCTTCTCTAAGTATTTGGTAGAATTCACCTGTGAAGCCATCTGGTTCTGGACTTTTGTTTGTGGGGAGTTTTTAAATTACTGATTCAATTTCAGTAGTGGTAACTAGCTTGTCCTTATTTTCTTCCATATATTATTGGAAGATTTAATTGTATTAAAATGACCATACTATCCAAGGCAATCTACAGATTTAATTCAATCCTTCTCAAAATACCAATGGCATTTCCCACAAAGGTAGAATAATTTTAAAATTTGTATGGAAAAACAAAAGACCCTAAATAGTCAAAGCAATCCTGAGAAAAGGCAATCCTATCTTGGGGATTTGCTGGTCTGCTGGTGATTGGGCCATTTCTTGACAGGGTTGGCTGCAGGGCCTTGGAGGTCCTGGTGCTTTTATTGGCCACTGGTAGGTGGGGCTGGATCCTGGGCCCCCTAGTAGTTAGAGCCAGGTCCTGGGGCAGCTGGGGGCTCAGTTGGTCCTAAGGCATCTGGCCTGCTAATGTGTCCCTGCCTAGCTAGCTGCATGGCCTGAAGCATGCCAAGACTGGTGCCCACCAGCTGGTTGTTGGGGCTATGTCCCAGGAGTAATAAGCAAAAGGGAGAATCTAAAATGGTGCTTTGCAGCATTAGTGTCCTCATGGTAGGATGAGCTCCCTAAAATATCTACTGCAGCATCTATGTCCCCAGGGTGAGTCCCAATTGCCTCCTGCCTCTCTGGGAGATTCTCCATGATCAGCAAGTGAGTCTGATCCAGGCGCCTTTCAAAGTACTGCTCTGTCCTGGGTCTCAGAGCATGTGAGATATTGTGTGCACTCTTTATGACTGGAGTCTCTGTTTCCCACAGCCATTTCTTGCTCCAGAAATAAGCCCACTGGCTTTCAAAGCCAAACATTCTGAGTGCTCATCTCCCCAGTACAGGACCTCCAGGCTAGCGAGCCCAACGTGGGGCTCAAACTCCTCATCCCTCTGCAATTTTAATTGTCCTCCTGTGTTTGGGTCACCTATCCATGAGTATTGGTCCTGACTCTACTGTGTCTCTGCCCCTCCTACCCGTTTCATTGTGGTTCCTTCTTTATATCTTTATAAAAGAAAGAAGATCTTTCCTGTTGGTCTTCAGGTCATTCACACTGATAGCTCCTTTGTAAATAGCTATAACTTTTGTATACCCATGGGAGCAAAGAAAAACCATACAAACTTATTTTATACATTAAAAGGAAAAAAAAGGAAGGAAACCCAGAACTTCAGAATCCTAGGTGGGTTACCTTCTTCATTTCAAAAATGCTGTCTCTCTTTCTCCTGCAAATTCTTTGATTTCTATGAATACTCTTCTTGATTGGTTAGTTGTTTCTAAAATAGATCACCAAGCTCATGAATGTCCTTAATGACACTGAATGATGCAATTTATGCTTTTGTGTGATGCTTGGGTCCTGATCACAGTATGATGCAGGGAACACTGTGTCATCCTTGTGCTGTGCATGACACTCTAGGCCTGGAAGTAAGGGTGATTCCAAGTAGGCACAGTAGTACGTGGAGAAGCCATCAGTCACTAGCAGGACAAAGAAGCCACAGCCATACCACAATCTTAAATGCAGAGTTAGAGATTTAAACCTCTGGGAACAAGTGTAGAGGAAAGGGAGAGAGGAAGGGATTAACTTTATTGAGGGTCCAAGTAGTTGATATTTGAATCAGGAATTGAAGAAAATGAGAGATATTTAATGACTGCTACTGGCCAGGTATTTATTGACATGTAATTTCCTTAGGTCCCTGACAGGTATTACTAATTCCAGTTCTGTATATGAGGACACAGAGGCATAAGTACATTGTCCAACACTACACCTCTGGCAAGCCAAGATTAAACCCAAATTATTTTTCTCCGAGCTCTGTGTTCACATCATAAATAAAAGGTTAGGGCAGGTGAGAAGGTCATTTTGGGCAAGAAAGTTGACTTCCACTCAAGTGGAAGTAGTACTGTGAGAAGGAAAAAGATGATTCTATGAAGTTGAAGTATGAATATATGAAAGGAATGGAAGAAAGTAGTCAGGGTTAAGTCTGGATTTCAGTTAGATAATTTACCATGCTAAAGAGTTTGAATATAAGATAGGCATTATCATTTTTTTTTTTAATATGGAAATGGAGGAACACACTGTCCTAGCTGAAAACTCACTTCTGGCAACTTTGTGGATAGTGTATGGAATGGGAAGAGACTGAGGCATGAATACCAGTAATGAAGCTATTAAAATAATAAAGGGAGAGGGGATGAAATTCAGAAATAAGACAGTGGAATTGGGGATGGAGAAGAATGGGATTAGATCAGTGCTTTTCAAACTTTGTGGGGAATATGGATCACATTGGATCTTGGTAACTACAGAGTTTTATTCAGTAAATCTGAGGCATGGCTTGAGAAGGTTTTTGCCACCAAAATGCTGACATGGACATTTTAGACGGTTTCATTTTGATGAGTACTGATTTGGTGGCATCTTCAAAGTTGTGGCAGAGAGACTACCTCTGCACATGCCATGGACTCTGTTCTTGATATTGTGTAATGTCTTTACTGAGGTGTTGAGTGTTAAATTTCTCTGGCATACAAGAACTGATTTGTGAGGAGGCTCAAGATTGCTTTGGATATTCAGGGTTTTTGTGTTTCCATATAAATTTAAAAATATTTTGTTCTAGTTTTGTAAAAAAATGCCATTTGTATTTTGATAGGGATTGCATTGAACCTGTAGATTGCCTTGGATAGTATGGTTATTTTAACAGTATTGATTCTTCCAATCCAAGAACATGGTATATCTTTCCATCTGTTTGTGTCATCTTCAATTTCTTTCATCAGCATCTTACAGTTTTCAGAGTACAGGTTTTTGCCTCCCTAGGCAGGTTTTTTGCTAGGTATTTTATTTTATTTTTTTTGATGTGAAGGTAAATGGGTTTGTTTCCTTAATGTCTGTTTCTGATATTTTATTGTTCATGTATAGAAATGCAACAGACATCCATATACTAATTTTGTATCCTGCAACTGTACTGAATTCATTGATGAGTTCTAGTGGTGTCTTTAGGATTTTCTATGTATAGTAGCATGTCATCTGCAAACAGTGACAGTTTAACTTCTTTTCCAACTTGGATTCCTTTTATTTCTTTTTCTTCTCTGATCATCATGGCTAGGATTTCCAAAGCTATGTTGAATAAAAATGGCAAGAGTGAAGTCTTTATTCCCATCCTGTGGGCATCCTTGTCTTGATTCTGATCTTAGAGGAAATGCTTTCAGCTTTTTACCATAGAGTATAATGTTAGCTGTGTTTTAGTCATATATGGCCTTTATTATGTTGAGATAGGTTCCCTCTGTGCTCACTTTCTGGAAAGTTTTTATCATAAATGGGTGTTGAATTTTGTCAAAAGCTTTTTCTGCATCTATTGAGATGATTATATACTTTTTATGCTTCAATTTGTCATTGATTGATTTCCAGATATTGAAGAATCCTTGCATCCCTATGGTAAATCCCACTTGATCTTGGTGTATGACCCTTTCAATGTATTATTGGATTCAGCCTGCTGGTATTTTGTTGATTTTTTTGCATTTATGTTCATCAGTGATATGGGCCTGTAATTTTCTCTTTATTTATTTGTGTGTGTCTGTGATATCTTTGTATGGTTTTGGTATCAGGGTGATCCTGGCCTCATACAGTGAGTTTGGAAGTAATCCTTCCTTCGTAATTTGGAACTTGAGAAGGATAGGTGTTAACTCTTCTCTAAGTATTTGGTAGAATTCACCTGTGAAGCCATCTGGTTCTGGACTTTTGTTTGTGGGGAGTTTTTAAATTACTGATTCAATTTCAGTAGTGGTAACTAGCTTGTCCTTATTTTCTTCCATATATTATTGGAAGATTTAATTGTATTAAAATGACCATACTATCCAAGGCAATCTACAGATTTAATTCAATCCTTCTCAAAATACCAATGGCATTTCCCACAAAGGTAGAATAATTTTAAAATTTGTATGGAAAAACAAAAGACCCTAAATAGTCAAAGCAATCCTGAGAAAAGGCAATCCTATCTTGGGGATTTGCTGGTCTGCTGGTGATTGGGCCATTTCTTGACAGGGTTGGCTGCAGGGCCTTGGAGGTCCTGGTGCTTTTATTGGCCACTGGTAGGTGGGGCTGGATCCTGGGCCCCCTAGTAGTTAGAGCCAGGTCCTGGGGCAGCTGGGGGCTCAGTTGGTCCTAAGGCATCTGGCCTGCTAATGTGTCCCTGCCTAGCTAGCTGCATGGCCTGAAGCATGCCAAGACTGGTGCCCACCAGCTGGTTGTTGGGGCTATGTCCCAGGAGTAATAAGCAAAAGGGAGAATCTAAAATGGTGCTTTGCAGCATTAGTGTCCTCATGGTAGGATGAGCTCCCTAAAATATCTACTGCAGCATCTATGTCCCCAGGGTGAGTCCCAATTGCCTCCTGCCTCTCTGGGAGATTCTCCATGATCAGCAAGTGAGTCTGATCCAGGCGCCTTTCAAAGTACTGCTCTGTCCTGGGTCTCAGAGCATGTGAGATATTGTGTGCACTCTTTATGACTGGAGTCTCTGTTTCCCACAGCCATTTCTTGCTCCAGAAATAAGCCCACTGGCTTTCAAAGCCAAACATTCTGAGTGCTCATCTCCCCAGTACAGGACCTCCAGGCTAGCGAGCCCAACGTGGGGCTCAAACTCCTCATCCCTCTGCAATTTTAATTGTCCTCCTGTGTTTGGGTCACCTATCCATGAGTATTGGTCCTGACTCTACTGTGTCTCTGCCCCTCCTACCCGTTTCATTGTGGTTCCTTCTTTATATCTTTATAAAAGAAAGAAGATCTTTCCTGTTGGTCTTCAGGTCATTCACACTGATAGCTCCTTTGTAAATAGCTATAACTTTTGTATACCCATGGGAGCAAAGAAAAACCATACAAACTTATTTTATACATTAAAAGGAAAAAAAAGGAAGGAAACCCAGAACTTCAGAATCCTAGGTGGGTTACCTTCTTCATTTCAAAAATGCTGTCTCTCTTTCTCCTGCAAATTCTTTGATTTCTATGAATACTCTTCTTGATTGGTTAGTTGTTTCTAAAATAGATCACCAAGCTCATGAATGTCCTTAATGACACTGAATGATGCAATTTATGCTTTTGTGTGATGCTTGGGTCCTGATCACAGTATGATGCAGGGAACACTGTGTCATCCTTGTGCTGTGCATGACACTCTAGGCCTGGAAGTAAGGGTGATTCCAAGTAGGCACAGTAGTACGTGGAGAAGCCATCAGTCACTAGCAGGACAAAGAAGCCACAGCCATACCACAATCTTAAATGCAGAGTTAGAGATTTAAACCTCTGGGAACAAGTGTAGAGGAAAGGGAGAGAGGAAGGGATTAACTTTATTGAGGGTCCAAGTAGTTGATATTTGAATCAGGAATTGAAGAAAATGAGAGATATTTAATGACTGCTACTGGCCAGGTATTTATTGACATGTAATTTCCTTAGGTCCCTGACAGGTATTACTAATTCCAGTTCTGTATATGAGGACACAGAGGCATAAGTACATTGTCCAACACTACACCTCTGGCAAGCCAAGATTAAACCCAAATTATTTTTCTCCGAGCTCTGTGTTCACATCATAAATAAAAGGTTAGGGCAGGTGAGAAGGTCATTTTGGGCAAGAAAGTTGACTTCCACTCAAGTGGAAGTAGTACTGTGAGAAGGAAAAAGATGATTCTATGAAGTTGAAGTATGAATATATGAAAGGAATGGAAGAAAGTAGTCAGGGTTAAGTCTGGATTTCAGTTAGATAATTTACCATGCTAAAGAGTTTGAATATAAGATAGGCATTATCATTTTTTTTTTTAATATGGAAATGGAGGAACACACTGTCCTAGCTGAAAACTCACTTCTGGCAACTTTGTGGATAGTGTATGGAATGGGAAGAGACTGAGGCATGAATACCAGTAATGAAGCTATTAAAATAATAAAGGGAGAGGGGATGAAATTCAGAAATAAGACAGTGGAATTGGGGATGGAGAAGAATGGGATTAGATCAGTGCTTTTCAAACTTTGTGGGGAATATGGATCACATTGGATCTTGGTAACTACAGAGTTTTATTCAGTAAATCTGAGGCATGGCTTGAGAAGGTTTTTGCCACCAAAATGCTGACATGGACATTTTAGACGGTTTCATTTTGATGAGTACTGATTTGGTGGCATCTTCAAAGTTGTGGCAGAGAGACTACCTCTGCACATGCCATGGACTCTGTTCTTGATATTGTGTAATGTCTTTACTGAGGTGTTGAGTGTTAAATTTCTCTGGCATACAAGAACTGATTTGTGAGGAGGCTGGAGAAGATGGTGGAAGAGTAAGACGCGGAGATCACCTTCCTCCCCACAGATACATCAGAAATACATCTACACGTGGAACTGCTCCTATAGAACACCCACTGATCGCCGGCAGAAGACCTCAGACCTCCCAAAAGGCAAGAAACTCCCCACGTACCTGGGTAGGGCAAAAGAAAATAGAATAAACAGAGACGAAAGAATAGGGACAGGAACTGCACCAGTGGGAGGGAGCTGTGAAGGAGGAAAGGTTTCCACACACTAGGAAGCCCCTTCGCGGGCTGAGACTGTGGGTGGCGGAGCGGGGAGCTTCGGAGCCACGGAGGAGAGCGCAGCAACGGGGGTGCGGAGGGCAAAGCGGAGAGATTCCCGCACAGAGGATCGGTGCCGACCGGCACTCACCAGCCCGAGAGGCTTGTCTGCTCAGCGGCCGGGGCGGGCGGGGGCTGGGAGCTGAGGCTCCGGCTTCGGTCGATGGCGGGAGAGGACTGGAGTTGGTGGCGTGAACACAGCCTGGAGGGGTTAGTGCACCACAGCTAGGCGGGAGGGAGTCCGGGAAAAATTCTGGACCTGCCGAAGGGGCAAGAGACTTTTTCTTGCCTTTTTGTTTCCTGGTGCGCGAGGAGAGGGGATTAAGAGCAGCGCTGGGAGAGGACTGGGGTTGGCAGCGCGAACACAGCCTGCAGGGGGTTAGTGCGCCACGGCTGGGAAGCCGGGAGGGAGTCCGGGGAAAAGTCTGGACCTGCCGAAGAGGCAAGAGACTTTTTCTTCCCTCTTTGTTTCCTGGTGCGCGAGGAGAGGGGATTAAGAGCACTGCTTAAAGGAGCTCCAGAGACGGGCACAAGCCGTGGCTAAAAGCGCAGACCCCAGAGACGAGCATGAGACGCTAAGGCTGCTGCTGCCGCCACCAAGAAGCCTGTGTGCGAGCACAGGTCACTCTCCACACCGCCCCTCCCGGGAGCCTGTGCAGCCCGCCACTGCCAGGGTCCGGGGATCCAGGGACAACTTCCCCGGGAGAACGCACGGCGCGCCTCAGGCTGGTGCAACGTCACGCCGGCTTCTGCCGCCGCAGGCTCGCCCCGCATCCGTACCCCTCCCTGCCCCCGGCCTGAGTGAGCCAGAGCCCGCGAATCAGCTGCTCCTTTAACCCCGTCCTGTCTGAGCGAAGAGCAGATGCCCTCAGGCGACCAACACGCAGGGGCGGGGCCAAATCCAAAGCTGAACCTCCGGAGCTGTGCGAACAAAGAAGAGAAAGGGAAATCTCTCCCAGCAGCCTCAGGAGCAGGGGATTAAATCTCCACAATCAACCTGATGTACCCTGCATCTGTGGAATACCTGAATAGACAACGAATCATCCCAAATTGAGGAGGTGGACTTTGGGAGCAAGATATATTATTTTTTCCCCTTTTCCTCTTTTTGTGAGTGTGTGTGTGTATGCTTCTGTGTGAGATTTTGTCTGTTTAGCTTTGCTTTCACCATTTGTCCTAGGGTTCCGACCGTCCGGGTTTTCTTTCTTTTTTTTTTTACTTTAAACAAATTTTTTTCTTAATAATTATTTTTTATTTTAATAACTTTATTTTATTTTATCTTTATTTTTATCCTCTTTCTTTCTTTCTTTCTTTCTATTTTTTCTCCCTTTTATTCTGAGGCGTGTGGAGGACAGGCTCTTGGTGCTCCAGCGAGCAGTCAGGGCTGTGCCACTGAGGTGGGAGAGCCAACTTCAGGACACTGGTCCACAAGAGACCTCCCAGCTCCACATAATATCAAATGGCGAAAATCTCCCAGAGATCTCCATCTCAACACCAGCACCCAGCTTCACTCAACGACCAGCAAGCTACACTGCTGGACACCCTATGCCAAACAACTAGCAAGACAGGAACACAACCCCACCCATTAGCAGAGAGGCTGCCTAAAATCATAATAAGGCAACAGACCCACCAGAACATAGGCACTAGTCCCCTCCACCAGGAAGCCTACACAACCCACTGAACCAACCTTAGCCACTGGGGACAGACACCAAAAACAACGGGAACTATAAACCTGCAGCCTGCAAAAAGGAGACCTCAAACACAGTAAGATAAGCAAAATGAGAAGACAGAAAAACACACAGCAGATGAAGGAGCAAGGTAAAAACCCACCAGACCTAACAAATGAAGAGGAAATAGGCAGTCTACCTGAAAAAGAATTCAGAATAATGATAGTAAAGATGATCCAAAATCTTGGAAATAGAATAGAGAAAATGCAAGAAACATTTAACAAGGACCTAGAAGAACTAAAGAGGAAACAAGCAATGATGAACAACACAATAAATGAAATAAAAAATACTCTAGAAGGGATCAATAGCAGAATAAGTGAGGCAGAAGAACAGATAAGTGACCTGGAAGGTAAAATAGTGGAAATAACTACTGCAGAGCAGAATAAAAAAATAGGAATGAAAAGAACTGAGGACAGTCTCAGAGACCTCTGGGACAACATTAAATGCACCAACGTTCAAATTATAGGGGTCCCAGAAGAAGAAGAGAAAAAGAAAGGGACTGAGAAAATATTTGAAGAGATTATAGTTGAAAACTTCTCTAGTATGGGAAAGGAGATAGTTAATCAAGTCCAGGAAGCACAGAGAGTCCCATACAGGATAAATCCAAGGAGAAACATGCCAAGACACATATTAATCAAACTATCAAAAATTAAAATACAAAGAAAATATATTAAAAGCAACAAGGAAACAACAAATAACAAGAACTGACTTGTAAGCCATAGCTCAGGGACTAAGATGATTTGATCCTTTCTCTATCAGCAGGTCTTTGCATAGTCCATTCAATCATCATTAAAGAGACTCATATTTTTATACCATAAAATACTCTGAGTCATTGATCTCATTTGGCACATCATACTTCTCTTTTATTCAGTTGTTAACTTTCGCAAGTCTTAAGCATTCAGATATTGATTACTCTGCTTATCCACTCGGTAGATCAAGGAGTTTCATCCACGTATCCTCAAGATATTTCTGACTTGCAGTTAGTTCTCGTTTCCTACATTCGACTTGAGTTATACACACACCTTTTAATTCATTAGGCCACTACACATTCTTGTTTAAATTGCATTTCCTTTTCTTCTTAATTGACTTCATGGCTCTCTAAATAATTATAGTATTGAGATGCATTGGAATATTATCATTTTACTTATTTAAATGAGTTAATTGCATTCAAATTAACTATTCGATTGAGCTAAATAGTGAAAACATTCCATCCACTGGTTTATGCTCAGTTGCCTTGTAATTATGATCAAAGTCTGTAATCTTGGCTATTTTTATTCTACTCTTTGCTCTGTTGTGGTGTTACAGCTCAACTTTTGAATAAACTTAATTAAAGCTTTTGGAAATGCAAAGTGGTCTGCATCAGGAGTAGTTTATATATGGCCATTTTTGTATGTGGATGGATGCGTGCATGTTTTGGAAGATGAAGAAGTCAAGCATATAACATTTCTGGGTTTATGTCAAGATGTGCTTCTTTCAGGGGTTGAATGAGACCTATATGATTCTCAGGGGTATAAAGTTCTATCTTTGATCCAATTTTCCAGCAATTTTCTGTGGAATTTTATCATCAGTTTCCTACCACCACCACACTTGTGGAAGTTCACAGATTCAGGGTAGAAACTTAATATTGTAAGGATGTTTCAAAGAGGGCAAGTACAAGTGATGCCAATTAAAAATTTAAAAAATTAAAAAAAAAAAAACCCTGAGAAATTCCACCAGGATTCTAAAGCAGTTCTAAAGAGGATACCAAAAGTACATAAAATGGTATGTGACACATAGGAGACCCTCATTACATATTTGTTTAGTGAATGAATAACTCGAAAAGTAAGAGCTCTTGACATATGAGTCTAACTTATTTAGGCTGAATTAACGTTAGTGATTACAGGTGGCTATACCTTCTTTTAATTTGACATCAGTATCATCAACTTAGCACCTTCCTTAGGGCCCCCACCACTTCTTTGTTCCTAAGACCATAAATCAGAGGATTTAGCAAAGGTGTGAGAATAGGGCCAAGTACAAGGAGGACCTGGCCCAGCTTGGGATTATGATAGGAATTAGGCCTCATGTAGACCACCATGGCAGGGCCATAATAGAGGCACACTGCAGTCAAGTGGGAAGAGCAAGTGGCTAAGGCTTTGTCCCTTCCCTCTGGGGATTTCATGTGGAGGGTGGCGAGGAAGATGAGAGCATAAGAGGACATGATAAGGGATAAGGGGATGAGGATCACCACAATGCTTGTCACTGTCACAGCCTTCTCATAGGCAGAGACGTCATCACAGGCCAATTTTAGAATGGCCATGACCTCACAGAGGAAATGGGAGATCTCTCTGGAACCACAGATGGGGAAATGCATGGTGTAGGCCGTGTGTGCGAGTGATGTAAGGGCGCCCCCAGCCCAGATGGCAGCCATCTGCAGACAGACCTTCTGGCTCATGATGAGGGTGTATCTCAGAGGGTTACAGATGGCCACATACCGGTCATAGGACATGAGGGTGATGAGGATGCACTCAGCAATTCCTAGAGTCAAGAAGAAGAAGATCTGAGTCCCACAGGCCACTCGTGATATGTTTCTCCTCCCGGAGAAGAAATTGGTTGCCATCTTGGGTACTGTGCTAGAGATTAACGTCATGTCCATGAGAGCCAGTTGGCTGAGCAGGAAGTACATGGGCGTGTGGAGGTGAGAATCCACGCAGATCAGGAGAATCAGGACAAAGTTCAAAGTCAGAGCCACAATGTAAATCACAAGCATAGCACCAATAAAAAATCTGATATGTTTCATATCCAGGAAAAGGCCTAGGAGGATGAAATCTGCTCCTGAGGTTTCATTTCTTTTATCCATGCCTATGCTTTGTTGTAAACAATTAAATAACAGAAGGAAAACATAACAAGATATTATGAAGTGCTACAAACAATGGATTTAATCCTTCAAAACGCTTTCCTCTCTCATCTTTAACCAGGATCCATTAGAGAGTGCAAACATGTTAAAGAGGCATTTGCAATTTTCATAGGCTTTAACCTGATTTCTGTCTCCCTACATTCTTATTCTCAGGAAAGAGTCACTGGTCACAGAAATTACTGCACACTGCTATAGCCAAGTGGCCCAAGTCCTGGAGAAGGGGGAGGGGGTCACAAAGATGGTGGTACATCAGGGGAAGCCCTTCAAAGATAAGTTCTCCTGCAACCTTTTCTCCCTCAAATTTTGATTTCCAGGTTCAAATAGAACTTATTTTAACCTAACACCTCAGATGATTATGATGTTCCCAATCACAAGGACTGTGCTTGGAAAGAAGTTTAATTATCTCCATCAAGAGACTAAGGGAGAAAATCAGTTGTCTTGCATTATGTTGTTATTTCATGTCAGAGAAGGAACTTGTTCAACTTGTACATTGCCTTCCTCACTGATTATTTTTGTGTCAATAGTTTATTATATTTTATGTCTTGCTGTTTTCTACTAATTTAAATTGTAACATTCTATTCAACAAGGCTTTAAAATATTTCATAACAGAAATAAGTATTATTTCTTTAAATTCAAGTTCTTTGGGTTTAAACATCATCCATGTTGTTTTCATGTTATTTTATTTTTTTATTAACTGATATTGGAATATAGTTGCTTTACAATGTTGTGTTAGTTTCTGCTGTACAGCAAAGTGAATCAGTTATATGTATACAGTATCTACGCTTTTTTAGATTCACTTCCCATCTAGGTCACCACAGAGCACTGAGTAGAGCTCCCTGTGCTGTACAGTAGGTTCTCATTAGTTATCTGTTTTATATATAGTAGTGTATATATGTACATCCATGATTTAGCTTACGAATTCCACTAACTACAGACTATGCAAAACTGCATAAACTTCTCCTTGGGATGAGTAAGAGGTATTTCAAATGAAAATATCTTAAAAATAACTCTAGATTTCTTCATCCCAACCTTTCCTTTTTCTAGTCTTTTCATTTTAGTCAAATTCAGGACCATTCATTCCACTGCACAGGACCAGTTCCTAGGGGTTATCTTTGACTCTTTTTTCCTCATTTCCCCCTCTCTATCCAGCACATTCATGTGTCCTGCTGGTGTACATTGAAAAATATGACCATAATGTGTCATTTATGTCATTGTCACCCTATATCAAGCCACTGACACCCTGGCCTGACTCTGTGCCAAAAATAGTATTTGTTCTTAGAATCTCATTTTATTTATTTATTTATGTTATGGAAGTATGGACTTTTCAGTGATTGAAGTGATCTTGGGATCACCCAGTCCGCCTTTATTCTTTTATGCATGAAGAGAGTGAGGCTCAAAGAGACTCAGAGACTTGTTTCAAGTTACCCAAAATGGTGGTCTAGAAGGTACAGTATCCAGCACACAGCTTTTAATCGTTTTCTAAACCTCTTTCAACATAGTCATTTTAGTTATTCACATCTGTATCCATGATGATAAATGCTCTAAACAGACATACAGTGGCAGTCTCACGTAGAGAGACTATAAATGGAAGCGTACACCAGACTGCATATGACAAAAACGTGGATCACCCAGAATATAGATTATGTAACTATACTCTCTGTATTACTGATTCATGGTATTTGCAATGTCTGAACTGATATACTTTCAAGTAATTTATTTACAAATTTTCATGTATGGCAACTTTCTGAAATTATTCTTGTGTGTTTTTTAAAAGGGCAAATTCAGCTATAGAGGGTTGAATGAGAAAAAAGATCCTGTAATTTTTCATATCATTTTATTATTTCAGGATATGCCCAGAATTGGTGTGTTAAGCATTTTTATAATCATTCATTTTTACCTTTCATTAAATGTTAGTCTACAGAGCAGTGGGATGGGTGAAGAGCTTCTGCAGGGTCAATGCCTGTGAGCACACCATCTGGAGAGAGAGTGCTCTTTGGTCAAAGCTATAGCTAGTCATAATGATACTGATTCCCACTGTCACCAATGCCTTTCTTTGACGTAGGACACTTATGTTGCTGTAATGTGAGTACAGACCCTTACCTTCCACCTCAGAAAACATTGACATGAAGAACAGTCAAAGCCTTGAATATGTTGTTTGATTTTAAGGCACCAGGTAGTATATACTCTAATGATTGCCTCACTGGCTGATACATATATCCTTGACCGTCACAACATTGTAAAATAGGTCAAGTTTATCATGCCACACTTCCCCCAAGACAGTGTCTCTTAACTTGGTGCCTGGTGCCCTCTGACCTTCTGGCACCATTCTCCACTTTGTTTGTGGTGGGGCTTTCTAAACACCTCTCCCCAACCTCTGCTGAGATGGATCTGCTTTTTGATCTGAAATACTCAAAGACATAAATGTGGTGCTACTTCTGCTGTGGTCAAAGCTGACTGTTGGGCAAGGCATTTGGGGCAGAACATGACATTTCTCCAATCACAGTGCAATCACCGTCTTAGCCCTCCCCACCTTTCATTCTTTAATGCCTAGTTGCTCCTTTAATCTTTGGTCCGTCACCTACCTGCTCACCTACTTACTACTTTCCCCACCAGTAAAGTCTTCCCCCGACACTGGTATTTACCTTTCTCTTCTTCACTACTCCACACTCACGTTCCGTAATGTTGCCTTCTCAGATTATCACCAACCACATTCCCTGTCTGTAAGATTACAGAAGAGTGCTTTATCTTTGATATTTGCTCTCATTACTGTTCCTCATACTCTTTCCTCCTGGGTTGCCCTGCCTCAGAATGAAAAACAAAAAAATCTCATTTTCATTTATCTCCTGGTGGCTCAAAGTAAGAGAGTAGAATGTAGGAAAAGTCAAAGAATTAGTTCAGTTTCTTTTACTTAGATGCAACTGCCTCTCCTTATAGATGTGAAATCTTAACAGAGGAATCTACAATTTCCCTTTTTTTGTTGGAGAATTCGGCCTGTTTGATTTTGTTGAGTGATCAACAAAACATCACTGCTCTGGGAAAAAATGTAAAAACAGATCAATCTCTACCCAATTCATTGCCATGATCATGAGGAATAAGGAATTTATTACCCCTCATCTGGTTTCATGATAGTCATCAAAGCAATCCACTGTGGTCTCCTCCTGGTCCTTTCTGTTCTCCTTTACAAAACTAGGTTTATGACCGATTGACAAAAAATTTCTCCTGGTGCATTGTAATTATCTTTATATTGAAGAAAATATTTCCTCACTTCTCACTCACCTCTGTCCTTTAGTTGAGTCCTTTCAGCTGTCTATTATCTCTTCTGGATCATGTTCATTTTCCAAATATTGAACATTCAGGTAAACAGGAATAAAAACTTCATGATGTCTGTTGCTCTACAAAATAAAGAAACTGTAGGATTGGTGGTGTTTTTCTCAGGCACCTGTTTCTTCTTTAAAGTATGATGTTTACTTTGTCTCAGGGAACAAAATATATCATTTAATTCTGTTTACCCTTAAGGAATTGAGGGACAAGAATCATTAAGTAGCCACTCAGTGATAAAATATTTGCTCCAATTCAAGGTTTCTTAAATGCATTAACCGAAGTACTGGAAGGCAGGGTTCTTATTTGACATACATATTTCTGGGTCTTACCCTGCACCTACTGAGTGAGAATTTCTGGGAGTGGGGTCCTAGTAGAAGTACTTTAAATAAACACCAACATGCTCATACTGTAGATTAACTTTTGAAACCCAAAGACATAATTTTTTCTGTCCTGTTTAATCTCCAGTCTCTAGAACAAATGTTATATTTTATGAGTGATTTAGTTGACCTCTAAATGAGAACCAAAGGCTGGTCTCCTTTGAAATTACATTTAAAAGTTTACCTGTGTAGCTTTCCATTTACCAAGGGTTTTTTCTATAAGTTCATGCCATTCTCGTGGCAGCCCTGTGAGGAATGCCATTCCAATTTTAAATATGAGGAAAAGTAGATACAACAATGGTGACTCATCCCAGGCTACAACAAGGTAAAAGACATGCTGCTACTGAATTGTAATAAATACAATTAGTGGATCATTTATAGATTCTTAAATTTCTTAGAGAAACTCCACTCTCTTTTCTTTTAAATTTGGAGTAAATAACCATAATCTTTCTTCAAACTATCCTTTCTGGTCTCTTGGGGGAAGCCATTTCAAATTTCTGTAATTCTTAATTCTATACTCATATCTGTTTTCTCCCTGCATCGCTACAAACTTAACTATGTTTACTACTAGTTTTATTTTTTTTAAAACACAGACAGTGGCCTGAATTATAGGTGCTTTCAGCCCTTTGTCCCATCATCCCAAGTATTCTAGCTTCTCAGCATTAAGAGGGAAGTGAGAGAGCCTATGTTCATTGCTGTCACCACCTAGAAAGCAAAGAGGAAGTCTCATTAAACCTGATATTCAAGCAGACAGGTGTTCAGGCTTTCCTGTTACCAACTGGAGAATGCTTTTGCTTGATGGTGAAGAAATCATCCCATATGCAAATTCCAGGAGTGAAAGACTCTTTACTGGAGAGGAGAGATGCAAGCCAGCTTCTCAAGTTCAGGTCTGCCAATATCAATTCATACCCTCTTGTGACCATTTGCCTTGTGTGACCCATGGGGCTTTATCTCCCTAGGTATTTCCTGCCTATAATTAGTTCAGAAGGACTTGAGCCCAGTGGGAATTGTTTCTTACAATTATAGTTAATTGTCAAACTTTAAAAGTCAAAAATAAACCAATAATCATACACAACTTGTCTGGATCCCAATGCTTTAATTCACTTTAAGTCATACCATGTTGTGAGGCATGTTCAGCTCTCTATGTCCCCAGAGCTGAGCATCCTTGTAATGTGAAGGGTATGGCACTTATATCTGAAATAAGGACCTTCTTGACTGGGGCAATGCTCAGTCAAGAACCCACTATAACTCTCCAGGATGGGTGGGCCAGTGTTCATTGTTATAAATAAATAAAAGGTTCAGAGTGTTTGGTGAGTGAAGCTTAAATTTAGATTTATTTTACATAATTGAGGAAATATGGGCTGTACATCAGTTTTCTGGAGGAAATATTCTCTTAGGCTTTAATTAACAAGTCCTTGGAGAATTAGAATTGAATGCTGTAAAACAATCTCTAAAGAGAATTAGCCACTCTTAGAAGCACTCTCTTTCCTCAGCCTCCCTTGAATCACATTTCTCAGGTTTTATGGGTCTTGAATTTTGGTACAATTCAGAATCCACCTTGTTGTCATTTACATTATTCAGTCAACCTTTGATGGGCTCCTTTGGTAAGTTAATTTTATCAGTTAGAGGCAAGGTCAACTATGGCTTTGAAAACTTACCCATGCATTTGATCATAATATAAGCTAATTAACTTTATTCTGTAGAATATCAATGCACATAATATATGCCATATATGCCTGACCCAACTGTCAACCTATTAAATGTGAGCTAATGTTTCAAGGGTCTGATGGCAGACAACCCAACCCAACACTGAAATGTATGTTTTAAAATCATCACTCATACCTTCCTAATGAACAGAATAATTTTCTATACTAGTTTCCCTTTCTTTCATTTCAAATAATTACATTAATAATTCAAAATAAGCAAATATACAAAGGATAATTTGAAAGATTAACATATGGTATTGGTGGAAGAAAGAGTTGTGGCAAAAAGATCAACTGAATCCTCCAGGAATGAATAATAGGGGGAGAGGAATTTAGGGAAATATATTCTCATGAATGCAACATATAAACTTTTTTTTTCAATCTACCTTGGTGTAATATTATGAGAAACTATTTAAGGAGACAGATGTTATTGAGACTTAGAAGGGTCAAATTCATGCTGCGTTTATACTGTCTTGCCTTTACACTTGAGCAAGAGAAAACCCTGTCCTGTGGCCCATAAAAGGACTTCACTTACCATAATAATTAAACACAAATGCTGTTTTTTCTAGTCTGATGAGAAAGTTGTTAAAAATTTGGCACTAGGTTGAACAAACAGAAATTACTGGATAGGGACTTAGAAGCAGAGTTTTCCTCTTTTAGGCTCTCTATTTTGAGAGAACTGTTAACTTTTTGTATTAAACAGATTGTGTATTAAATAGACTGCTTCAATGGAATCTTCAACTTGATGTGGGCCATATCCCTGATTATAGGAAACAGGTTCTCTGTTCTCTGCCATTAGCAATATGGTGGTGTAATTAATTAATTAATACACAAAATACTAATTCATTCACTCATTCATTAAAGGAAAATTTGTTATGTGTCTACTTTGTATCAAGCCTGGTGCTACAAAATTGATATAAAGCAGTAAAAGGCTCAGCATGTTAATATTCAAGAATATGAAATGAATCTAGACTAGGGATAAAGGGAGGTATATTCATAATTATAACAAAACATAATACTCTAGTGATGTAGCCAGAAACCCACTGTGTCTTCTATGAAAATCCAAAGAATGCTCTGCAAAATTAGCTAAGCTGTAATTGAGGTGAGATGTAATCTAGGTAAATTTTCCATAGGAAGATCCCAGGTTGTCTTTTCTGGTGGTTGAAGGATGGGTAAATATACTAGGTGAAGCAGGGGAGAGTTAAGGACAATAGGGACCAAGAGAATATCATGTCAGGTGCTATCTAGGTGTCTCTACCCTCCCTAGAAATCTAATTAGTGAATGAAAGGAGTGGGTGTTAAAACAAGAGAGAACTTATCAAACTTTAGGCTTCAGCCTTGTATCAGCTAGGGTCCCAGCATGAAAGGATGGCAAACTCAAGTTAAAATAATTCAAGATGGTGTTAGTACAGGAAATGCTTACAAATGTGGAACGATGAAGGCAGGCTATAGAAAAACTAGAATGGATAGTGCAGTACATCAAAGGGCAAAGAGAAGAAAAGACTGCTGGAATCAGAAGGTGAGAGTCAAGTTGAAAGGATGTCTCAAAATGCGCAGTGGTCTCTGAGGTGAGAGAGGTTGAAGTGTAGAGGTCTTGACTGAAATCAAAGTTAAGTTTTTATCATCTTTAAATAGACTATTATCACTATAGTATGTTTTAGGTAAGCCTTATGGTAACCACAAAGGAAAGCCTAGTAGATCCACAAAAGATTAAGAGAAGGAAAAAAAAAAATGTACCATTACAAAAAAGTCAACAAATCACAGAGGAGAACAGCAAAAAGGGAAGGAAAGGAACTATAAAACAGTCAGAAATAATTAACAAAATGCTAATAGTAAGTTCTTCCAAATCAATAATTACTTTAAATAAAATAAATAAAATTTTCCAATCAAAAGACACAGAATGACTGAATAGATTAAAGAAGAAAACAGGAACCAACAATATGCTGCCTAAAAGAGATTCACTTTATTAAGGTCACACATAAACTATAAGTGAAGGAATGGGAAAAGATATTCCATAAAATGATTTTTTAAAAAAAGAGAGCAGGGGTGACCCTACTTAGAGCAGATAAAATAGACTTTCATTAAAAATTTGTCACAAGAGACAAAGAAGGTTACTATATACTGATGAAGGGGTCAATTCATTGAGCAAATATAATGATAGTAAATATATATGCATCCAACACTGGAGCACATAAATATATAAAGTGAATATTATTTATATATTGTAGCAATATTTTTTGGATCTGCCTCCGAAGGCAAAAGAAATAAAAGCAAAAATAAACAAATGGGACCTAGTTAAACTTAAAAGATTTGTCTTTTGGTTTTTATTTATTTCTTTATTTGGCTGCACTGGGTCTTAGTTGCAGCATGCAGGACCTTTGTTGTGGTGTGTGGGATCTTTAGTTGCAGCATGAGGAAACTCAGTTGTGGCATGCAGGATCTAGTTCCCTGAACGGCAATCGAACCTGGGCCCCCTGCACTGGGAGCATGGAGTCTTAACCACTGGACCATCAGGGAAGTCCCTTAAAAGATTTTGGATGCAAAGGAAACCACTGACAAAATGAAAAGACAACCTACTGAATGGGAGAAAATACTTGCAAATGATATGATTGATAAGGGTATATACAAACAGCTGATAGGACAACATGAAAATAACAAACAATCCTATTAAAAAATGGGCAGAAGACCTGAATAGACATTTTTCCAAAGAGGACATGCAGATGGCCAACAGGCACATGAAAAGATGCTCAACATTGCTAATCATCAGGGAAATACAAATCAAAACCACTATGAGAGAGGTTGGGTCAAGTTGGCAGAATAGGAGGAACTGGGGTTCACTTTTCCTCACAGGTATATCAAGAATACATCTACCAGTGGAACAATTCACACAGAGCACCTGCTAAACACTAGCAGAGGACCTATGACACCTAAAAGGACAAGAAAAGGTCCCTGCATAACCGGGTAAGACGAAGGAGAGAAAGGGAAGAAAAAGAAAAGAGGAAACAAGATGGGACCCGCACCCTTGGTGCGAGGTGGGGAGGTGCTGAAGGAAAGGAGAGGTTATGGCATCCAGGAAGGCCCCCTCACTGGTGGCAAAATATGCTGAAATAGAGGAGGGCTTTGGGGGCTATCGGAAGAAAGTGCAGTGGCTGGTCAGTGGTCAGGACAGAGTGAGACTTGCACTGACGGTCTTTGCCACAGCCCTGTGCACCCCAGCCTGAGATGGGTATCCACCAGTGCTGGCAGGGGCTGTTCGCTGAAGCGTGGAGTTAAGAGAGTGGACCTGGGGAGAGGACTGCTGTTGGCGGCATGGAGACAGCCTGAAGGGATGGGAGTGAGGAGCTCAGCTGTGCATAAACAGTCTGAGGGGATGGGAGCAAGGAGCTCTGCAGGTGGGAATGCTCCTGGAGGAAGTGCAGACTGCCTTGGAAGCGAGGTGCCATTGCTGAGTGGCGAGCAAGGGGTAGGGCCGCTATTGCAACCTATCTTCCAACATGCCAGTCCCTGTCTCTGTGGGCACTGGAGGGACTCCCAGCAGAGCAAGTGCATGCGTCCCAGTCATTGCCGCCTTGCCCTCCTCATGCCTGAATGAGTGCATGTGCCCCAGTCTGTTTCAGCTTCCTACTGGCTCCTGCCTCCAGGGGAACTACAGGGGGCTCCCATCAGAGTGAGTGTGCACGTCCCAGTCATGGCCACCTTATCCCTCTCTTGCCTGAGCAACCACGCGTGCACCAATCTGTCACCTCCTCTTGCCCCTCCCACCTAAGTGAGCAAGCATGTGCCAGTCAGCCACTGCTTTTGCCTGCTCTTGCCTGGGCAGAGAACAGACACCTGAGGGGGGGCCCACATGCAGAGGTGGGGCCAAAACCAATGCCGAGATCCAGGGGCTGTGGAGCTAAGGAAGAGGAATAGAAATCTCTCCTTGCAGCTGCACAAACTATGGATTAAATCTCTGCAATCAGCTTGGTAAACCCTGCATCTGTGGAATATCTGAATGGACAACCAGTGCTCCCACAACAGAGCCCAGTCAAGCTTTAGCAGCTATGGACTTTGAGGGCAAGTACATGCAGGAGTTGGGACAAGTCAGAGTATGACCTGCCCTGACAGTGCCCACAGCAGGTCCAGAGACCTACCTAGAGGTATTGGAGGGACTCCTGGGGAGGTGGGGTTGGCTGTGGCTCATGGTGGGGGCAAGGACACTGACAGTGGAGGCGCCAGTAAAATATTTTGGTTTTGTTGTTTCATTCTGTTGTTGTTGTTTTATTTTTTAATTATTTATTATTTTTATTTCTTTTTAAAAATTTAATATATTTTTATTTTTCTAGTTTTATTTTACTTTTTTGTTGTTTTGTGGGGCTTTTTTCGGCTTTGTTTTTTTTGTTGTTGTTTATTCTCATTTCTGTTTTTTGTTTTGTTTTGTTTTTATCATTTTATTCTTTTTTTGATCGTTTTTGTGTATTTCTTTTATATTTGCTTTTTTTTTAGCTTGCTTTCTGTTTTTGTTTTGTTTTTTGTTTTTGTTAGTTCTGTCCTGTTTTCATTTTTGGATTCTTTTGTTTGGAGTTTTTTGAATTTTATTTTACATTTTTTATACAGCAGGTTCCTAGTAGTTATCTATTTTATACATATTAGTGTATATATGTCAATCCCAATCTCCCAATTCATACCACCACCAACACCCGCCCACACTTTCCCCCCTTGGTGTCCATATGTTTCTCCTATACATCTGTGTCTCTATTTCCGCCTTGCAAACTGGTTCATCTGTGCCATATTTCTAGATTCCACATATACGTTAATATATGATATTTGATTTTCTCTTTCTGACTTACTTCACTCTGTATGACAGGCTCTAGGCCCATCCACGTCTCTACAAATGTATATATGTACCACATCTTCTTTATCCATCTGTCTGTCAATGGGCATTTAGGTTGTTTCCATTACCTGGCTATTGTAAATAGTGCTGCAATGAACATTGGGGTGCATGTGTCTTTTTGAATTATGTTTTTCTCTGAGTATATGCCCAGTAATGGGATTGCTGAGTCATATGGTAATTGTACTTTTAGTTTCTTAAGGAACCTCCATACTGTTCTCCATAGTGGTTGTATCAATTGACATTCCCACCAACAGTGCAAGAAGGTTCCCTTTTCTCCACACCCTCTCCAGCATTTGCTGTTTGCAGATTTTTTGATGATGCCCATTCTAACCGGTGTGAGGTGATACCTCACTGTAGTTTTGATTTTCATTTCTCTAATAATTAGTGATGTTGAGCATCTTTTCATGTGCCTCATGGCAATCTGTATGACTTCTTTGGAGAAATGTCTACTTAGGTCCTCTGCCCATTTTTTGATTGGGTTGTTTGTTTTTTTAATATTGAGCTGCATGAGCTATTTATATATTTGGGAGATTAATCCTTTGTCCATTGATTCATTTACAAATATTTTCGCCCATTCTGAAGGTTGTCTTTTCTTTTTGCTTATGGTTTCCTTTGCAGTGCAAAACCTTCTAAGTTTCATTAGGTCCCATTTGTTTATTTTGTTTTTGTTTCCCTTACTTTAGGAGGTGGGTCAAAAATGATCTTGCTATGATTTATGCCAAAGAGTGTTCTTCCTGTGTTTTCCTCTTAAGAGTTTTATAGTGTTTGGTCTTACATTTAGGTCTTTAATCCATTTTGAGTTTATTTTTGTGTATGGTGTTAGGGACTGTTCTAATTTCATTCTTTTACATGTTGCTGTCCAGGTTTCCCAGCACCACTTATTGAAGAGACTGTCTTTACTCCATTGTATATCCTTGCCTCCTTTGTCATAGATTAGTTGACCATAGGTACATGGGTTTATCTCTGGGTTTTCTGTCCTGTTCCATTGATTGATATTTCTGTTTTTGTGCCAGTACCATATTGTCTTGATTACTGTAGCTTTGTAGTATAGTCTGAAGTAAGGAAGTCTGATTCCTCCAGCTCCGTTTTTTTCCCCTCAAGATTGCTTTGGCTATTCAGGGTCTTTTGTGTCTCCATACATATTATAATATTTTTTGTTCTGGTTCTGTGAAAAATGCCATTGGTAATTTGATAGGGATTGCATTGAATCTGTAGATTACTTTGGGTAGTATAGTCATTTTCAAAATATTGATTCTTCCCATCCAAGAACATGGCATATCTCTCCATCCATTTGTGTCATATTTGATTTCTTTCATCAGTGTCTTATAGTTTTCTGAGTACAGGTCTTTTACCTCCTTAGGAAGGTTTATTCCTAGGTATTTTATTATTTTTGCTGCAATGGTGAATGGGATTGTTTCCTTAATTTCTCTATTTGATATTTTGTTGTTAGTGTATAGGAATGCAAGAGATCCCTGTGCATTAATTTTCTATCCTGCAACTTTACCAAATTCGTTGATTAGTTCTAGTAGTTTTCTGGTAGCATCTTTAGGATTATCTATGTATAATATCATGTCATCTGCAAACAGTGACAGTCTTAATTCTTCTTTTCCTATTTGTATTCCATTTATTTCTTTCTCTTCTCTGATTGCTGTGGCTAGGACTTCCAAAGTTAAGTTGAATAATAGTGGTGAGCATGGACATCCTTGTCTTGTTCCTGATCTTAGAGGAAATGATTTGAGTTTTTCTATATTGAGAATGATGTTTCATGCGGGTTTGTCATATATGGCCTTTATTATTTTGAAGTAGGTTCCCTCCATACCCTCTTTCTGGAGAGTTTTCATCAAAAATGTGTACTGAATTTTGTCAAAAGCTTTTTGTGCATCTATTGAGATGATGGTTTTTATTCTTCAATTTGTTAATATGGTGTATCACATTGACTGATTTGCATATATTGAACAATCCTTGAATCCCTGGGATAAATCCCACTTGATAATGGTGTATGATCCTTTTAATATTCTGTTGGATTCTGTTTGCTAGTATTTTGTTGAGGATTTTTGCATCTATATTCATCAGTGATATTGGTCTGTAGTTTTCTTTTTTGTAGTATCTTTGTCTGGTTTTGGTATAGGGTGATGGTGGCCTTGTAGAATGAGTTTGGGAGTGTCCCTTCCTCTACACATTTTTGGAAGAGTTTGAGAAGGATGGGTGTTACCTCTTCCCTAAATGTTTGATAGAATTCACCTGTGAAGCCATCTGGTCCTGGACTTTTGTTTGTTGGAAGATTTTTAATCACAGTTTCAATTTCATTACTTGTGATTGGTCTGTTCATATTTTCTGTTTCTTCCTGGTTCAATCTTGGGAGGTTATACCTTTCTAAGAATTTGTCCATTTCTTCTAGTTGTCCATTTTATTGGTGTAGTGTTGTTTGTAGTAGTCTCTAATGATGCTTTGTACCTCTGCAGTGTCCATTGTAACTTCTCCTTTTTCATTTCTAATTTTATTGATTTGAGTCCTCTCCCTCTTTTTCTTGATGAGTCTGGCTAAAGGTTTAGCAATTTTGTTCATCTTCTCAAAGAACCAGGTTTTAGTTTTATTGATCTTTGCTATTGTTTTGTTTTTATTTCATTTATTTCTGCTCTGATCTTTATGATTTCTTTCCTTCTACTAACTTTGGGGTTTTTTTGTTGTTGTTCTTCTTTCTCTAGTTCCTTTAGGTGTAAGATTTGGATTGCTTGAGATTTTTCTTTTTTCTTGAGGTAGGATTGTATTGCTATAAACTTCCCTCTTAGAACTGCTTTTTCTGCATCCCATAGGTTTTGGATTGTCATGTTTTCATTGTCATTTTTCTCTAGGTATTTCTGATTTCTTCAGTTACCTCTTGGTTATTTAGTAACATATTGTGTAGCCTCCAAGTGTTTGTGTTTTTTACCTTTTCTTCCCTGTAATTTATTTCTAATCTCTTAGCATTGTGGTCATAAAAGATGCTTGATATGATTTCAATTTTGTTAAATTTACCAAGGCTTGATTTGTGACCCAAGATGTGATCTAACCTGGAGAATGTTCTGTGTGCATTTGAGAAGAAAGTGTAATCTGCTGTTTTCGGATGGAATGTCCTATAAATATCAATTAAATCTATCCGGTCTATTATGTCATTTAAAGCTTGTGTTTATCTTGAGAACAAAAAATGGAGCTGGAGGAATCAGGCTGCCTGACTTCAGACTATACTACAAAGCTACAGTAATCAAGACAGTATGGTACTGGCACAAAAACAGAAAGATAGATCAATGGAATAGATCAATGAGCCCAGAGATAAACCCATGCACATATGGTCACCTTATCTTTGATAAAGGTGGCAGGAATATACAGTGGAGAAAGGACAGCCTCTTCAATAAGTGGTGCTGGGAAAATTGGACAGGTACATGTAAAAGTATGAGATTAGATCACTCCCTAACACCATACACAAAAATAAGCTCAAAATGGATTAAAGACCTAAATGTAAGGCCAGAAACTATCAAACTCTTAGAGGAAAACATAGGCAGAACACTCTATGACATAAATCACAGCAAGATCCTTCTTGACCCATCTCCTAGAGTAATGGAGATAAAAACAAAAATAAACAAATGGGACCTAATGAAACTTCAAAGCTTTTGCACAGCAAAGGAAACCATAAACAAGACCAAAAGACAGCCCTCAGAATGGGAGAAAATATTTGCAAATGAATCAACTGACAAAGGATTAATCTCTAAAATTTACAGGCAGCTCATGCAGCTCAATAACAAAAAAATAAACAACCCAATCCAAAAATGGGCAGAAGACCTAAATAGACATTTCTCCAAAGAAGATATACAGACTGCCAACAAACACATGAAAGAATGCTCAACATCATTAATCATTAGAGAAATGCAAATCAAAACTACAATGAGATATCATCTCACACCAGTCAGAATGGCCATCATCAAAAAATCTAGAAACAATAAATGCTGGAGAGGGTGTGGAGAAAAGGGAACACTCTTGCACTGCTGGTGGGAATGTGAATTGGTTCAGCCACTATGGAGAACAGTATGGAGGTTCCTTAAAAAACTACAAATAGAACTACCATATGACCCAGCAATCCCACTACTAGGTATATACCCTGAGGAAACCAGAATTCAGAAAGAGTCATGTACCAAAATGTTCATTGCAGCTCTATTTACAATAGCCCGGAGATGGAAACAACCTAAGTGCCCGTCGTCGGATGAATGGATAAAGAAGATGTGGCACATATATACAATGGAATATTACTCAGCCATAAAAAGAAACGAAATTGAGCTATTTGTAATGAGGTGGATAGATCTAGAGTCTGTCATACAGAGTGAAGTAAGTCAGAAAGAGAAGGACAAATACCGTATGCTAACACATATATATGGAATTTAAGAAAAAAAAATGTTATGAAGAACCTAGGGGTAAAACAGGAATAAAGACAGAGACCTACTGGAGAACAGACTTGAGGATATGGGGAGGGGGAAGGGTGAGGTGTGTTAGGGCGAGAGAGAGACATGGACATATATATACTAACAAACGTAAGGTAGATAGCCAGTGGGAAGCAGCCGCATGGCACAGGGAAACCGGCTCGGTTCTTTGTGGCTGTCTGGAGGGGTGGGATAGGGAGGGTGGGAGGGAGGGAGACAAAGAGGGAAGAGATATGGGAACATATATATATGTATAACTGACTCACTCTGTTATAAAGCAGAAACTAACACAGCACTGTAAAGCAATTATACCCCAATAAAGATGTTAAAAAATAAAAAAAAATAAAATAAAATAAAGCTTGTGTTTCCTTATTAATTTTCTGTCTGGATGATCTGTCCATTGGTATAAGTGAAGTGTTAAAGTCCCCCACGACTGTTGTGTTACTGTTGATTTCCCCTTTTATAACTGTTAGCATTTGCCTTATGCGTTGAGCTTCTCTTATGTTGGGTACATATGTATTTATAATTGTTATATCTTCTTGGATTGATACTTTGATCATTATTTAGTGTACATCCTTGTCTCTTGTAATAGTCTTTATTTTAAAGTCTCTTTATCTGATATGAGTACTGCTACTCCAGCTTTCTTTTGATTTCCATTTGCATGGAATATCTTCTTCCATCCTCTCACTTTCAGTCTGTGTGTGTCCCTGGTCTGAAGTGGGTCACTTGTAGACAACATAAATATGGGTCTTGTTTTTGTATGCATTCAAGGAGCCTGTGTCTTTTGGTTGGAACATTTAATCCATTCACATTTAAGGTAATTATCAGTATGTAAGTTCCTATTACCATTTTGTTCATTGGTTTGGGTTTGTTTTTGTAGGTCCTTTTCTTCTCTTGTGTTTCCCACTTAGAGAAGTTTCTTTAGCAACTGTTGTTAGAGCTGCTTTGGTGATGCTGAATTCTTTTAGCTTTGCCTGTCTATAAAACTTTTGATTACTACATCAAATCTGAAGAGATGTTTGCCAGGTAGAATAATCTTGGTTGTAGGTTCTTCCTTTTCATCACTCTAAATATATTGTGTACTCCCTTCTGGCTTGTAGAATTTATGCTGAGAAATCAGCTGTTAACCTTATGGGAATTCCATTGTATGTTGTCATTTTCCCCTTGTTGCTTTTAATAATTTTTCTTTGTCTTTAATTTTTGTCAGTTTGATTACTATATGTTTCAGCATGTTTCTCCTTGGGTTTATCCTGCCTGGGACTCTGCACTTCCTGGACTTAGGTGGGTATTTCCTTTCCCATGTTAGGGCAGTTTTCGACTCTAATCTCTTCAAATATTTTCTCAGGCTTTTCTCTCTCTCTTCTGCTTCTGGGACACCTATAATGTGAATGTTGTTGCATTTAATGTTGTCTCAGTAAAACTTGAATCTGCTTCTCTGTTGTTGGGTGGGGCTGAGTTCCTTCCCTGTTGGTTGTTTGGCCTGAGGTGACACAGCACTGGAGCCAACAGGTTCTTTGGTGGGGCTAATGGTCGACTCCAGGAGGGCTCACTCCAAGAAGTACTTCTCAGAACTTCTGCTGCCTGTGTCCTTGTCCCCATGGTGAGCCACAGCCAACCCCTGCCTTTGCAGGAGACCCTCCAACACTAGCAGGTAGGTCTGGTTCAGTCTCCTATGGGGTACTCTCCTTCCCCCTGGGTCCTGATGTGCACGCTACTTTGTGCATGCCCTCCACGAGTGGAGTCTCTGTTTCCCCCAGTCCTATCAAAGTCCTGCAATCAAATCCCTCTAGCCTTCAAAGTCTGATTTTCTGGGAATTCCTTCTCCCTTTGCCAGACCTCCAAGTTGGGAAGCCTGATGTGGGGCTCAGAACCTTCGCTCCAGTGGGTGGACTTCTGTGGTATAATTGTTCTCCAGCTTGTGAGTCACCCACCCAATGGTTATGGGATTTGATTTTATTGTGATTTCACCCCTCCTACCATCTCACTGTGACTTCTCCTTTGTCTTTGGATGTGGGGTATTTTTTGTGTGTGAGTTCCAGTGTCTTCCTGTGGGTGATTGTTCAGCAGTTAGTTGTGATTCTGGTGCTCTCACGAGAGGGAGTTTTTCCTTGTTTACTTTGTGTTTTTTGTTTGTTTTTTCATTGATTTTTTTGGAGTATAGTTGCTTTACAGTATTGTGTTAGTTTCTGTTGTACAGAAAATTGGATCAGCTATGCATATATATATATGTATGTATGTATATATATATATATATATATATATATATATATATATATATCCCCTCTTCTTTGGATTTCCTTCCCATTTAGGTCACCACAGAGCATTGAGTACAGTTCCCTATGCTACACAGTAGGTTCACATTAGTTATCTATTTTATACAAAGTAGTGTATATATGTCAATCTCAATCTCCCAATTCATCTTGCCACCCGCCTCCCCCCAGTATCCGTATGTCCATTCTCTAGGTCTGTGTCTCTATTTCTGCTTTTCAAATAAGTTCAATTGCATCATTTTTCTATATTCAACATATAAGCAATATTATATTATATTTGTTTTTCTCTTTGTGACTTAGGTTTTATTTTTATCATTTGCCTTGGGTTTTGTTTTTCTGTTTTCTTCCCTCCCCCCTTTTTTTGATCACACTGTGTGGCTTGTGGGGGTCTTGGTTCCTCGACCACAGTACGGGCCTGAGCCCTCAGGGTGGGAGCTCTGAGTCCAGGACTCTGGATCACCAGAGAATTCCTGGATGCAGGGAATATTAAATGGTGTGAGCTCTCCTGGAGGTATCCATCTCAACACCAAAACCTGGCTCCACTCAACTGAGTGCAGGCTCCAATGCTGTACACCTCATGCCAAACAACAGCAAGACAGGAAAACAGCCCCACGCATCAGGAGACAGACTACCTAAAGTTGTGCTAAACTCACAGACACCCCAAAATACACCACCTTACATGGCCCTGCCCATCAGAGGGACAAGACTCAGCTCCACCTCCCAGAGTGCAGGGACCAGTCCCTCCCACCAGGAAGCCTACACAAGTACGTGGACCAATCTCACTCACCATGGGGCAGACACCAGAAGCAAGAGGAACTATGACCCTGCAGCCTGCGGAAAGCAGACCACAAACACAGTAAGTTAGACAAAATGAGATGACAGAGAAATATGCTGCAGATGAAGGAGCAAGGTAAAAACCCACAAGACCAAATAAATGAAGAGGAAATAGGCAATCTACCTGAAAAAGAATTCAGAGTAATGGTAATAAAGATGATCCAAGATCTCAGAAATAGAATGGAGGCACGGATTGAGAAGATACAAGAAATATTTACCAAGGACCTAGGAGAACTAAAGAACAAACAGTGATGAACCACATAATAACTGCAATGAAAAATACACTAGAAGGAATCCATAGCAGAATAACTGAGGCAGAAGAATGGATAAGTGAGCTGGAAGATAGAATGCTGGAAATCGCTGTCACAGAAGAGAATAAAGAAAAAGAATGAAAAGAAATGAGGACAGTCTCACAGACCTCTTGGACAACACTGAATGCACCAGTATTTGAATCATAGGGGTCCCAGAAGAAGAAGAGAAAGAGAAAGGGTCTGAGAAAATATTTGAAGAGATTATAATCAGAAACTTCCTTAACATGGGAAAGAAAATAGTCACCCAAGTCCAGGAAGCACAGAGAATCCCATACAGAATAAACCCAAGAAGGAACTCAGCAAGACACATATTAATCAAACTCACAAAAGTTAAATACTAAGAAAAAATATTAAAAGCAACAAGGGAAAAGCAACAACTAACATACAAGGGAATCCCAATAAGGTTATTAGCTGATTTTTCAGCAGAAAGTCTGCAGGCCAGAAGGGTGCAGCAGGATATATTTAAAGTGATGAAAGGAAAAAACCACAACCAAGATTATTCTACCCAGTAAGGATCTCATTCAGATTTGACAGAGAAATCAAAAGCTTTACAGAAAAACAAAAGCTAAGAGAATTCAGCATCACCAAATCAGCTCTACAAAAAATGCTAGCAGGAAACACAAGAGAAGAAAAAGACCTACATAAACAAACCCGAAACAATTAAGAAAATGGTAATAGGAATGTACATATCAATAATTACCTTAAATGTAAATGGATTAAATGTTCCCGCCAAAAGTCACAGGATAGCTGAATGGATACAAAAGACCCATATATATGCTGTCTACAAGAGACCCACTACAAACCTAGGGACACATACAGACTGAAAGTTAGGGGATGGAAAAAGATATTCCATGGAAATGGAAATCAAAAAATGCTAGAGTGGCAATACTCATATCAAACAAAATAGACTTTAAAATTAAGACTGTTACAAGAGACAAGGAAGGATGCTACATAATGATCAAGAGATCAATCCAAAAAGAAGACAAAATAATGGTAAATATATATGCACCCAACATAGGAGCATCCCAATATATAAGGCAAATGCTAACAGCCACAAAAGGGGAAATCAACAGTAACACAATAACAGTGGGGGATTTTAACACCCCACTTACACCAATGGATAGATCATCCAGACAGAAAACTAATAAGGAAACATAAGCCTTAAATGATACATTAGACCAGATAGATTTAATTCGTATTTATAGGACATTCCATCCAAAATCATCAGAATACAGTTTCTTCTCAAGTGCACATGGAACATTCTCCAGGATAGATCGCATCTTGGGTCACAAATCAAGCCTCATTAAATTTAAGAAAATTGAAATCATATCAAGCATCTTTTCTGACCACAAGGCTATGAGATTAGAAATCAATTACAGGAAAAAAAAAAGCTGTAAGAAACACTAACAGGTGGAGCCTAAACAATATATTACTAAACAACCAATGTACTTATATGAATTGTCTAATTATAAAAATGTAACAAACTAGCAAAAACCTACAAAGAAAAGATCAGGATTAGATGGTTTCACAGTTAAATTCTACCAATTACAAAAATGCCAGTCTCTCTAAAACTCTTCCAAAATTAAAGATAATAGAACATTCTTACTCACTTTAGCAGGTCAGCATTACCCTGATACAAAACCAAGAGAATGACACTGTTGCAAGAAAGAAATACTATAGGCCAATATCCTTAATTAATATAGATGCAAAAATTCTCAACAAAATACTAGCAAACTGAATTCAACAACACACTAAAAGGATTATACGCAGTGATCAAGTGAGATTATTCCAAGGATGCAAGAATGATTCATGGAAATCAATAAATGTGATATACAACATTAATAGAGTGAAATATAAAAATCATGTGATCTTCTCAATAGATGCAGAGAAAGCATATTAAAAAATTCAAAATTTTGTCAGGATAAAAACTCTCAACAAAGTTGGTATGGAAAAACACACCTCAACATAACAAAGGCAGTATATGACAAGCCCACAGCTGACATCATACTCAAAAAGTGAAAGACTGAAATATTTTCCTCTATGATCAAGAACAAGAGAAGGGTGCTTACTAGCACCACTCTAATTCAACATGGTACTGGAAGTCCTAGCTAGAGCAGTTAGGAAATACAAAGAAATAAACTCATCCATATCAGAAAGAAAGAATTAAAATGTCCTCTTTTGCAGATGAGAGGACCTTATATATAGAAAACTCTAAAGACTCCACAAAAAACCTGTTAGATCTAATAAAGAAATTCAATAAATTTTCAGGATATAAAATCAACATATGAAAATTCAGTTACATTTCAATACATTAACAATGAACTATCTGAAAAGGAAATAAAGAAAACAATTCTATTTACAATACATTGAAAATAATAAAACAGGAATTTAATTTAACCAAGAGTAAAAAAAAATACTATAAGACATTGGTAAAAGAAATTGAAAAAGACATAAATAAATTAAAAAATATCTCGTATTCATAGATTGAAAGAGTTAATATTGTAAAAATGTCTATACTACCAAAAGTCAACTATAGAGTCAATAAAATGCCCATCAAAAACCTAGAGTCTGTCATACAGAGTGAAGTAAGTCAGAAAGAGAAAGACAAATACCTATGCTAACAACAAGAGAAGGGTGCTTACTAGCACCACTCTAATTCAACATGGTACTGGAAGTCCTAGCTAGAGCAGTTAGGAAATACAAAGAAATAAACTCATCCATATCAGAAAGAAAGAATTAAAATGTCCTCTTTTGCAGATGAGAGGACCTTATATATAGAAAACTCTAAAGACTCCACAAAAAACCTGTTAGATCTAATAAAGAAATTCAATAAATTTTCAGGATATAAAATCAACATATGAAAATTCAGTTACATTTCAATACATTAACAATGAACTATCTGAAAAGGAAATAAAGAAAACAATTCTATTTACAATACATTGAAAATAATAAAACAGGAATTTAATTTAACCAAGAGTAAAAAAAAATACTATAAGACATTGGTAAAAGAAATTGAAAAAGACATAAATAAATTAAAAAATATCTCGTATTCATAGATTGAAAGAGTTAATATTGTAAAAATGTCTATACTACCAAAAGTCAACTATAGAGTCAATAAAATGCCCATCAAAAACCTAGAGTCTGTCATACAGAGTGAAGTAAGTCAGAAAGAGAAAGACAAATACCCTATGCTAACACATATATATGGAATTTAAGAAAAAAAAAAGTGTCATGAAGAACCTAGGGGTAAGACAGGAATAAAGACACAGACCTACTAGAGAATGGACTTGAGGATATGGGGAGGGGGAAGGGTAAGCTGTGACAAAGTGAGAGAGTGGCATGGACATATATATACTACCAAATGTAAAATAGGTAGCTAGTGGGAAGCAGCCACATAGCACAGGGAGATCAGCTCTGTGCTTTGTGACCACCTAGAGGGGTGGGATAGGGAGGGTGGGAGGGAGGGAGATGCAAGAGGGAAGAGATATGGGAACATATGTATATGTATAACTGATTCACTTTGTTATAAAGCAGAAACTAACAAAAAAATTTAAAAAAAAGAAAGAGCCAATTGTGAATTTATACTATATTATAAGTTTAGTTTTTTAAAACCCCTGAGAAAAAGAGCAGGAGACATATGCAATGAAAGCACACAGACTGAGTCACTCCAGAGACAATGAAGGAAGAAAGGGTTTTTACTTAGACCTATACCTAATTTACTCTTGGATTCTGATTTAAAAGGCTACTCCTGATATCATACCTCTGCTTAAAAAAAAACAGAAAGGCTCCACACCATCCAGTGAATCAAGTGAAAATTTCAAGGCAGAGTATTTGAGACGTATGACAATCTGGATCTAATCTACTTTCACCATCTTATTGCCAACAATAGCAACCTGTGGGCACCCTATGCTTCAGCCAAATTTGAATAGTCAAAGTTTCTTCAACATCTTGTTCCCTCTGATCCACTGGTACTTTGAACTGTGAAAGGATTTGCTCACTTCCTACTCACACTACTGCTGTATATACTTAATACATTATATCTCCCTCAGGAAACTGTGAGCTCCCTAAAAGTAGGAACTCCTCTTAATTCACCATGCTACATATTCCACCATACCCATCCCAGGGCAGAAAGCCCAGCATAGACAATGTTTACTTACAAATACTGAAACGAAAGATCAGGAATAGAAATTAAGGAAACAATCCCATTTACAATCACATCAAAAAGAATACCTAGGAGTAAATCTACCTAAGGAGACAAAAGACCTGTACTCTGAAAACTATAAGACGCTGATGAAAGAAATTGAAGATGACACAAACAGATGGAAAGATATACCATGTTCTTGGATTGAAAGAATCAATATTATCAAAAAGCCTATACTGGGATTCCCTGGTGGCGCAGTGGTTGAGGGTCCGCCTGCCGATGCGGGGGACGCGGGTTCGGGTGATTGTTGCACAACGTTGTCAGTGTAATTAATGGCACTGAATTTTACACTCTCAAATGGTTAAAAATGGCAAATTTTATATATTTTACCACTCCAAAACAAAAAAAAAAAAAAAAAAAAAAGACTATACTACCCAAGGCAATCTACAGATTCGATGCAATCCCTATCAAATTACCAATGGATCCAGGTGTGGAGACAACACAAAGAGTGCAGTGAGGAGCATCACTATATGGATGAGGGCAAAGTGACTGGAGATCAGGTCACTAGGCTTAGACCTGCGATCCGGGATGAGTATGAGAATGTGGAAGAGAAGGAGAAAAGCATTGGCTGAGACTCCAACCCCACACTGGAAAAAAAAAACCCCAGCATTTTTAATGACAACATAAGTGGAAACTGATGTTCTTAATGGCATAGAGGAAATGTGTCTTGTGTATATGCAAATAATAATAATAATAATAATAATAATAAACCTCACATTATCAAGGTTCTTTCTTCAGTAGTTAAATCACCACAATTATCAGGTTTGTTTCCCCTAATTATTCTCGATTAACCCTAACTACCTCATACAATTTCTTTAAAATAAATCCTCAGCCTTACTTTCTATGACAAGTTATATATGAAATATGTGTAATTTGTTTTATATATAATATTTAATTACAATTTTATACATTTATATTAAATACATTATATAATATATATATTATTTATTAAATATAACTTTGTAGATTAATACAAAATTATAATACTATAAATATATCTCCCAAAATATCTATAATACAGGTATACATTACCTATACTCCTATTGTATAACAGACCCTCACTCTTTACAAAACATTTTTTTCTGTTCCACATTCCCTAATTTAGTAATGAACAAATAATGATTCAAAACAGTTATATACGTATAAAATTTCTCAATAGTATTTATAAAGCTGAACTGAGTAAAATTTTATGAATGTGGAAAGAATGACCAAAACCAAAACTTAGGAAAAATAATACCCAGTTGAGTCTTTCTCATATCACAGCATTTTGACACTTTCTATTATTCATCACTCTTCTATATTTATGAACCCTTATCATTACATTGGACCCCCAATAATACGAAATAACCTCTCTATATTAAATCATCAGGTTAGAATACTTAGTTCCATATACTCCCTTATTTTCCTATTCCCAGAATCTGGGAAGTAGGATGTGGATATCTTTGGGGGTGTTATTCTGCTTGCCACAACTCCTACTAAATGTATCACCTCAAAATGGCTCTGGGTCTCTCTCAGTTTCGAGTTTCTATCCCAGATATCCCTCGTGTAAACTGTACTGATCTCAAGAAGGAATTGCTAAAATCCAGCTTTCAATTACCAACTGGATAGACTCTACATTTATTCTCTTTATGACATCCATAATGCTGCATCAAAATGGATCACATAATGATTCTTTACTTGAGACTTCATTGCTATGAAGATACCCTCCCATGCCTTAGAAAATACGTAGGTTGTTAATACTAGAGAAACTTTCCCTCTAATTTTAATCAAGATATCTCCAATATCAAAACACCTTGTAAAATGTCATAAATATTTTTGCAATTACTATTTCATGTTAGTTTCCTGGATACATGCATCATTATTTTTATCAAGTTACTTTAATCTAGTACTCAGCTGTATGACACTGACAAAATGGAAAACCATCATATTCACTCAGGAATATATTTGATATAGAATAGTGCTCAATTACTTACTCATGGTCACTCATAAGTTGATGGCCAATAAATATAAATACGTAGGACAATTCAGAAATCTTGACAGTATTCTTAGCTCATGCTCAGAAATGGAGTATTGTTCTAAAATGACTTAATATGCATACATTTATAAAGGAGAAATTATATAACTGATTGTGATTGTTACTCTATCTCCAAAAACTTAGTCTATAAAGATACGTATATATCTTAAATGCCAGGACCAAACAACTGATAATCCCCACCAGCATACATATGAATGTTCATTACATTATGAATTTTGCTGTCCTGCTGGACTTAGGAGAAGCACCAGGATAATATTGACTTAAAGACTTAATAGTCCCCACATTTTAAGGATCACAGTTCACTAATAGTAAAAGAATATTTAAGCATGGACTAGCATTATATTAATGTATAATTATTTAGATACATATATGAATATTTTATTAATATACCACATGTATCAGAACCTTATACTAAAAAAGAAAATTAAAATAATTAGATAATATACACAATAATTTTAATACTTTCTATTCTCATCCCATTAGATATCCAGCTCACCTCCTCTAATTTGTATCCCTCACTCAACAAGTGACTATCATGTCCTAAAAATGAGTTGATCATTAAATGGCATCTTTCTCCAATGAGGCTCTTGAGGAAACTGGTGTTCAGCCTGGATAGGAAAGTTACATGGTTCTCATGGATTTGGGTTGACTACTAAAGTATAATTAATCTTACTAGATATTTTGAAAATTTATCTCAACTGTAAGAACTGAAAAATTAACTGATTAGTTGCCAGTAACATATTTCTGCATCGAAAAAAAATGTCATTTGATATGTATCTGGGTTTTATTGTTTTTTGTTTTTGCCACACCATGCAGCTTGTGGGATCTCAGTTCCCTAACCAGGGATTGAAACCAGGGCACAGCAGTGAAAGCACTGAATCCTAACCACTAGACCACAAGGGCACTCCCTATCTGACTTTTAAATTTCACTTTCTGCTTTGTGTATTTATATGATGAATCTGGAAATTCCAACATGGAAGAACCATGGAACATGCAATAATATGGTGCTGACTTGAGAGAACGGAAATAGAAGAAATATCCATAGAACTCAGAGATTCATCAAAGTGCAAAGGAGCATATTGGGTCCTATCTGATACATTAAAAACTTAAAAATCTGAATGCACATCTGAGCACTCACTATGAGAAGTGGCAACCAGTGTTGCTAGGGTTAAGGGTGAAGCACATGACCACTCTCAGTAAACAGATAACCTATGACTGGACATCGACAGCATAAAGTGATCATGAGAATTTCAGGTGACAAGAGGAGGAAGGTTCAGTTTTGTTCAGTGGCAATAATTAGTAACATGAAAAACAAAGCTGGCAATGTCATTAATGGAAAATCCCTTTCTCACCATGATTAGTACATAAGACCTTTATGAAGGTCAAATTCCAAAAAGTTCATAAGATAAATATCAGATGCCACTGAATAAGTAAAATGCAACTGCTATTGCATGGCAGTTGAGCTTAGTATCAGGTGCACTTGGAAGCACAAAGATATTTATAATTTTAAGATATTAATTCTCAGCTCTCTTAGGGAAAATCATAGAAAGGGAGAGTATCACTGCAAAAGAGACAGAAAAACACTGTAAGGTCTTGATCACAAATCAAGACAAATTTGGTAAACCCTAAAAGTCCTATCAGGCAGTGTTTTTTTTCAGACAATAACATCTTGTTTTATGACATCATGATTTTTAAAAGTTGTAAATATTATAAGTAGACTAAAGTATCTACAAACTTAAAAGAACAAAGACATGTGACTAGATCATTCTGAATTTGTTTAGATAACTTATATTTCAAAGGTAAAAATTCACCTAAGTACATACAGTAAGTAAAATTGAGAAAAATTAGAAATAGTTTGAAATATCAAATGCAGTTCCAATTAAAACACAATGTCACAAAATGATAAAGCTACTTTCAAAAATCTATAAATTTAATGCCTGATAAGATTCATGAAATTAATCTTTTCATCTGGAAAAATCCATTATATTTATTTATGATTAAGATATGAGACCGAAATTACGAGAAGAGAATTCTTCTGACACTTCATTTGGTAAATCCTGTCTCATCCCACCACTCAACTGAGTCTTGAGCTCTCTCGGTAAATAAAACTGAGAAAAAGACACCAAGCAGAGTCTTTGGAGTGAGTCCATGTGTGAGAAGAGACACCCAAGGTCTGATTATAAGGAAGGGATGTCTTCAGTTCATCTCCCCACAGGCTCATAGCTGGCACATGACATAGTCATGTCACCTGTAGAATCTGGAAAGCCCTGATCTTGGGATTGTTAGACATGGAAGCCACCAAAGGGAAAACTGAACGTACCTTATTGCTGGAAAACAACAGAAAAGAAGCAGCTGGGTTCCAAATGTTTCCCTGTGTGAGCTCATTTTCCTAGGTCATCTTGCCCTAATGAATTGTAGTGTCTCAGTTCTTGTCAACACAAAAGAAGCCTAACAGCAGCTCTAAATTCAAAACAAGTAGAACACTTATGTCAGAGGCCCCAGCATAACTCTACGGGTTCAAGTGATTTCTGCTGGTCTTCACCAGTGTTCTCCATTGGTCTCTATTTTAGGTCATAACTCACCCAGAAGTTCCTTTGTGAGAATTAGGAAAACATCCTCTCATCCTGACCTACAAGGTGAAGAATTTGTCCTCCAGAGAACACAGCTCTAAGCAAGAGCACCTGGGAAGGGGAGCAGAAGGCAGGCTGATTTTCACTCCCCCATGTACTTTTCCAGGTGCATTCAGAGAGGATGGAAAGGACACTTGCATTCTAAAAGCACTATAGTTGGGGATGTAAAATGTCTGTCCTCAGATATCTTGCTTTGCTGTGAAGTGTCAGGTTCTTCTGGTGGTGTGTTCTGTCTCAGTCTCCTCTGCTGCTTGTACTCACAGGGCTGTTTTATTTCACATGCTCAATATTAGGGCACCACCCTTTAGCAACAGGTAATACTTTTTCTGTAGCACCATCCTTGTTGTAACTAACCTTGCTACATTTTTGGCCCTCTTTCTTAATCAAGCTTCATTTTATACTAATTTGGTGACTTTCATTCCTCTGAAACTGGCGCACAGGGCGCCAGTTCTCAGCCTGTTTGAATTCAACCTGGTCTATTTCTCACAAATCATTTTTGCTTCTCTAATAAACAAGTTCGTCATTTGGCTTCAGTCAGGAACGCCTACCCCACAGGCTTCTACAGTCTAAAATTACACTTATTCCTGCCATCAGCAACCTAGGCTCATCTGTCATTAGCCACCATCACTATGACTTTTTTGTTCAACTCACATGGACTTTTTAGGTCTGGAATTGTTGCAATCTTTGAAGCTTTTTAGCTTAAACTTTTGTGTAATACTAAGGAAAAAACTTTCAACCAAGAATCCTGTACCCTGAAAGCTATGAAAAATAAAGGCAAAGACATTCCAGATAAACAAAAACTGAGCCAATTTGTTGTTAGTCATCTTACATACTAAAGGAAGTTCTTCAGTCTGAAAGCAAGTGACCCCAGATAGAATGCACAAAAAAGACAGATTACCAGTAAAGGTAATTTTGTAATTATAAGAGACAATATGAATGCATATTTTTGTCCTTTCTTATTTTAATTAATTTTTAAATCCACTGTATAAAATGTGTATATAATTGCATTGTTGGCCCTATAAGTATAGGAATGCAATGTATTTCCCAACAAATGCAAAAAGAGGTGGATGGGAACAAAGCTTTTCGGGGCTCAGAAAATTGCTCTAGATTATAACTTGAATCCATAGGAAAAAAATGAAGGGAATATGTTACGGGAAATAATGTTAATATAAAAAACTGTAAATATATAAGTTGCTACATGTTAAGCTTCATGGTAATCCCAAAGCAGAAACATATAGTAGCAACACAAAAGTGAAAGAGAAAGCAATCCAAGCATACCATTAAAAAAATCATCAAATCAAAAAATTCAATTTTTTCTGGGTGTAGTATTCCTGGTTAGCCATTTTTTTTCCTTTCGGTAATTTGAATATTTCATCCCACTTCTTTCTGGCATGCAATGTTTCTGCTAAGAAATCCACCAATATTCTTATGGGTATTCCCTTGTATGTGACATATCCCTTTTCTCTTGTGCTTCCCAAATTGTCTGTCTTGGACTTCTGAAGATTTGATTATAATGCATCTTTGTAGATTTCCTTGGGTTTATCTTATTAGAACCTGTTGGGAATCCTGGATCTGGATGTCTATTCCCTTTGCCAATTTTTGGCCATGACTTCTTTAAGTAAGCTTGCTGCCCTTTTCTCTTTTTGTTTTTTTCTGGGACCCTCATAATGTCTGTTTTTTTGGAATCTAAGTCACTTAAGCTTTTTTCACACTTTTTCATTATTTTTGCTCCTCTGACAAGACAATCCCATCAACCTCTCTTCCAGTTCCCTGATCATTTTATCTGCTTGATTTAGTCTACTCTGGAACCCCTCTAACCCTCTATTCTATTTTTCAGTTCAGTTATTGTATTCTTCAGCTTCATGGTTTCTGTTTGGTACATTTATAGTATATATTTGCTATCTCTTTATTGAAATTCTCATGTTGTTCATGCATTGTTTTCCTGACAACACTGAACATCTTTATGGAAATTGCTTTGCTTTCTCTGTCATGTAAATCATACACGTTTGCTTCATTAGAATTGGTTCCTGGAGATTTATCTTATTCCTTTGTTTAGAACATGTTTTCTTGCCTCTTCATTTTCCTTAACTCAGTGTGTCCTGCAATGTGTGTCCTCAGTGTGTCCTTAACTCAGGATATGTGCATTAGACAAAACAGCCGCCTCTCCCAGTCTTCACAAAATGCCCTCATACAGGAGAAGTCCCTCAACAATCATCCTTACCAGAGATTTTGGAAAACTCTCATCCTTCCTAGTCCAAACCACTGTCTTTTTTCTTAGCAGTCCCCAGCCATCTATATGCTGAGTTCCATCAGCACTCTGAGATACGTAAAAGAGAATCCAGTTCCTTGGGCAGCCATGGGAAATTTTGGAAATTTGTACAAGTAGTCCCACTCCTTCCCTCCCAGGGAGAATTTGGGAACTGAGAGTTTTCTCAGGGTCAAGTGGTGCTACACCAGAACATCTTAGACTGTTCAGGCTGCTGTGACAAAATACCATGGACTAGGTGGCTTATAAGCAACAGAAATTTAGTTCTCACAGTTCTAAAGGTTGAAAAGTACAAGATAAAGGCATCAGGTGACTTGGTGTCTGATGAGCACTCACTTCTCGGTTCATGGATGGCTGTCTTTTTGCAGTGTCTTCATATGGTAGAAGGGGTAAAGGATTTCTCTGGGGCCTCTTTTATCCTATTCATGAGGGCTCTACCCTTATGATCTAATTACCGCCCAAACCCACCATGTCAAATACCAACACATTGGGAATTAGGCTTCAACATATGTATTTGTGGGAGAGACACATTCAGTCTATAGTATGGGGGTAGAGCTTGTCAGGAGAGTGCATTTCCTTTTTCCTTACTGGCATTGATGTGACTGGTTTCACACTCACCCAAGATGCAAAAGCCTCTTAACCATTTTCTGCATTTTTCATAAAGTAAATTGATTTGTGTATTGTTGACTTGGTGTGCCTGTGGGGAAAAAAGATTTTCTAGTGATTCATATTCTGGTTTCTTGCTCATGTCACTAGACTACAAAATTTCTTAAATTCTTTATTTAAAGTTATCATGGAAAATTTTAAATCTTAACAATGATAAGGATAATTACATAATTAACCCTGTCAAAAGTACCCATTACAAGGCTTCAGTGATTCTCATTATTCTGCTTTTCACTTTCAACTATCAACTCTGATTATCCTGGTGGCATATTAAATAGAAGCTATAAGATGTTTTTGTTTGTAAGAAATTTAGTACTTTAGTACCTTTAGTATCTTGTGGATGAAGAGAAGAATTAATGAAAATATCATTATCACACGTAATAAAATACTGTACAATATTTTAAAACATCATATAAAACCCAGTTAGATAGTGTTTTATGCTTGAAACTCTTGAGTTCTACAATCAACAGATATTTCACATGATATAACATTTTAGGTCTAATATTAACCTGGAGAATCAAAAGTGACAATGAATGAATATATTTAATGTTGCATAAATAGCCATAGACTAGGTTTGGTACGGAAAATGTGAAATAAACTAGATATTCCCAACCCATTTATTGTGAAAACAAACACAAGGGTGGAAGAAAAGACATTCAATTTTAAGGGTAACTGATAAAAAGTCCAGATGAAAATAATATTCAGGCCTCACAGAAGAACAGAGCTTTCAGCATCTAATTAAAGTTTTCTGCCTATTGACACGGCAGAGCAAAGCTATAATGAGGGAGAGAGAAAGCCATATATGTAATGAGAGTCCTTTAGGCAGTGAAAACCTCAGATCTGAAAAATCTCAAGAAGCAGAAAATTGTACTCTAGGACTTGATGATTTATGTACACTTTTCATGTAACAGAGAATCCCCAAATTAATGAGAAGACGACACAACCTATTGGAGAATGGAGGGAAATAGTAATTTATAGAAACAAGATGACTCTTCATTTGGCTGAGCAGAAATTGGAACAAAACGTACATGGAATGTTTAACTCCCATGAAAAGGTCCCCAAGATGCTTACCAAAACCCCACACTTTTGGTTTGAAATTGACCACTCTTAGCCCTGGATCAAAGCATTCCGCCCATGGACCCTAATAAAGGCATGGGCCCCAGGTGCTGCCGTGCTCTCCCTGCCTGCACCCTGCCTTAACCTCCCTGCATGTATCCTCAAGGTGAGCCACGTATTTCCACCAGGACCTGTGAGTAATAAACTTCACTATTTCAGTTCCCTAGTGGTGTTTTCTTGAACCCTGGCTGGCCAGCCCCCCCCCCCAACCCAGGGGCTCTAATTAACAAATGTTAATTTAACAAAGTCACAACACTTTGCTTCCAAATCTTCTGTATAAAAAACGCTTCTCCCCTAGTTTTTGTTGGTAGAGTGCTCCAACCACTTCCAGTTTAGCACAGCCCAATTGGGATGGATGTATTCTCAAAAAAACGCTTGAAAAATTTAACATGCCTCCGCTTGTCTTTTAACACACTGTATACTGCAATTTATTTAATTAGTTCCTTTTCATTGTGTCTTCAAATTTCATCCATTTTTTTCTCACATAAAGAATCCTCCCGTGAAGTCACAGACCTGTGGTCTGCCTTCCTGAGGTCAACCACCTGTCTAGCCGTCTTCCTGGTGCCCGATTCAGACTTGCTGATTTAGCACACGGAAAAGGAAACAGAGCTGCTGATATGGAAGGCACCTGAGAGCTTAAACCCGGGATCCACATGCCTTCCTCAGTTTCTCTTTCTCCTGAACCCCCGGTTTACAGTATGGCAAATTTTCTTGTTTCTATTCACCCCCATTATTTTCTTAATTTGCTTTGAGAGACAGGGATCTCGTCCACTGGTAGCTCTAGATACACATTCTTAACTCTTCATAAACCACCCAAGCAATCCACAATCACTTTTTTTCTCAATCTACAGTTCTGAAACAGTGAAAGTCCTCTTTGTTCAGTTTGGAATCACACATGTTCTTTGGACCAATTGCAGTGTCCAGGGGAAAGGGGGAACCCTTGTTGGCTGAGCCTGTGGACATCTTTGGGTGGGTTGCTCTGATTGGTTCCTCCAAGCATCCCTGTGATTTGTCTACACTTCAGGTCAGGAAGAACCTGAGGCTAGATACAGTGTATTAATGAAAGAAAGAGGGCAAGGGGGCAGGGGAGGTAGGGGAAGGAAGGGAGGGAGAGAAGGAGAGAAAGGAAATTAATGAAATACAAGAAAAAAGACACAAAATGCATCTCATAAGGTTAAAACTTTCAATATTTTCCTATTTTTTTCTGCATGTTTGTATTTTTATGAATTGGCTTCGGTCATAATTTTTTAAAAAAAAGAATAGAAAAACCCATGAAAATGAACTCCATAAAGATGCACCTGCTGTAGGGAACATCTTGCAGTACGCGGGCCTCTCACTGTTGTGGCCTCTCCCGTAGCGGAGCACAGGCTCCGGACGCGCAGGCTCAGCGGTCATGGCTCACGGGCCCAAGCCGCTCCGCGGCATGTGGGATACTTCCCAGACCGGGGCACGAACCCGCGTTCCCTACATCGGCAAGCGGAGTCTCAACCACTGCGCCACCAGGGAAGCCCGGGAATATCTTTTTGAAGCACTCTTGGTAGAGCCACCTCAACCTTTTGGATTATGATTGGTTGATGCCCTGTAGGAAGACTATCCAATCAGAGTGGATATTTCCTTCTTGTCCAACCAGAACGAGGCTTTCAGGAGTCCTCATTTGAATATAGCAACTATAAATAGGCCACTCCTGCCCCGACCTGACACTTTCCTTTCTGCAGGGCTGGGCTTGTTTGTGCTTTAGTTTTGGGGTTCTGCTAGTTCCCAAAGATAGACTGCCACTCCAGCACTGAGGAGAGGAACAGGAGAAGCACAGCGGCAGCAGCAGGAAGGGCTGCCCCACAGGTGCATGAGGTGCTGGAGCAGGTTCCATGTTGAGAACTTTCCTAGGTCCAAGGGTTTCCCGGTCTCCCAAGGTCTGGTGCCTTGGAAGTCCCTTTGTTAATGTCTGTGAGCATGTTGCATGGGGGCCACAGGCAACCACAAGCCCTGGACAGTGTCCTCTGGAAGGCAGGAAGAATACCTTGTGACGTGTGTCACAAGGTATTCTTCCTTGAACTGCTGCTGGTTGTAAGGGTCCTTCTTGCAGGTACTGCCTAGTGTCTCAGCTAGTTCTGCTGGGGACAGAGGTCTCAGTCCTGGTTGAGAGGAAGGAGGTTTCACTGGCTCCTCGTTGTTCTAGGAGCACTAGATACATTCCCCTCGGATCCTGCTGGGCCTGGGAGCCACCTTGTCCTGTCATAGGGCCTCTGGTCAATCTGGGGAGGAATGAGCCTATTTGGCTGCCTTGTGTTCATAGATTGTGGGAAACACCTGATGGGTCTCATTCTTCAGTTAAGTGGGAGAGCTAAGGCACCCTGCTACTTTTCCTTTTCACTGCCTTTCAGAGTTCTGCTTTGAGTAATTCTTATGTTATTTCCAGGGTTTGTAGTTGCGCTTGGTAGAGAGGAGCAAGGAAGAAGGAAGGCGTGTCTACTCTGACTTGTCCAGACTGGAAGTTCCTACTCCCCGTCTTTTTTGTTGATTCAGGATTCTTCTCACATCCTAAACTAAGTTATCTAAGTTGGATTTGAAGTTTCCTCCAACAAGTAATAAAATTTACTTCCTATAATTTTTGGTTGCATGATCCAACCAAACTCACCACCCTTGATCATTTACTGCTACATGACCCCCATGCAGCAAAACCACACAAGTTACAGGATGCTGGAAAAAAGAGGCAAGCTTCTGCCTTCCATCCAAATAGAGTAATATTAGCATATCACTCACAAGCCCCCATCACTTTTTATCTGACATAAAAATTAGGGTTCCTGGGCTTCCCTGGTGGCGCAGTGGTTGAGAGTCCGCCTGCTGATGCAGGGGATGCGGGTTCGTGCCCCGGTCCGGGAAGATCCCGCATGCCGCGGAAGCGGCTGGGCCCGTGAGCCATGGCCACTGAGCCTGCGCGTCCGGAGCCTGTGCTCCGCAATGGGAGAGGCCACAACAGTGAGAGGCCCGCGTACCGTAAAAAAAAAAAAAAAAAAAAAAAAAAATTAGGGCTCCCCAGATAGATCTCCACTCTCTTTGCTGCTACTTATGTACTATATAAAAAGTTGTATTCTCAATTTCCATCTTCTGATTCTCCTTCAGCCATTCAGATTTCACCTGGCTTCTTGGTTGGAGCCTGGCTTCCTTCATCAGCAACTGTGTTCTCTCCACCTATTGCTAAACCTGATGGATTTTTTTTCCCACAACCTCTAGCACTGTGCTATGTATTATTTTCACAACTTTCAACAAATGTTAGGAAATTTTTAAATATCACAACACTTAGTTTAACTTCCTAAATTTTTAGAAAGGACTGAAATTTAGGCCTGCATTTTTTTTTTTTTATGGAAACCAATCTTAGATTTTAGATTATTAGAAAGGT
>NW_006784081.1:961630-1005965 GCF_000442215.2 Lipotes vexillifer | reverse complement strand
GTAGGGAAACAGAAGGAGAAATAGAAAAAAATTAAAAACAAAAATTAAAAGTTTTTGCTATCAGTTTCTCTATACTGCTGGTCAGTCTGTGTGTGGATCTTGATTTCCATATCAGTCAGTAGGTAAACACTATCTGCTTCCTGTTGTTACATAGTAGATTGTATTTTCTAATCTATAGTGGCAGAAAGCAGGTCAGTGTTTTCCTAAAGACCAGCAGAAGGCACAGGAAAGAAATGACAAAGGGAGGCAAGGAAAATTGTTGGATGATAGATATTTCATTATGTTGACACTTTCACTGGTTATATGTATGTATAAAACCATTTTAAAGCCCCCCAAAAAACATATCAAGTAGTTTATTTAAAAAATGAAAACTACATAGCGACCTCAAATCTTCCTATTATAGTGGAGTAGAAGACCTCAATCACATCTTGATAAAATGTTTCCCAGGTATAGCTTCATATACAGCATGGAATGAACAAGAAGAGACAAAAAGCTAAAACCAGCATTTTAAGGGCCATCAGTGAAAGCCCAATCAGGAGAGACCACCAGGGCCAAAGTCAGATTTAGTGATTCCATGCAGTGAGGGAAGGCATCCAGACAAAAGGGGGAAGGGAATCATCATCTGTAAGTTGTACGTTCCCACTGACAGATTCTGAGGATGGTCCAGGGAAGCAAAGGACAGTTCTGGATTAATGGTGTGTCTGGGGTAAGATTAAGAGAAGCAAGAGTTAACCAAAAATTGGATGTGGTCATGAGGCAAGGGTGGTTTAGCAATTGTATATTCCAGGCATTGCATGGTATAGTAAAGGAGATCTGAAACATCACTGATATAAAACAGGAGTCATTAAAATGTGGGGTGGGGGACTTCCCTGGTGGCACAGTGGTGAAGAAACCACCTGCCAATGCAGGGGACATGGGTTCAATCCCTGGTCTGGGAAGATCTCACATGCCACAGAGCACCTAAGCCCATGGGCCTAACTACTGAGACTGTGCGCCACAACTACTGAATCCTGCACACCCTAAAGCCCACGCTCTGAAACAAGAGAAGATGCTGCAATGAGAAGCCCGCACACCACAACAAAGAGTAGCACCCTCTCACCGCAACTAGAGAAAGCCCACGCACAGCAGTGAAGACCCAAGGCAACCAAAAAAAAAAAAAAAAAAAGGCAGGGTGGGGGATATTTGGGCATTTCACAGCTGCTGCATGGCCTTGGGCTAAACAATGTTATTCGTTAACTTTGCAGCTAGACGTATCTGTATCTGTCCTCCCCATATGTTATCAGCAGAGATGACTTGTGTCTGTTTTTATTTTACAGTCCTTATTGATTTATACACTTTTATATCTGACACCAATTCAGCCTTAAGAGGAAGGCAAAGGGTCAGCTGATCAGGGAGGAAAAATGTGCTGTTTTACGGTTTCAGGGAAAGTAGAGAAGGCATTGGGCTGGAGCAAGGCAGGATGTTGGAACTGAGATTCTTGGATACAGCCAGAAACTTCAAGGGGCCATACAATCATTAAAATTATAGACTGGAGGAAAAAAATGCCCATTCACTCAGGATACAAAAAGATGGCTTACTTTGCCGTGGTTACTGCACTGTGTCTCCCCAAAGATAACATTACACTGCACATATTTTGTTTTGTGGCTAAAATTAGCCTCACTCAGTTCCTTTGAGAAGTCACAGGACAGGACTGCTATTCCCCTTGTGCTGATCCAGCCATAGAGGTTGCTTTGTGTCATAGAAGTCCCAGAAGGAGAGGAGATTGTGCTTTGCTAAAAAATATATATATATATTTCAACTAACAATGGCTGAAAACATCCCAAATGTGACACTGTTTCCTGCGGTTATTTCTTTGCTTTGCATCTCCTTCTTAGAGAATTTTAGGCAAATTTTCTGGTCAACCTTCGGGAAATAGCATAAATTGAAAGGAAGAGAAAACAAGCCTGATTTAGGAAAAAAGGAAATTGCAAGTGTGACATGAGCAGCCTATTTATATAACCTGTATTCAAATTAGGACTCCTAGAACATTTAATTCTGATTAGATAAGAAGGGACTATATCTCCTGAATGCCAACCTTGATTGAAAAATCTCCCTACCTGGCATCAATCAATCAAAAAACAAAAGATTGTCCTGGCTCTACCTTGAGTACGTTGAAAAGACTGTCTCGTACAGCACATACATTTCTGTAGAGTTCAGTTTTAGCTATTCAAAATTGGTGTTTTTTTTAATCATGACTTAGAACAAGGTATAAAAATAGACGCATGCAGAAAAACAGTTGAGCAAGGTATGAAGACAGTATAAATCTTTTGAGATGTTATGAACTCAATTACTATTGCAAGTCAGTCTACATATTTCAGTGGGTTCTTTTCTCTGAATATTCTCCTATTTATTCCTCTTTTCCTCTCTTCTGGCCTTTCTCTATCCTTCTTTCCTTTTTTTTTAACATCTTTATTCGAGTATAACTGCTTTACAATATTGTGTTAGTTTCTGCTGTATAAGAAAGTGAATCAGCTATACGTATACATATATCCCTATATCCCCTCCCTCTTGCATCTCCCTCCCACCCTCCCTATCCCACCACTTTAGGTGGTTACAAAGAGGTTTTATCATGGATGATGTTGGATTATGAGAAATATTTTTCTTGGTATCTTGATGCATTTATTTTCTTTTAATCTACTTATATTGTGTGTTATATCAATTGGTTTGGGGATGTTAAAACAATCTTGTATTCCTGGGATAAACCCCACTTACATGTATACACACATACACCCATTACCCCACTCAAAATAAAGAACATTTCCATCACCCCAAATTTTCCCTCATGCCCCTTGAATCCTTACACCCCATGGACAAACACTGTTTTGATTTCTGCCACCAAGTTTAGTTTTGCCATTTCTTGAGATTCATATACACGAAACCATACATTATGTTTTCCTTTGTATCTGACTTCTTTCAGTCAACAGTGTTTTTCAGATCAATCTATGTTATTATTATGTGTATAAGTATTTTGTTTTTGTTGTTGCTGACAAATATTCTGTGGTAAAAACAAGTGACAAGACACTCCTTTATTCTCCTGATTATAGACACCTGGTCTGTGTGCCATTTTAGCCTTCTAAAAACATTCTTTCATAAGTGTTTTTCTCGACATATGCTGTAATTTCCTTTTTTAAAAATTTTATTGGAGTATAAGTTGTTTACAATGTTAGGTTAGTTTCAGGTGTACAGCAAAGTGATTCAGTTATACAAGTACATATAGTCATTCTTTTTCAGATTCTTTTCTCATACAGGTTATCACAGAATATTGAGTAGAGTTCCCTGTGCTATAGAGTTGGTCCCTGTTGGTTATCTACCTTATTCAATATATATAGTAGTGTGTGTGTATTCATCCCAAGCTTCTGATTTATCCCTCCCCCCCATCATGTTTCCCCTTTGGTAACCATATGTTTGTTTTTAATATCTGTAAGTCTGTTTCTATTTTGTAGATCAATTATTTGTTTCCTTTCTTTTTTTAATTAGATTCCACATATGAGTGATATCATATGATGTTTGTCTTTCTCTGTCTGACTTACTTCGCTTAGTATGATAATCTATAGGTTGGTCCATGTTACTGTGAATGGCATTATTTCATTCTTTTTATGGCTAAGTAATATTCCATTGTATTTATATATGTACCACATCTTCTTTAACCATTTTTCTGTTGATGGACATTTAGGTTGCTTCCATGTCTTGGCTATTTTAAATAGTGATGCAGTGAACATTGGGGTGCATGTATCCTTTCAAATTATGGTTTTCCCCAGGTATATACCCAGGAGTGGGACTGCTGGATCATATGGCAGTTCTATTTTTAGTTTTTTAAGGAACCTCCATACTATTCTCTATAGTGGTTGTACTAATTTACATTCCCACCAACAGTGTGGAAGAGTTCCCTTTCCTCAACACCCACTCCAGAATTTATTGTTTGTAGACTTTTTGCTGATGTCCCTTCTGACCAGTGTGAGATGGTACCTCATTGTAGTTTTGATTTGCATTTCTTTAATAATTAGTGATGCTGAGCATTTTTTCATCTGCTTTTTTGGCCATCTGTATATCTTCTTTGGAGAAATGTCTAGTTAGATCTGCCTATGTTTTGACTGGGTGGTTTTCTTGACATAGGGCTGCATGAGCTGTTTGTAAATTTTGGAGATTAATCCTTTGTTCGTCACTTCACTTGCAAATATTTTCTCCATTCTGTGGCTTTTCTTTTTGTTTTGTTTATGGTTTCCTTTGCTGGGCAAAAGCTTTTAAGTTTAATTGGGTCCCATTTGTTTATTTTTGTTTTTAATTCCATTACTCTAGGAGGTGAATCAAAAAAAGATATTACTGTGATTTATGTCAAAGAGTGGTCTGCCTATGTTTTCCTCTAAGAGTTTTATAGGGCTTCCCTGGTGGCACAGTGGTTGAGAGTCCACCTGCGGATGCAGGGGACACGGGTCCGTGCCCCGGTCTGGGAAGATCCTACATGCCGCGGACTGGCTAGGCCCGTGGGCCATGGCCACTGAGCCTGCGCGTCTGGAGCCTGTGCTCCGCAACAGGAGAGGCCACAACAGTGAGAGGCCTGCGTTAAAAAAAAAAAAAAAAAAAAAAGACATAGATTGGTTGAATGGGTAAAAAGACAAGATTCATCTGTAAGCTATCTGCAAGAGACTCTCTTTAGATCTAATGACATACATAGGCTGAAAGTAAAAGGGTGGAAAAAGGTATTCTACACAAAGGTTAACCAAAAGAGAGCAGGGGTAGGTACTTAAATCAGACAAAATGGCCTTTAAGTAAAAAATCATCATAAGAGACAAAGGAGGACATTATAGAAAGATAATGAAAGATATCTTCCATTCATCAGGAAGACACAACAAATATATACATATGGTCAGAGGTCCCAAATATATGAAGCAAACATGAGGAAATTCAAGGGAGAAATAGACAGCTCCACAATAATAGTAGAAATATTCAGTATCCCACTTTCAACCATGGATAGAACCACCAGACAATAAGGAGACAGAAATCTTGAACAACATTACAGACTAACTGAACTTAACAGACGTACAGAACACTGATCTAACAACAGAAGAATACACATTTTTCTGAAGTGCACATGGAATAGTCTCAAGAATAGACCATATGTTAGGTCACAAAACAAGTCTTAGCAATTTTAGAAGACTGAAAATCATACAAACTATCATTTCTGATCACAGTGGAATGAAACTAAAACTCAACAGGCAAGAGAAAAACTGAAAAAAACCTCATATAGGTGGAAATTAAACAACACACTCTTAAACAGCCAATGGAGCAAAGAAGAAATGCCAAGGAAAATTAGTAAGTACCTGGATATAAATGAAAATGAAGACACAAAGTACCAAAACTTATAAGATACAGCAAAAGCAGTGTTAAGAAAGAAATTTATATCTGTAAATTTTACATTAAAAAAAGAAAAGATATCTCATATCTACCACTTAACATTACACTTCAAGGAATGAGAAAAGTAAGACAAACTAAACCTGGATATAGCAGAAGGAAGGAAATAATGAAATTAGAACAGTGATAAATGAAATAAAAACAGAAAAGCAATACAGAAAAACAGCAAAAGAGTTTGTTCTTTGCAAAGAACAATGAAATTGATTACTTAACTAACCATGATGAAAGGGATAATACTCAGATAATTAAAATCAGAAATGAAAGAGGAGACATTACAACTGATTCTACAGAAATAAAAAGTATTATGAGAGAATACTATGAACAACTGTATGCAAAAAAAAACTGGATAATGTAGAATAAATGAATAAATTCCTAGAAACACAGAACCTATGAAGACTAAATCATGAAGAAATAAAAATATCTGAACAGACCTATAATTAGTAAGGAGATTTAATCATTAATCAAAAACTTCCGAACAAAGAAAATCCCAGGACAGATAGCTTCATTGGTAAGTTCTATCAACATTTAAAGAAGCATTAGGTCATGGGACTTCCCTGGTGGCGCAGTGGTTAAGAATCCACCTGCCCATGCAGGGAACATGAGTTCAATCCCTGGTCCAGGAAGATTTTACATGCCGTGGAGCAACTAAGCCAGTGCACCACAACTACTGAGCCTGCACTCTAGAGCCTGCGAGCCACAACTACTGAACCCACATGCCACAATTATTGAAGCCTGCATGCCATAGAGCCCTTGTGCTGCAACTACTGAAGTCTACACACCTGTGCTTTGCAACAAGAAAAGTCACCACAATGAGAAGCTCGTGCACCACAATGAACAGTAGCCCCACTTGCTACAACTAGAGAAAGCCCGTGTGCAACATTGAAGACCCAGCCAAAAATAAATATTTTTTTTAAAAAAAAGAGGAATTAACACCAATCCTCCTCAAACTTCAAGAAATTGAAGAGGAGATAACACTCCCAGACTGATTTTATGAGCAAGCATTACCCTGATACCAAAGGAAACAAAGACTACAAGAAAAAAAACACAGACTAAAATTCCTAGTGAATATCCATGTAAAAGTTTGCAACAAAATACTAACAAAGAGAGTTCAACAGCACATTGAAAGGATTACACATCATGACCAAATTGGATTTATTCCTGGGATGCAGGATAGCTCAACATACAAAAATCAACTAATGTAATACACAACATAACAGAATGAGGAAAAAACCCATAGGATCATCTCAAGGAATGCAGAAAAGTCCTTTGACGAAATTCAAACTCTTAAGAAAAAAACCTCTCAATAAACTAGGAGGAGAAAGAAAGTACTTCAACATAATAAAGGTCATATAGGAAGCCCATAACTACAAATCAAAAAGGACTGAAAGGTTTCCTCCTAAGATCAGAAACAAGGCAAAGGTGCTAAATTTCACCACCTGTGTTCAGTATAGTACTGTAAGTCCTAGTCAGAGCAATTCAGCAAAAAAATAAATAAAAGGTATCCAAACTGGAAACAAAAAAGGACAATTATCTCATTCCACAGACAATATAATCTTATATGAAGAAACCCCTGAAGACTGCAGACACACACACACACACACACACACACTTAAAACTAATAAATGAATTCAGCAAAGTTGCAGAATACAAAATCAACACATGAAAACCAGTTGCATTTCTATACACTAACAATGAAGAATCTGTAAAGAAAATTAAGAAAACAATCCCATTAAAAGAGCATTAAAAAGAACAAAATACTTAGGAATAAACTTATCCAAAAAGGTGAAAGTCTTGTACACTAAAACTACAAGTCTTGTACTACAAAACTCACTAACAACAAATTATCTGAGAAAGACATAAAGAAAATGATCCTATTTACAATAGCATCAAAAACAATAAAGTACTTAGGAAAAATTTAACCGAGAAGTTGAAAGATATCTACACTGAAAGACATGGAGCAGTATCCTGTGTTCATGGACTGAAAAAATTAATATTGTTAAAATGTCCATACTACCTAAAGCCATCTCTATCAAAATTTCAATGGCATTTGTTTTTACAGAAAAGGAAAAAAAAATCCTAAAATTTATATAGAACCACAAAAGACTCCAAAGAGCCAAAGAAAATCTGAGAAAGAAAAAACAAAGCCGGACACATCACATGTCCTGGCTTCTAACTATATTACAAAGTTATAGTAATAAAACAGTATGGTACTAAATTAAAAACAGCAATGGAACATAATCAAGACTTCAGAAATAAATCCATGCAAATATGGTTAACTAATATTTGACAAGGGAGTCAAGAAAACTCAGTGGAGAAAAGACAGTCTCTTCAATAAATGGTGCTGGGAAAAGTGGATATGCACATATAAAAGAATGAAACTAGACCCCTATGTTATACCACTCACAAAAATTAACTCAAAATTGATTAAAGAGTTAAATGTAAGACCTGAAATCATAAAAGTTCTAAAAGAAAAAATAAGAGAAAAACTTCTTGGCAGAGGTCTTGGTAATGATTTTTTCATGAACATGACACTTAAAGCACAAGAAACAAATAAAAAACAAGTGATACTACATCAAGCTAAAAAACTTCTGCACAGCAAAAGAAACAATCAATGATGTGAAAACACAACTTATGGAATGAGAAAACATATTTGCAAAACCATATATCTGATAAAGGATTAATATCCAAAACATATAAAGAACTCTTACAAAACTCAACAGCAAATAAATAATCCAATTTAGAAATGGGCAAAGACCTGAATAGATATTTTTCCAAACAAGATATTCAAATGGTGAACAGGTACTTGAAAATGTGCTCAACATCACTAATCACTAGTAAAATGCAAATCAAAGTTACAATGAGATATAACTTCATATTTGTTAAAATGCCTATTATCAAAAAGATGAGATAACAAATGCTGATGAGGATGTGTACAAAAAGGAATCCTTATGCACTGTTGGGGGCAATGTAAATTGATATAGCCACTATGGAAACAGCATGAAGTTTCCTCAAAGAATTAAAAATAGAACTACCATATGATCTGGTAGTTCAACTTTGGTATGTATCCAAAGAAAACAATGTCTGCACCCCCGTGTTCATTGCATTATTTACAACAGCCAAGACATGGAAACAACTTAAGTTTTTTTGACAGATGAATGGACAAAAAAAAAGTAATATGTACACACACACACACACACACACACACACACGGGAGGGGAGACTAAATGAGTAAATGGAGCTATAATAAATAAATGTTTCCATTGTTTACTGGAATTAAGTAAGTATGATCTGAAGTAAATTGTGATAAATTAAGATGCATATTTCAATCCCAAAAGTAACCACTAAGAACTCCCTAATTTTAAAAAAAAAAGGATTAGGGGATTCCCTGGTGGTACAGTGGTTAAGAATCCGCCTGCCAATGCCGGGGACACAGGTTTGATCCGTGGTCCGGGAAGATCCCACATGCCACGGAGCAACTAAGCCCATGCACCACAACTACTGAGCCTATGCTCTAGAGCCTGTGAGCCACAGCTACTGAAGCCAGCGTTCCACAACTACTGAAGTTCCCATGACACAACTACTGAAGCCCATGCACCTAGAGCCTGAGCTCCACAACAAGAGAAGCCACTGTAATGAGAAGCCTGCACACCACAATGAAGAGTAGCCCCCGCTCTCTCCAACTAGAGAAAGCCCAGGTGCAGCAACAAAGACACAACACAGCCAAAAATTAATTAATTAATTAATAAAAGGATTAAAGTGGACCACTGGAAAATATTTATTTAATATAAAAGAAAGTGGTAAAGAGCTACAGAATAACACAAAAGACATGTGATAGAAAATAAATAGCAAAGTGATAGACCTACAGCAAACCATATAAAATAATACTAGAGTACATCAAATATTCCAATCAAAAGGCAGAGATCATCACTGGGGGAAAAAAGCAAAAATAAATAAATAAATAAAAAGTGGTGTTTGCAAGAGACACACTAGATTAAAAGACACACATAGGTTGAAGTTAAAAGGACAAGAAATGATATATCTTTTAAAGTCACTGTACTAATAGAATAGAAAATAAACAATAAAATAAAAATTATTATAAACAAAGAGGGACATTTTATGATTAAAGGTCAATTAATTCATCAGAAAGATATAACAATTATAAACATATATGCACCTGAAATCAGAGCCTCAAAACCCATGAAGTAAAAATTGTCAGAATTAAAGGAAGAAATAGACACTTCAACAAAAATAGCTTGAGATTTCAATAGCTCCCTCTCAATAATAGAATAATTAGAAAAAATCAGCAAGAATATAAAAGACTTATAAGGCACCATCAACCAACTTGAGAAAGATGACATCCATAGTTTTTATTAGTGTTCTTAAGTTCCGGATTTGTCTATCTGGCCTCTGGGTAGGAAAAAACTCACTCTCCCTCCTGTGCTTCTCCTTTAACACTACTACCACACTCACAGCACTCTTCACACTAGATGTGTGTTTTCCCCCATCAAGCAATTGTGACATCAGCTGGGTGTCCTACAACTTAACTCAGTTCTGCTACTATCTACCTGGAGATAGTATTGGATTCCACAGGCGCTCACTCCACCTCAAATGCCAGTCAAAAGTGGTGGGTGCCCAGGATTCTCTCCAATTTGACTATGTTGATTTAAAAGAATATATGCACAACGTGAGAGTGGCAAGGTAAGTTTTATTGGGGGCAAAATGAGGACTGCAGCCCGGGGGGGAGACAGCGTTTCAGATAACTCTGAGAAACTGCTCCAAGGAGGCGAGGGGAGGAGCTAGGATATAGAGGAGTTTTGAAACAAAGAGCAGGTAATTGGGAATGTCAAAGTTGTTAAATAAAGAGAACCAGATATCTCAAGGTAAGGAATTTAATGCTTTTCTATGAATGAGAAGATGCAAGAGTCTGGGCTCACTAAAGTCATTCCTTTGATATGCACCTTAGCTATCTGGGGCCAGTATTTTCACATCCTGAGTTTCCTCAGTGCTCACAGCAGGGAGTGGCTGCAGTCTGATGGCTGCTAGATGACAGGTATTCTTTTCAGCCCTGAGTTTCCTCAGTGCTCACAGCAGGGAGTGGCTGCAGTCTGATGGCTGCTAGATGACAGGTATTCTTTTCAGCCCTGAGTTTCCTCAGGCCTCACCAGCTCACGTTGGAGGGCTGCAATTATTGGTGACTGTGACATCCTTTGTTTATCGATATGGCAGGAAATATTCTATTTATAAATATTCCATTTATCAACTACAAATTGGAGGTTCCCATGACTTCCTCCCCCCATGGATTCCATTATTTGCTAGAATAGCTCACAGAACTCAGGGAAACTATTTACTCACTGTTTACCAGTTTATTATAAAAGGATATAATAAAGGATATAGATGAACATCCAGATGGAAGAAATGTGTAGGGCAAGGTTATGTGGGAAGAGGCACAGAGGTCCCATGCCCTCTCTTGGTCCAACACTCTCCCATCACCTCCATGTGTTTACTAACCCAGAAGCTCCCCAAACTCCATTCTATGGGGATTTTTATGGAGACTTCATCATGTAGTCATGATCAATTATTAAATCCATTTCCAGCCCCTCTCTCCTCTCTGAAATTGGGAGTGGAGCTGAAAATTCCCTGCTTCTAATCATGGTTTGGTCTTTCTGGTGACCAGCCCCCATCCAGAAGCCATCATGGAGCCCACCAAGAGTCACTTCACTAGAAAAAAAAAATGCTGCTATCACTCAGGACATTCCAAGGAATTTAGGAACGTGGTGTCAGGAGCCAGGGTCAAAGACCAAACATTAGAACAAAAGGTGCTCATAGTGCTCTTATCACTTAGGAACTTACAAGGGTTTTTAGGAGCTCTGTGTAGGAACTGGGGGTGGAGACCAACATATATATTTTCCATTAGCTCATGGCATCCATTCATCACAGTGCCAATTGTACAGACTATATTTTTATTTTCTCTATTTTTAATGCTCTGGCATTAGTATCCTGACTGACTGGGGTAAAGCTGCCCCTTCAAGGGCTAGTCAAGTTTTAGAGACCGCTAGGGTTCAACTGGGAGCACACCTTTCATATGCAAACTAACCAATCCAGAGCCCACGTCACCAAACACCTCCTATATCTAACGCTCACATACTAAGCCAATATTCCCTTGCCCAAATCAACCCAGGGCCAGGTACCAGACAATGAGGGACAGCTTCTAGGCCCCAAAGCCCACCAGAATTATTCAAACTAGTCAATCCTAAACTGTTTATTCTGTTCTGCTTCATCTTTCCCATAGAAACCCAAATAAAAGCTCTGGCTCTTTCCTCTCACTCCTTTCTGCCTCCTGACTAAAACTGGTCCTTCCCCATGTGGCCCTGTGTGGCATGGCGTGGCCCTGTGTGGCATGTCATGCCCCATTCTCTTGAGAAATATAAATGTAATAAATTCTTCTTTCAAGGGTGTTGTTACTCAGTCACCTCCATAAATTAAAATCCCATGGGGGGACTTCCCTGGTGGTGCAGTGGTTAAGAATCTGCCTGCCAATGCAGGGGACATGGGTTCGAGCCCTGGTCCGGGAAGATCCCACATGCCACGGAGCAACTAAGCCCGTGCGCCGCAACTACTGAGCCTGCGTGCTGCAACTACTGAAGCTCACGCACCTAGAGCCCATGCTCCACAACAAGAGAAGCCACCGAAATGAGAAGCCCGCGCACTGCGACAAAGACACAACGCAGCCAAAAAAAAAAAAAAAAAAAAAATCCCACGGGTACAATTATTGATACAATAGAACACTCCACTGAACACATGCAGAAAGCACATTCTTCTCAAGTGGACCTGGAACTTTCTCCAGGCCAGGGCTATAAAACAACTAACATCATACTAAGTATGTGTTCTGACCACAACAGAATTTAATCAGAAGTCAACAATAGAAGGAAGTATGAGAAAGTCACAAATATTTGGAAATTAAACAACACAATTACAAATAATCCATGTGTCAAAGAAGAAATCACAAATATAATTGGAAAGTGTTTTGAGCTGGATGAAAATGAAAACAGAATAACAAAAGTAATGGAATGCAGCTACAGCAGTGTGTAAAGGGAAATTTATAGGTGCAAACGCCTATGTTAGAACAGAATGATCTGAAATTAATAATTTAAGCTTCAACTTTAAGAAAAATAGAAAAAGAAGAGCAACCTGAGCCCAAAGCAAGTGAAAAGAACGAAATAATAAAGATGATGGTGGCAATCACTGAAATTAAAAAAAAAAAAAAATAGAAAAAATAGAGAATATCGAATGAAATAAAGCTGTTGTTTGAAAAGATAAAAATCATTTTGACAAAATGTTAGCTTTACTGGCCAAGAAAAAAAAAGCACACATCGCCAAAATGAAAAATGAGAGAGGACACATTATTACCAATTGTTTAATAATTAAAAGGATAATAAGGGAATACCTTGAACAACTTTATGTCAGAAAATTAGACAACTTGGATGAAATGGGCAAATTCCTAGAAAGACAAACATCGCTCAAGGTATGAAAAATCTGAACAGGCCCTAACAAATAAAGAAATCAAAATAGTAAATTAAAAATATTCCCGGAAAGAAAAGCCTAGAATCAGATGGCTTCCCTGGAGAATTCCATGAAACATTGAACAAGGAAACAACGGCAATCCTTCACAAACTCTTCCAGAAAACAATCGAGGAAACAAAGACACCACAAGAAAGCTACAGACCAATATCCCTCCTAAGTATGGATGTGAACATCCTGAACAAAACGTTAGCAAATGGAATCCAGCAGCATATTAAAAAGAATCAGATGGGATTTATCCCAGGAATATAAGGTTGGTTTGACATCTGAAAATCAGTTATGTAGTACATAGAATAGAAATAGACAGGAGGGGTATTTCTGAGGTAATGGAAATGCTCTAATAATCGATTGTGGTGATGGATTTAGTAGAAATTGCACATTTGAAGCAGCTTAATTTTATGGTATGAAAATTACACCACAATAAGGTTGTTACAAAACATGAGTGATAGGAAGAGAAAGGTCTGGGCTGTGCAGGGTTCAGTGCAGGCGTCCTGGGCAGGGACGGGGCAGAGGGTCAGGAGCAGAGGGTCAGGCGGGCTCACAGGTGGCTCTGTGCCACCTGCGTCAGGAGGCGTGGGGTGCGAGACAGGGGAGGTGGGAGGATGCGGGGAACCGCAAGGGGAGCGTGGGGAGGAGCACACAGACCTCGGTACTCAGAGGGGTGTGGAGGTGCGGCGTGCGGGACGTGGGGGACAGGGCCGCAGCGGGGATGTGAGGACGAAGGAAGGTCCTGCAGCGCACGGAGAGGCAGAAGGCGCAGGGGACGTGAAGGATGAGTGGGGCGCAATGGGGGAGCGTGGAGGGACATGGGATGGACATGGAGGAGTGCTAGGCGCGAACAGTACCGGGGGTGGGGTTGCGGGCAGGAAGGGCACACTGAGGGGGCAGGGGTCGAGGAGGGCACGGGGCTCCATGGGAGAGCGCAGGAGCTTGGGGACTCAAGGGGTTCCGGGGGTGTGCATGGGGTGCGGGGCATCAGGAAGCAGCCAGCAGTCGCACGCAGTGCAGATAGGACTGGGTAGTCCTAAGACCCTCGCAGCTCCAGGCGCCCCGGTGCAGGTGGTGCGGATACTATCTGAGGTGCCCTCAGAACCGCCAGCTGGGATGTAGTTCTCAGGACTTTCGGATACTGGGCGCGAAGTCTCACCCTGCAGGCCGCCGGCCAGGCTCCACTCTGGGAATGATTCCAGCGTGCGCCAAGAGTGACGGGGTGCACAGTGCACGTTGCTCGACCAGGAAGTTAATGAAAACCACTGAATTCTAGATTTGCAAACCAGTGAGGTTGGGGGTATGAAGATTAGGCAGTAAAGATTTTTAAAATCTCAGGTCTGTTCCAGAAGACTTAGCCCTCCTCTCCTGTTGTCTCAGGTGTGAAATGGGATGTTACCACACAGACTTGCTGTTAGATGTGATGAGTTAATGTGGAGAAAACAAGTGAAAAAGGACCCTTTGTCTTTTAACCCAATCTTGTGGATACATTACATGCCCAGGAGAGGTACAGATGGGGAAGCAAAAGAGACTGACAGAGACTGACCACAGACATAGACCCAGGACTGCTGTTTTTATTTTTCAAACATTCTACTGATCACACTTACTAATGCCTTAAGTATTGTAGTAGCCACTGCCTCCTCCTTCTGAGGTCTCTGTCGTGCCATCCTGAGTAATTGCTTTTTAAGCACTCATCAACCCAGAATGATTTTTATCTTCACAGCTTCTTTCCTGTCTCCCCGTTGGTCTGCTGGCTGAGTCACCTAGGCGGAGAGGTTCTGGGCATTTAAAAGCTTGGTAGGCAATACTTATGGTTGTTGTGGAAGCCCCAGGAATGGCTGACCACATCCTGCACTGTCCTGGCTTACTCTACATCAATCCAGCTTTATTTTCCTCCAGAATGCTTATCAACTACCCAAGTAGGAGTTCACCAACTAACAGCATATGAGCTCAGCTGCTGCTAGTGTAGGAGATCAACTTTTAGGGTAAATCATCTGTTGCTAGCACAGGGGTCACCAACTACCAGCACTGACTGCCAGCGCAAGAGCTCCCCTAGTGCCAGTGTAGGAGTTCACCTAATGCCAGTGTAGGAGATCATCTACTACCAGTGTAGGGGCTCACCCACTGTAGGATAGATATGTCACAGATTGTCACCCGTCACTCACAAACATATCAGGGCACGTGCAGGAGCTTGCATGTTCATTGTGGTCTCTCTGAACCTAGAACACTGGGTGGTACCCTGGGGATGCAGAAGTCAGCAGGAGTAACCTTTGTAAAAGCTGAAAATCAGTCTGTTTGCCAACAGGTATCACTGAAGCTCATTGTATTTTCTCTCGACTGGTGGACGGTAGTAGCATGTCACCCCAAAACATCTCATTTGGCATAAAGGTTATGTAACCAAGCAGGACCCTACAAGGCTTTCCTGGGACAGACCCTTCCCCCATATCCTCCGATATCTGATGCACATTTCCTGAGTTGTTTTACAAATGCTAAAACCACCACCAAATGGAAGAAATTAACTACTTGATGATCACGATTCCCCAGACCTACTGGAGCCTTAGGTTGATACTGTTAACCACCCTGTTACCTCACCATCAACCAATCAAGAGAATTGTGCAGGAGCTGATCACATACCCTGAGATTCCCCCCTCCCTAACCTGGCCTTTAAAACTGCCTTGCTGAAACCCTTCGGGGGAGTTCGGGGGTTTAGAGCCACCCATCCTCCTTGTATTGGCGCCTTTACAATAAATGCTGCATTTTCCTTCCTCACAACCCGGTGCTAGTGGATTGGATTTACTACACATGGTCGAGCAGACCCAAGTTTGGTTTGGTAACAATTATTTTGAGCTGGAGGTGTTGAGAAGCAAATACAAGCTCCCTGCCTTTCCCCATCTATCGAAAAGCAGGACACACATTTACGGAGGTATTCCTGTCCCCTCTCCACAGGAAAGATTTGGAGACAATTCTAATCTTATCCGTTTGGAGATGGCACGGGGCTGGGGTGGGGGGCACGGCGGCGGGGTAGGATCTACATATAACAAACCTTACTAACTAGCATTAGGTACCATTAGTTTACCTGCTCGTTTTATGACCTTGGAAGTCTAAAACTGCTTTCCCTGTCATTTCTGCATAAACATTGTTCTTTGTTGAAGATGCTATCTAAGCCAAAGAACTAAGCTGCTGCTCTAAGTTACTCATTTTCCTGGGGTTTCTCCTATGCATACCTGAGGTATACGTGTCAATAAACCTCTTTGCTTTTCTCTTGTTTAGCTTTATTACAGGGTCTCAGCCAAGAACTCAGAAGGGTTGAGGGCAAATGATTTTTCCTCCCTTACACTTGTGTGCAGCTTTGTTCTAAAGCCACAGCCAGAGGCATCTTGGTGTCCTCGGGGCAGTTGTGTGCTCATTTATTAAACTCACGAGGCTGCCCCACAGGCTAGGTTTCCAGTGGCCATTGTGGAAGTCCCAAACCTTAAAGTCCAAATCTTGCTGAACCAAACACTATGCTCAGATTCTCAACAGGAAGTGAAACAGTGGGCCCCATTCCTTGGGAAATCATATGGGAATAATTCCCCAGCCAAAAACATGGCCAGACCCCTGACTCAACTGAGAAAATACTTCCCCCTGTGTACATAATTTGAAGGAACTGTTGTTCAAGATATTCAAAAGTGGTGTATACATAGTAACAATAACAAAAAAGCCCAAGAATGGGAGAATGAGTAAATAATCAAGTAAATGAAAAAGTACTGGCTATTGAACACAGAGGAACATGGGAAATGTTTATCAGGTTATCTGAAAAAAAGGAAAAAAATGCCTACAGTACCTTCATGAAATGAACACACGTGTTGAGCCAAAGAACATCGAGACCATACCTGGGAGTTGCCGTGCTTGTGTGGGCAGCAGCTGCATCCCCGACTTTACCAGTGAGCATCTTGTTTCTGTATCCCCTCCCAGAGGGTGGGCCCTCTGGAGGATTTCCCCACCCCCCGACCTTAAAGATAAGGGGACTACAGACAACTGTTAATTTATTTACTGTGAGAATGGTCCTTACAATTAATAAAAATCTAGGGGTGCAGAGACGCCGCATCACACCTTCTTGAGAAAGGTGAAGCAGTGTCAAAACTTAAAGCAAAAACGAAGCCTGGACTTTTAAGCCAGGGCTCAGGGTGGCCTCCCCCCTCCCCCAGGCAGGAGACTCTGGGTTCTGAGTTCAGGGACCACGCCACGGGCCACTGAAGAGGCATGTGAGAGGGCAACGCCAGCTTGCTCTTCTCAGTGCCGCTCAGATGGAAACAGTGAGGTGTCATTTCTGAGCCTCACGCTCACCTCCAGGCCCTCAGACCTCCCAGAACTGAACCTCTGCACTGGGAACCAGGGAAGGAGCTTTTTCCAGAAGCCCTGAGTGGGTTCAGGGGGATTTGAGGGCATCTGTGTGTCCTAGTTAATCAACCACTTTGTTCAGTGACTTGCTCCCAGTTCCCTCCCTGTGGCCTTTCCCACATCACCTGTCACCTGAGGACTCTGCTGCACCCCAGTTAATCTGAGGCAACTACATCCAGCCCCCCCCCCCCCCCGCCAGTTTGGACCAGACCCCAAGACAGGCTGGTGGGCTTGGAGCCACCTCTTGGCCAGCGGTCTCACAAGACAGCAGCTTTCTCAAGGTGTGGCCCCAGGGTTTGGGGGGTTGCTCAGACTGCAGCCTGAGAGTTCTGCAGGCCCTGGTGTCTCACCAGACTGAGGCTGGGTGGGGCAGGTTGGTGAGGCTCCTGGAACCAGGGCTACCAGGGCCCTAGGCTCAGGGCTCTGCAAAGGACTGTGTGTGATGCACTGGTGAATGGGGTCTCAGCACCTGATGACCTTGGAGAGTCCCCCGAGGGAGGACAGCCCAGCCCGCACACACTCACATGGCTTCCTGGGAGTGGCAGTGACAGAGTTCAGTTTGCTACACGTATCCGAGTGGCATTATGAGTGTTTTCCATAGCTCAGAGGACAAGCACCCTCTTCTCAGGTTTTTCAAGCGTCTCGCAGACTCGGAAGGCAGGACAAGGGGCTATGAGAGGCCTGCTCACTGGGGAGCCAGCATGTCCCCAGGCCCACCTTTCGGCCTGCAGATGGTCATAGGGGTTGGGCTGCTGGACAGAGGTGAGAAGAGGGCCCGCAGGGTCCCCGAGAAGGGCGTCTCAGGAAAGGTATACAAGAGCGACCCATCGCTGGCACTGTAGAAGGACAGATGTCCAGCCTCGTAGTCCAGAAAGATGCCCACGCGCCGGGGTGGGTCTCGGAGAGGGGCAAAAGCCCGCTCGGAGGAGTTGTAGTAGCTCCCCAGGAACACGAGGATCCAGAACCCGTTACCAGCGAACAGCTCGCCCTTCTCCTTGCGGTTGGCGTTCTCTCTGCAGACGCCCAGGGCCCAGCTGGCCCGCTCCCCGACCTCCACCTCCCAGTAGTGGCGGCCCGAGGTCAAGGGCTCCCGGCCCAGCACACAAGGCCCGGGGTCGAACCGCTCAGGGCTGTCGGGCAGGGCCTGCCGCAGGTCCCCCCGCCGCACACTCCTCCTGTCCTCTGACAGTACCAGCTCAGGGTTGGCGGTGTCAGGATCGAGAGTCATGTCCCCTGCAGACAGAACAGTGGTCAACCCTCGAAGCTGTCTGCCCCAGAGCCATACAACCCTGCAGTTTGTGACTGCCCACAAACTGACCACGCCCCTTCTCCCTCGAAAAGATTCCCTAACCACTCTAGCTGTACCTTGGAACGTTCTAGAAAGCAGTCCATGCTTCCTTGTGATTCATGCCCCTTAGAGCACAGAAGGAAACCCTGAGTGCTTTCCGTGTCCATTCTTTTAGTCCCCAGAGAGAAGTGTGTGTGTGTTCTAGGGCAGCTTTCATCCCAGACTCCACAAACCTGGGGTCCACACGGGTGCTCTGGCGCCTGAATGACCCTAGGAGGCTGTTCCCACCTCTATTTTTCCTAAATGCATCAGTGAAAAGCTTGGACCTGGCCTTCCCTGAGCTGCTATCTTCTGCCCAATAGCCCTGATCCCTCCTAGTTTCTCATCCATGAACTGGGAGCCTGCGTGTTGTTCCTACCACAGACCCCAGCCCACCGGCAAAAGCTCAGGACTGGCACTTCCTCTGGACTGGAGACAGCGCGTGGGATCCCCCCGGCCTCTGCATAACACTCACCTCGGAACCTCCGCAAGGCCTCCACCAGCCCTGGGACCCTGCACACTGTCCTCATCTCCATGGGCACCACCTCAGGAGGCTGCAGCTTCACGTCCTGGACTCTGGAGGGGCAGTGGAGGTGTCATCCCTGCAGTGGGCCCACCTTGAACCCCGCCCACCTTCCCTGGGGAGAGTCCGAAGCTCCTACCTGCGCAGGGTGTCCCTGATATCCTGTGGGAGAGACACACACTGCGTCAGCACCCATCCCCCAGGTGAAGGGCATGAAATGCAGCCAGGCCAGCTGACACCACTCCCACACTGGGACATCTCAGCTGAGACGCCAAACTGCATTTTACATAAACCTGTGAAACCTTATCTCACTTCCTGGGCCAACCCGTCCTCCTTCCAGAACCTCTGCTTCCTGCAGCTTCTCCAGCAACATTCACTCATCCTTGAGGGCTGCTCCCTCTCACCTCCTAGCTGCCTGCCTAGCCCTCCCACCACTTTACTGACCATAGCCCACTTCTGCTAACTTCCCTCGATCCCCGCCACCCACTTGTCCGGGATTCTTCCTGCTTCCCAGGCTTAAGATCACCTGATGGCTCAGCAAAGGCCAAAGGACTAAATTTTAGCCCCAGGATGGCAACTGGGAGCCTCTTACTGGTCCCTGAAAGTCCACTCAGCTCTGAGGCTCCAAGGAGGGTCACCTCCCACAGGAAGCACCCTGGGCTGCACATGCAGGATCCTTGGCTCCCACCTGCAGGCACAAATTGCAGGGGCCAGATTCTCAGGGGTAGCACTGGGCCCATGCAGGAATCCCTATGCGAGACCTGTTGGCTTTTTCTCTCAGCCCAGTGGGCCCAAACCTTCAGAGAGCTGGGCGGTGACCCACTGGCCAGTCCCCATTAGGGCTCCCAGACAAGCGCTAACAGCAGTTCGTGCAGTTCAGCAGTGGTGTCCACTCCCTGTGTTTCATAGGAAGGAGACCAGCTGGTGAGGTCCTGAGAGGTCCAGGCAAGCACCAGTCAGTCAGCCTGCTTTGCACAATGCTTCCTCCACTTTCCTGCTCTCCATTCCCATGCCTGGCCTTCCCTTGAGACCCCCCACATGCCCACCCCCAGGAATGGGTGCCAGCTCACCTGCAACAGCCCCAGTGCTGGTAGCTGGCAGCGCCCCTCCAGCTCAGTGATGAGCTCGGCCAGCTGGGCGCTCTGCTGTCCGAGCCGGGCCGCGCTCTCCCGCAAGGGGGGCAGCACCTCCAGCTCTTCCTCCTCCAGCCTCTGCAGCAGCCGCTGCTCCTCCTCCACAAGCAGACGGCGCAGCCTCTCAAACTCCGTCAGCACATTCTGCCGCTGGGTCTCCACCATCTTCTGTGGGGGTCAGGGAGGACAGCTGAGGGCCTGGGACCTGGAGCCACCCTAAGCCCCAATCCGGGGTCCCCCACATCCATCCCTCCCTGATCCCCAAACCAATACACCCAGGGCCCCCCATGCCTGGTTCTCCCTGACCCCCACTCCCAACCCCCAAACCCACCCTGAGGTGGGTTAGACATGGGGTCTGAGGCAGGGGCGCTGCCCAGAAGCATGAGGCTGAATGTGAAGGGTGGCGTCCTGCGGTGGGGGCCCTCATGCCCCCTGCCCCCACCCACACTGGGTGCCTGGCCACCTGCCTGCCACAAGGAGCAGGTCTCCTCTGCCTGGGCCTGGAACAGCAGTGCATCCTCCATTTGCTTCCGCAGATGCTCCAGGGACTTCTCCAGCTTGCCCTATAGGGAGGTGAGCCCAGAGTGACCCCGGCCAGGCCAGGCCTCCAGGCTGGGCCTTATACCTGCTCCCACCTGCCCAACCCCAGCTAAGCCTGAACTCAGCTGGCAGGGACTAGTTGTGGAAAACTGGGCCTGGGACATGACAGGTGGAGCAAACTCAAATTTGCCAGGAGATGCCCTCTAGCTGGTGTGGCCCTCCCACCACTGCCCTAAGCAGCTATTTCCCCTTGCCTGAATATCCTTTCTTCTGTTGTTCCCACCCCTCCCTAATCTCAGGGCAACCTTCCCACAACCCAACTTCCCACTGCATCACCACCTTCTTTCTTCCGAACCGCTTCGTTTCTCTCTGCCTGAACTGGGCTTGCTGGGTTTCAGCTAACCGGAACGAGCCACAGGATGGGCACGTTTGTATCCGGCTCCTTGGTCCTGATTTCAGGCCTATGCCTAACATTTACTTCAACCCACACTTCAACCCTGTTTACGACACACTTGGCACCTGGGAAAGCCAGGAGGCCCGAGATGCAGGAGGATCTGAAGGACCATCACAAGAGTGACAGCAGCGCGGGTGGGGATTCCACTATTCCCTCCGTCCATGTTCTAGATGCACCAGGGCCCTGGGAGGTTGCGCTTTATAGAGCCAGCACTCCCAGGCTGTGCAAATACCAGCCACAGCCCACTGATGAGAAGTTTGCTGGGGCATCTTCTCCAGCATTAAGACAAAGTAAAGCACCAATACGGTGAAGGGTCATGACATCCCAACACACGCCACTATGGCATCAAGATTATTTAGAGCTGAGGTGACTGAGAAACAGCAGATGCAGGAAGAGCTCTCTGCTCTCTTCCCTTCTGCCGAAACGCAGGGCCTAAGTTTTCCATGAGAACGATTCCTACCCAGTACCAGGAAGGGGAACAGTCACCACCCAGAGACAAGTTGTTGACACTGAGATGAGTCTACCTAAACAAACCTTACTCAAATAACCCTGATGTTCCATTAGTTCCCCTCAATATACGTCCTTGTTCCTTTCCCACAATGTATTGGCCCTAGAAGCCCAAATCCCCTTTCTAGTTGCTTGTCTGGTTGCTTTTCCACAAGTTATCGTCCTTTGTTAAAATGGACTATAAGCCCGAGTCTAACCACTTGAGTTTCTCACTTTTCTGTGAAACTCTTGTGCCGTGTACAATTTAAAAGACTATTAAAAGTATATGTCCCTTCACCTGTTGATCTCTTTTGTCACTTTAATTTGCAAGCCTCAGTCATAGAACACGACACGGCAGAGGAAAACGCTTTTCCTCCCTTATGACAGACAGGATTAAGTGCTACCACATGAGACTTTATCAGGTCAGCTGGGAGAGGCCTCTAGAGAGCTGCTGGTCATTCTCTGCTCTTTTGGTCACTTTCCACACCCTGATTGGGGTACTCAGTGACAGAAGTGCAAATCCGCTAGACTCATGTAAGGAGCGGGTGTTCCTGTGTGCACGTTATACCTCAGAGTGAGAAGAAAACCACAAAAATTGTGTCAGGACAAGCCCAGTGATGTGGATCAGGTATAGGTTTATTCTGTCTGTTGTCCCAGAGACTTGCTCTATGATAGTGACAGAGTACTGATTCTAACGTTGACTAAAGCATGTACTTGAGGTACCTCAGCAGAGAGACACTACTGGCCATAAAGCAAAATGCAAACCACAGTCAAAAAGTTTGAAAGATGCCACCCATGTACCTAATACCTTGGGTTTCAGAAGGAAACCCACCCGCAGGAATGTAGTAGGCAGCTGGCCAGGTGAGCCAGGTAAGTGTTTGCCCTGAGGCTCTTAGCAGAGAAAGGAGTGCTGGTGTTTGTTTGGATTTTAAGGAAATGCATTTCCAGAACAGAGAAACAAGGTATCTCAGCCTGGGCTCAAAGCAGGGCTGAGCCCTGGCTTGTCAGCTGGCAGAGTAACCTACTGGGAAAGCCTGGTGGGCCCTGGCGTCCGCCTCCTGGGGCAATGGCTCTGTCCCTGCATTGATCCCTGCCTGGGGCTCTGCAGCGGCTTCCTGGCTGCCTTTCCATCTCTTCTCACCAGAACTTCAGGACTGGCGTCGGCCCCACGGCCCCGGCCTGCCCTGCCCACGACCCTCTGAAGGCTCAGAGTCCTCATCCGTGCACGTCCACCTGGGACCAGTCACCTCTGAGGTTCCCTTCCCACTTTCTCCTCTCCCGGCTCCATCCCTGCCAAAGGTCGGTCAAACCTGCCCAGTCCCTGCCCCAGGCAGCCCTCCCACCGGTTCTGTGGGACCTAGACTTCAGAAAGCACGCCCCCTCCCCACGACCAGGTCCCCAGGCCAGCGCCTCACTGGTGGGCGGTGCCCCAGTCCCTCTAGGGTGCCGGTTTGGGACAGGCTACACCCCCCTACACACCCCCCGAGACCCGGACCAGGCTGGGAGCCGAGCCCACAACCTGGGCCAGGATGGGGCCCCCAACCCCGCAGGCCCAAGCCACGTCCCCCCAACCCGCAGAGACCCCCTGCTAGGCCGTGCTCCGCCTGGACCTGTCCACACCTTGAGATCGTCGGCCGCGTCCTGCAGCGGACGCACTCGGTGCGCCCAGTGCTCCCCCGAGCGCTCGCAGGCCGAGCACAGCAGGCGCAGGTCGTCGCCGCAGAAGGCGGCCAGTGGCTCGCGGTGCGCGGCGCACACGCCCTGTGGGACGGGTGACGGAGGGTGCAGGCGCCGCGCCATCTCGGCCATCTTGGCGAGCGGTCGGTTGGGTCGCAGGTTCCTCTGCGGGGACAGCTCGCGGCACTCGGGGCACGCGTACGGGCCCTCGGGCTGGCCCCAGCAGCGCCGGATGCACTCGCGGCAGAAGTTGTGGCCGCAGTCGGTCATCACCGGATCCGTAAAGTAGTCGAGGCAGATGGCGCAGGTGGCCTCCTCTTGGAGGTTGGTGGACAGGTCCGGGGCGGCCATGGCACCGGTGGAACGGAGGAGGGCAGTGTGGTCCAACGCGTCGGGCGGTGGCCGGCCGCTGCCGGGACTATGGGGAGCGCGTAAGGACGCGGGGTCTCCGGGGACGCGAGGTGCAGGGCACCAGGGTACTCGGGGAGCTTCGGAGCGCAAGGGCTCCGGGGTCCAAGGCTGCGCGACTCCTGTGATGCGGAATATACGGCTCCGGGACTGCAGAGGCTCCGGGAACGTAGAGCCTAGGAATACCGTACGCGGGGAGGAAGAGGAGTCGAAGCGGGGGCGGAAGCAGGAAGCAGCTGGGTTTTTTTTTTGTTGTTTTTTTTGTTTTCCTTTGGAACAACCCACTTTAGCTCCGGATTGGCCGTGGCCTGTCACGCGGCCCACGGGCCGGACAGAATTGGAGGCTGCTCACCCGCTGACCTTGCGTCGCCTCCGCCTCTGGGCTGTTGCGGTGTTGCACGGTCTGGCCTCTCCGTCGGGCCTGGGGAAAGGTGGGGTGCAGGGGCCGGGGCCAGCGGGGTGCCCCGCACGGTCACTGGGCTGTTCGCGAAGCGCAGAGACCGCGAGGACAAGGGGAAGCTGAGGCTGTGTCGTGGGCCCCAAATCGTTCCCCGTGCGCTCCTGGGTGTCTTCGCGCGTCCCCGGGCTGGGAACGGTCAGAACTTATTGGGTGAGGGGCTCGGCCCGCAGGGACTTTGGCCTTGTTGGGGTACGAGTACATTGACCAGAATTCTAGGTTTCTGGCAACTGTTACCTGGCTGTTAATGCGTCTGCAGCGGCGGGGCTCGGGGAGGTGGTGGGGTGGGCGGTGGAGAGGGAGTGAAAAGAAAGGACCCTCTCTGATCCTCACTCTGAATTTTGCCCCTGCAACTTCCCTGGGTAGAAGGGATGGAGGTGGGGAGCTCTGAGGCTTTTAGGGTTTCAGCTTGAAAAATCTCTTCACTTTTTCATTTTCCCCCTGTGAAAGACCCAAATATGGAATTTGTGGAGGACAAAGAAGGTAGATATTTGAGGACTTGGCTCTACATATAAAAACATGAACCATGGAGGAGCCAATGAATGGCAACATCTCAAGTGGAGAGTGAGGGACATGGCTAAAGAACACTGCACCACACTGTGCCTGGTACATATGTTTTTAGAAACTGACCCACTGTGGACGTTTTCTTTTCTATGAAGCATCTGTAAATATAGCCTCTTAATGTTTAACTGCTTTAATCATGATTATACTTCCGCTTTGTGAAACTACCCTGCACAGCCGTTGGCTCTCAAATGCCTCATTCCAGATAAGCTGGGCAGGTGGGCCTTGCTGAGCTGGACCACATCACCTTCTGGAGAAACCAGGGCTGTCCAGGCTCCCCCTCCTTGCGCCGCTGTCACTTCACCCATAGGGTCACTGTAGAGATGACCATCTGGCCCGATTCGGGGGCCCCAAGGCAGAAGAAGGGTTGCAAGGGGTCAGAGAAGGCGGGCTGGGAGTAGGTATGCAGGTGGGACCCATTGTTCACATTGTAGAAGGATACCTCTCCGGCCTCGAAATCCAGGAAGATGCCCATGTGGCTGGGGGGCTCAGTCAGCATGACGGGTGTCAGGGCACACATGGCAGGTGCACACCTCTTTTCCTTGCATAGCTGCACCACCCAGCACCCATTTTCTGGGCACTTGGGGACCCTGCCCCTCCGGCTCACGTTGTCCCTGCACACGCCCAGGGCCCACAGTGCATCACAAGTGAGGTTCATGCCCACCTCCCAGTAGTGCCTCCCTGAGGAGGTCTCTTGGCCCACTGTGCAGGGGCAGGCTAGGAACCTGTCCTTGACAGGGGGTGTGCCGTCCATCGGGGTGCTCAGGTAGCGCCTCTGGCGGCTCTCATGTAAGAGGAGGTAGGGGTATGCCGTGGAGGGGTCGGGCACCACATCCTCTGGAGACAGGCCCGGAGTGGAGGGGAGAGAGGGACCTTTCATGGTCAGGGTGGGGAGGGTGAGGCCCTAGCAGGGGCCAAATAATCCCCCATTCATCCTAAGCCCCACCCAGACCTCCCTTTGGCTGAGTTCAGCTGTGAACCTGGAGTTGCTGCATGATCCCATACCCCAACTGTGGATATTGGTGGTGCCAAGGAGATGGGGCTGGGGAACCATTTGAGCATTGGGCAGTGTGGTTGAGACCCCCCCGCCACCACCACTGGTGACCCTTGCCTTGAGTGGCTAGGAGCAGGGTGGGGCACTGCCAAGAGCACCTGGGCCCCCACTACTTACCTTGGAAACTCTTGAGCACCTCTATCTGCCCCAGCACCCTACAGACGGTCTTCAGCATGGTGGGGGTCGTCTCTGGGTACTGCACTCTCAGGCTGTTCTTCCTCCAGTGGACACAGGTCTCACTGTCCCCTCTGGCCCCACTTGCAGTCCTCCTTGCACCCATCACCTCCTCCACCGCAGGTGGCTACGTACCTGCCCAGGAGGTCCTTCACATCCTTCAAAAGGCACAGAAGGAGGAAGAGAGATTGGCAAGGTCTCATTAGGGATCTGTGGAGTTGAGCACCCTGTGTCGACATTTGGCCAGTAGGGTTAGAAGGGCTTTATGATGTTTCCCATGGCCCTGTTTGCAGTTCCCAGAGTGTAACGCTGTCTTTTGGCTGTACACAGTAAGGTATCTGACTTACCCAAGCCTCCTGCTACCCATCACAATGAATGAGGACACAGGGAAGCTGTCCTGCTCATGATGGACCATGAAGGCATGGGAGACCAAATGGTGTTTTCACCCTGTGGACCTTGGGCCTTGAGTGGGTCAGGAGTCAGTTTAGTGGGTTGCAAACAGCTTGCTCTTTTTTTTTTTTTTTTTTGCAGTACGTGGGCCTCTCACTGTTGTGGCCTCTCCTGTTGCGGAGCACAGGCTCCGGACGCGCAGGCTAATTGGCCATGGCTCATGGGCCTAGCCGCTCCGCGGCATGTGGGATCTTCCCGGACCAGTGCACAAACCCATGTCCCCTGCATCAGCATGCGGACTCTCAACCACTGCGCCACCAGGGAAGCCCACAGCTTGCTCTTTGATAAAAGACAAGGTATTCCCCCAAAGGTAGAGCAAGGGTATAGTCTTGTCTACACCAGGACACTTACTGGGGACAAAACCCACAGGATGCCAGGATAACAGGCATAAAACTGGATTGACCCAGGCACACTGGGAAATATAGATACCCTACATGTGGCATTTACTTCACTTGTGTAAACACATTCCTGTGAATGTGTGTATAATGGCTCACAGTGTGAAATGTATTGTTTTGCTATGGATTCCATCACTCTGCACACTTGATGAGCCAGTTACCCACTTTTTGGCCAACATAATTGCCCCTTCCAGGGCCTTGGTGTGCAGGCCTATCCCTGGCAGGCCAGCTGCACCTTCTCCCCACTTCCATAGCTGGCAGGTGTGATCATGTGACTTGCTCTTGCCTGAGAAGTCACAGGCACCTGTCTGGGCCAGTCTGTCTGTGCCCTGCATCACTGCGGACAACAGCTGCCCTCAGGCCACATCCCTAGGCTATGAAGGGAATGAACACAGGTCTCTAGGATTGGAGCCTGTCATAGACTGAATTGGCCCCTCCCGAAATTCATCTGTTGTGGAGCCCTAACCCCCAGTACCTCAGCTTGTGACTGTATTTGGAGATAGGGTCTTAAAGATGTGATTAAAATAATATCAGGTCATTAAGGTGGGCTGTAATCCAATCTGATGATGTCCTTATAAAAAGAAGCTGTCGGCACAGACACAGAGGGATGACCATGTGAGGACACAGGGAGAAGATGGCTGTCTATAAGCCAAGGAGAGAAGCCTCAGGAGAAACCAGCTCTGCCCACTTGAGCTCGGACTTCCAGCCTCCAGGAATGTGAACAATAAATGTCTGTTGTTTAAACCACCCAGTCTGTGGTATTTGTTATGCAGCCTGAGCTGACTGAGACAGAGCCTCTCCCGTTGGCCTGAATCTGTTGCCACAGGTCAGCCCACCCTAACCACACCTGAGCCAGAGCTCATGCCCCCACCCCCAGCCAGGTGAACAGGTGTGCCCACCTCACCTGCAGCATCTGGAGCGGTGTGCACTCATTCCTGCCCATCAGCTGCAGTAGCAGCATCTTCAAGGAGTGACTCTGCTGGTCCAGTGAGGCCATGCTCTTCTGCAGCTTTGCCACTGTCTCCTCCTCCTCCTCCTTCAGAGCCTGGAGCAGGCGCCGCTTCTCCATGAGGAGGAGGCCCATCTTCTCAAACTCAACCACGATGCGCTCCCTCTGCTCCTTCACCTTCTTCTGTGGTGGTAGTGATGGGAGTCCTAGGTGAGGTACCACTCAGGGCCCCATCAACCCAAGTGCCTGCTTTCAGACCCCACCCACCAACCAAACCCACCAGCTTGGAAAGTCTGCTCTGGGGACAATGGCACATCTCTGAATCCCAGTGACCCACAGAAAACCAGCAAACCTGGCAGGCCAGGGGCCACACAGAGGCCCCCTGCACTGTCACTGTAGCATAATTTTACTCTGAGCCCCAACTGGCAACTTCCAAGCATCCATGTACCCTTGCTCCCTGCATCTCTGAAATGGCCAGTCTGTGCTGAGGGCACTGTTCTCAGTCCTGGTTTGGCAGGAATTCTGTGACCTGGGAAATCATTGCCTTTCTGGGGTCCCATGTTCACATCCGCACAGGACAGTGATTCCCACTTCAAGGGGTTCCACAGGTTCAGGAGACCCTGTGGGTGCTTTGGGGCCTGGCTGGGCCTTCCCCACACTGCTCAGCTGCTGAGCGTGGTCCCCAGCACCTACCTGCCATTTGGCCCCGGTCTGTTCCTCCTTGGCTTGCAACTTCCCGGTCTTCACCATTTCCTCTCTCAGGTGTCCCATGTTTTCCTCCAGCTTCAACTGTGGGGCACCCAAACCGTGGGATTTGGGGTCAGTGGGCCCCCTGCACGCCCCACATCTAGATGGTGCCCTCTGAAGCTGCATCCACCCCAAAGACCATCCTAATGGGGTGCACGGGATGGAAATATGCCACCCCAAAATCTGCCCCTTTGGCATGAGGACTATTTTGAGCAGGAGGCAACTGAGAACAGATGCAGAAAGATGCCTTCCAGGGGCTCCCATTACCTGAGCAAAAGCACCTTGCTGGGGATGTTTTATGCCCATTAAGAAGATGGAAGGTTGGTGTTAAGATGGACCTGCACTAATAACCCTTATCTTCCTTTGATATCCCTCTATATATCTACTTTCTGCCATGCTCTGAATGTTTGTGTCCCTCCCCGCCAAATTCATATATTGAAGCCTTAACCCACAATGTGATGGTAGAGGTGGGGCCTTTGGGAGGTGATGAGGTCATGAGGGTGGAGCCCACATGAATGAGATTAGTGCCATTATAAAAGTGACCCCAGAGAGCTCCCTTGCCCCTTCTTCCATGTGAGGACACAGTGAGAAGTTGGCCATGTATGAACCAGGAAGGGGCTCTCACCTGACTGTGCTGGTGCCCTGATCTTGGACTTCCGGCCTCCAACTGTGAGCAATAAATTTCTGCTTATAAGCCACCCAGTCTGTGGTATTCTGTTACAGCAGCCCAAGCAGACTGAGACACTTTCCCCCTAGTCTGCCACCCTTGGGAGGCTGAAACCTTTGCCTTTGTCTTGTTGCTTTTCTCCAAATGTATTATTCTTTGTTAAGATTCTAGATAAGCCCAAGTTCTAACTGACCCTCTTTTACTGTTGCTGCAGTTTCTCCCAAGTGACTCGCATCACACGCATGTGTTAGTAGACGGTTTGCCTTTCTCTTTGATTTGTCTTTGCTCAATCTAATTTATGGGCCCCCAGCCAAAGAGCCTCAGGTAGGTGGAGGAGAAAGGCTCCCCTCCTCTTGCCCAACAGAGGGTTGCCTGGCCTCGCCACACAGATCGCTGCACAAAGACCAGGGAATGTGGACAGGCCCATGTGGGGACTTTGTCAGTCTGGACTCCTGCATAATCAGAGGTGACACCACGATGGCCTGGCCACCAGCCTGTTTTGTCGTGGGAGTGTGGGGACACTTGGACCTCCCTGCCCTGGCCCCCAGCCCAGGCCCATTCCTGCACAGCCTCCTCAGTAGGGACCACCCTGTGGGGCTGGTGTTCCTGGGACTCCCTGCAGATGACGCAGATGGGACTCTGGTCGTCCTCACAAAAGAGTTTGAGCAGCTCCTGGTGCACCTGGCACAGGTCTCTGCTCTGTAGGCTGGGGTGCTGCCACGCCATCTCCGCCACCTTGGTCAGCAGACAGTTGGGCGGCAGGTTCCTCCGGGGGGGATAGCTTGCGGCACTCGGGGCAGGGAAAGGAGTCCTTACACTTTCTCCTCGTTTTCTGGCCTTTGGCCTTCTTCCAGGTCAGCCGGATGCACTCTCGGCAGAAATTGTGAGCGCAGGTGGTCATCACGGGGTCTGTGAGGTAGTCGAGACAGATGGAGCAAGTGGCCTCCTCCTGCAATTTTCTGGCAAGTTCCACAGCATCCATGGCTCCTGGGGAAGGAACGGAGTGTCGTGCCACATCCTCTGTCTGGAGCTCTGTCTGGGCTCTCCATAGTACTCTCTCAGCATCCTTTTGCAAATGGAGTCTGAACACGAGGTTGTTAGGGTACCCTGACTTATCTTCAGTAAGAGGCACAAATGCCTCCCTGGAAGCTGACAAAGACCCTCTCCTTCACCAAACCCCAGTCAGCTTCCGCTGAGCTGTAGGCCTGTCTTTAGCCGGCCCCACCCAGTTTCAGCGAGAATTTCACAGTACTCCCACCATAATATCTGATCTAGCTCCTCATTCCCACCTTTAATGAACACATGTCCTTGACCCTCCTTGGGCAAGAATCCTGTTAGGCCAGTTTAGCAAGAAGCCCCCTCCTCATGGCGCCTCTTAGTGATTTTCCATCACTGAACCCCATCACCCTGCTCCTTGGCTACAGATCCCCAGCTGTCTTGTCTACAGTCAGAGATGACCCCCCATCTCCCTCTGCAATTGCAATAGTCTTAAATAACGTCTTGCGTACGGTTTTAACAAGCATCATGTTTCTCTTTAACAGAACACCCGCAGAACTAAGGAAAAAGGGAGTTTAAGAGGAACAACACTCTCTCTTCCATTAGGGAGCGGGGTTGACGAAGGTTCTCTCTTTAACCAAACTCTAGCTCAGCCTCCCTGAACTTTCCAGCCAGGCCTTGGGCTTCCATGTTTGTCTCTGCATTGTTTGAGTTTAGCAAGAATCCCACTAGGTGAGATTAACCAGACCCCCCCCCCCCCACCCCTGCTACTAAGATGTGTCCTCTTAGTAATTTCCCATAACTTACCCCCACCCTACTCCTTGGCTATACATCCCCACTGGCCCATGCTGTATTCAGAACTGAGCTTCACATAGAACCCCAGGTTCTATGCTGATCTCTTTCTTCCTATTTCAATAGTCCTGAATAAAATCTGTTTTTACCCCTCTAAATACCATCCAGCTCTGGTTTTCCTTGACAAGGTGCTGTGCAGAGAAGACAAAGGAGGGCTGCTGCATGCACACATGCACACAAACACACACTGCACACAAACACACACTGCACACAAACACACATACACATGTATGCACGCATGTTCACACACAGGCACACATACACAAAAGCACATGCAGAGGCACCTACACACGTGTACACACTTGAACACACAAACACACATACACACACACACACACTCTGGGGTTGGAATACCCGTGACCTTATCCAGTGGAGATCCAAATCTTCCCCTGTGCACTTCACTGGGTAGTTGTTAGGGCTGAGTTAGAGACTGTATTTGAAAACATCATTTCTGAACTACAAGCACCATCCAGGTTCCCTTTTGTACAATCTGAAACGGTGGCGGCTGTATTCCGCAGATTCGTGAGTCCCTGACATTGGTTCACTTTGCCTGGAGCCGTCTCTGTGAAGAGCCTTTGGGGTCAGTCTCTCTGCTCTCAGCTGCCCTTAGGCCCAGCTGCTGCCCACCCAACAGAAGCTGGGTGAGAGTAGGGCAGTCTGGTGGGCTGGGGCTCAAGCTCCGGCTCAGGGTTTGGGGGAAGCTATCCAACGGCTCTGGGTCAGTGACGGTGGACGGGCCTCCTTTGACCCCAGAATGTTCCTCTGTAAATGTAGGGCTCAAATAGTTGGCTCCTCCCAAGTTACAACCACCTTCAAAGCTGGGACCGCCAGTCTACTAAGGGCAGGGGGTGAACGGGGTCCCAACCTGAGCCTCAGCGCCCACAGGGTGACCACCTGCCTGCTCCCTCAAGGGGCTGGTACTCAGGGGGGAAAGGGGTGCACGCTGCACCTCACCTGGAGCCCCCAGCCACGCCTGCAAACGCGGCCCAGGAAAGCCTGCGTTTGCGCGATGGAGACCATCCGGGCGGGGAGGCAAGGGCGCCAGGGCTGTGGGGCTTTGTGGCGGCAGCAGGAGCCGGAGGCCGAGGGGCGGGGCCCGTTATCAGGGTGCGGGCGGGGAGGTTTACCTTGGCGAGAGGTTGTCGGCAGCCTGGGGATGGAGGCAGGATCCTCCTGATGCGCAAGGAGCCGGCACAGAGGTGGGGGGGGGGGGGGGAGCAGGGCAGGGGTTTGGTAGCCAAGAGGGGAGGGGAAGAGGTAGGTGGGGATGGGAGCCTTGTCCGTGGTGGGGGCGAAGACCGGTGGGGAGGCAGGGGGCGGATCCCGTGTTGGCAGGGTCGTGAGCACGGAAGAGGCAGCAGGGGTCAGGCACCCTGATGAAGGGATCGCTGGTCCGTAGGAGGCCCCAGATCTCCCGCAGCTCCCGCAGCTACGCTCTCCCCGCTCAGGCTTGGCTGGCTGAGGTGCGTTTCTCCTTTCTTTAACGTCTCTAGGATGGAGTCTGGCGGTTCAAGGTTCTGCCCTGTGTGTTCCAGGGCAGTGAATGGGTGTGGAGGCCAGGCAGCTTGTTGAATGAAGGAATACTGGTTGCTAATTCGAATTCCCTGGAAGTTCCTGAACCTCCTCTGCATGTAAGGTGATTCTGGGCTGACGATTTCTTTCAATTTAGAAAATAGAATCACAGAATTTTTAAAACATTTCTTTCTCTGTCCTTTTCAAATGTGTGTAAATCTTTTTACGGGCTAAATAAGCCTCTTGGCCCATCTCACATATCAGGAATGATTCAAGGACCCAGGAGCATGTCTGAAATGTAATCGTTTCCCAGAGGCCTGGGAGGAGATGGGCCTAACTTGCCATCTGACTTCAAATCACCTTTGATCATAATTGTAGGAGAAAATTAGCAACATTACTGTGAAGACATGAAAGTAATAGGTTGTATCCACTTAGCCATAGAAAAGGATGAGGTTCCCTTCCGGCTCTGAAGTCCCTTTAGCTATTGCTTGTGACCAGCATCATGTTCTGATTGAATGCTCATTCAATAACACAAAATTTTTTTTTTTCTCTTCTCTCTTTATGGAGAGGTTTTCTGGGTTGGGAGCAGATGTTGTTGTGTATTATATTTCCCCAACATTAGTGTGCAGCAAAAGTAGAGAACTAATGGTGATCAGATTCAGACTCAAGTCTTTGCTGAGAATGTCGTGTACAGGTGTGGGTGTGGTTGCAGGTACCGCAGAAGCAAAGTTTTGAAGAACTGGAAAGACTGTTAAACCTGCAACAGGGCTGGAGAGCCTTGGGTCACTGTTGAGAATTTGAGGCAGGGAGAGTGTGGATTATGGCCCAGCGTCATCTGTGCAGCTTGTTGGAGGCCCAGCGGGGAGGCTGCTGGTCCCTTATGAGCTCTTACTACTGGCTGTGACGCCATGCCACTTGCTCAGAAGGACACATGGACCCAAATGGTCCAGGTAATAGCACAGAGCATGCATCCTCCCAGAGGCAGTTTCTTCCCCACAACACCCCCTATTCTCTTTCCAACGTGGAAGTCAATGGAAACAACCCAAATGAGAGCGAGCAGAGGGTGTTTATTCATAGCTCTCTGCAGCAAGGGAGATGGCCACCGTCCCTTGGCAGCAATTCAGAGACAATCAGCGGGGTGTGAGAACTTCCTTGGGGAAAAAGAGAAGGTTTCATCTGTGCCCTGATGGAGGTTGTGGGTCTGGGGAACTGGAGCAGCTGACTAGAAGTGGAGTGTCCTGGGCTGTTGCTAGAGATAGCAGCCTGATGTCCCACAAGTCTGACTGGCAGCAGGCTGGCTTCCTGGGCTGGTTAATGTAGAGCGTATTTTGGTTTCCTGGACCAGGTTTACTATAGACTGAATGTGTGCCCCTAAAATTCATATGTTGAAACCTAGCCCCTGGGAGGTGGGGCCTTTGGGAGGTTGATTAGGTCAGGAGGGTAGAGCCCTCATCGATGGGATTAGTGCCTTTATAAGAGAGACCCCAGAGAGCTCCTTTGCCCCTTCTATCAGGTAAGGACACAGCAAGAAGATGGTTGTCTGTAAACCAGGAAGCAGGCCCTCACTAGACACCGAATCTGTTGGTGCCTTGATCTTGGATTCCATCTTCCAGAACTGTGAGAAATAAAGGTCTGTGGCTTATTAGACACCCTGTCATGGTATTTTGTTACAGCAGTCAGAGCAGATTAAGACAAGACTGCTGCACGTTGTGGGTCAGAGTTCTGTTTTTATATATGATCTGACCGATGTTTGTATGTTCAGTCTCCAACCGGTATGAAGCTGCTGTTAGATCAGGGCTTGTCTGACTGGGGGAGAGACCATCTTCTCAGCCCAGTGGTTTCCAGAGGAACATTTTGAGACCACACATGGGGCAGTGGTTTCCTGCCCACCCTGAAGCTGTCCTTGGTGGTCCCCTCACCCTTCCTGTGTGGAGAGCTCGGCGTGGCAGGAGAGCTAGCTGCAGAGAATCAGCTCAGGCTGTGGTGCCTGGAGACAGTAGAGGAAGGCCATGGATCCGAGTGGAAGTTGGACGGAAAACCAGTGGGTAAGACTAAGGAGTACTTGTGTTAGGGAACCATTGACTGAAACCACCTGCCCTGGCCAGGCAGCATAATAACTGCTTGCATGAGTTATCTCACAACAGAAGGTCCCCAAAAGGAACACGGAACTAATAAGCTACTGCCAGCCAGAAGGATTCGGGAGGGGACAGAAGGGAGGAGACACCAGCCCATAACATGTCCTGCCAACCTCCCAGAAATCATGTTGGAATCCATCTTGGCTGAGAGATGTGTGCACCACCAGGAAGGACCCTGAGTCAGACCAAATATGGGCACAAGCAAGATGACTGGCCAGAGACAACCCGGAAAGCTAACTCCATTACCATAAAACCTGAGCCTGTGAGCCTCATGGCAGAGCAGTTCTCTTGTGTCCTCTTCCCCTGATGCCCCTTGCCAATAAAGTCTCTTGCTTTGTCAGCACGTGTGTCTCCTTGGACAATTCATTTCTGAGTGTTAGACAAGAGCCCACTCTTGGGCCCTGGAAGGGGTCCCTCTTCCTGCAACACTTGGGTGCCTGAGCCTGTGGCCTTTGGAGCCTCACATCACTTCATGCCTGATGACATGGACTTACAATTTCATTTCTAGCTCTTTTTTCTACTTAATTACTTTTGTAAAGTTTGAATCATTTTATTTTGGGTTTTTGTTTCCATCCATATTTGCCACTTTTAGCCGGAGGGACAGAAACCAAAAATTTAAAATCAAAGTCTTTTTTTTTTTTTGGAAATATACAAAACTAAGTCTAAAAGGAAATATAAACTTTCAAATGATGATTTTGATGTGTTTGTAGCATTTATTCTTCTGAGATGTAGGGAAGGAAAATTGTTTCCTCTACCATCTTAGGGGCATGTGAACTAAACTGATAAAAGACAGAATAATAAGAAAAGGATACACATTTTATTTGATGTTAATTGTTTTAAAATTTATGTGCATGGGGGCTTCACAGACAAGAACTGAACCCCCCCACCATAAAAAAAAAAAAAAAAACAGACTCAAGGGCTTATATTTAGATTGAAAATAAATCACAGTGTGAGAGTTGTGAGTTAAGTTTTATTTGGGGCAAAATGAGGACTATAGCCTGGGAGACAGTGTCTCAGATAGATCTGAGGAACTGCTCCGAAGAAGTGGGGATATGGGGAGTCAGTATATATGTGATTTTGGTGAAGGGGAATACATGCAATAAAGCACCTATTTTGGCGGAAGGTTGCTGCTAGTCACGAGGAGCAGATGTCTCTGTTAATGATTTTAGTGCTTTTCTAGATGTAAGATGCAAGAATTTGGGCTCATAATCTTCTCCTGAAAATATCTAACTGTCCAAAGGTCTGTTCTGCCAGTTTTTCCCAGAGCACAAAGTGCCTCATTCCTGATCTCCACCCTGAACTCCTCTCGGGGTGTGTTGAAGGTCAGCGACTGCATTGGCAAGTGACAATGTTTGTAGAGGCAAATGGCAAGTGCCAATTTTTAGTTGGCAATATCAATTTTAACAAAGGAGATAAATTTTGGAGAAGTAACAAGAAAAAAGAAGGAAGCTTGAGCTTCTTGGTGTGGTGTGATGGGAAGGTAAGTATATGGGGAAAGTAATGACAGGTAGGAGTTATTTAGCAAGTTTTGCTTCTGCAAACTCACCTCAGTGTTGAGGTGAGATCATCCTCTTTGGTGACCTCCTTTTTCTGGTACAGGGGTGGGGGGACACCTATGCAAAGGGTGTTTATGCCCTGCTTTTAGGCAGATAGAGGGAGAGCAGAGAGCTCACTCTGTGTCTTTTTTATCTCAGTTGACTTCAGCTCAAAACAATCCTATGGCAAAGAAGCACTGTGGAGTAAGCTCTGACAGTTACCCTTTCTTTTTGCAATGTATGCAATGTAAGTGCCTGACTTAAACTTTGATTGCTGAGGTGTCCACTTCAAAGGGGGCATTCTGAAGGCTATCTCAGATAAATATACAGCCAGCCACATGACTAGATAAAGAGCCAGGGCTTGGGCATGCACCTCCTAACTCCTGCCCCCGCCCCCCAAGAGGCTTCTTTATTTTAGCGATCCTGGTTGATTTAGTTAACTGGCCATTTGGGCTGCTTGGGTTTTATTTCTTTGGTTTTTCTCCTTTTCTTTATTTTTCTTCTTCCTGTGACTAAATTCTTGCTCTTATGTTTTAACTTCATCAATAAAGAGTGAACTAATAAAACACTAGGCCCCTACCCTTGACCCCAATAAAAGCAGAACAAGGCCACCAGGCCATTCGTGTTCTCTCTCCCGCCACCCACCACATGCCTTCTATGCTCCAAGAACTGTAAGTAAAAAATTCTTTTTTTCTTCAAAGTTTCCTAATACTTATTGCTGAAGAGCATCCTGCAAAATCATAATAAAACCCACAAGGACTGGTCCAGTTGTAACACTAGTTTGGAAGGGGCTCTGTGGGAACCTCACCAGGCTCAGGGAGTGCCCCCCGCCCCACTCCCTGGCATTTCTAGCCAATAGCATTACTGTTGTCAGGCTGAGACTGGCACAAAACAGGCATATTTTGGATGACATATTCGAATCCATTTCAAAGGTTATTGTCAAAGATAAAGCCGGACACTAGTTAAAGGTGGTAAAGACAGATTTCATCCAGTACTATTGTAAGAGGGGAAAGAGACCTCAGTAGAGAACTGACTTCAACTCTGAATACTGCAAAGACAGCTGGGATTTGTAGACGGTGAGTGGATGGAAAATTACTAAGAGGAAACATCAGTGAGAAGGGGGTGTTGACAGAAATAATCAATAAACAATCTATAATAAGAATAGAAAAGAGCTTTACTTCAGCCAAACTGAAGACTATAACCTGGGAGATAGCCTCTCAGGTAGCTCTGAGGAACTGCTCTGGAGAAGCCTGTTTTTCAGCATAGTTTTATATCTTGTCCGAACAAAGAACATCAAACAGATAGGGGGTACGTTCATTCAAGGTTTGAAAAATAAAACCAGATCAGCAGTGAGTCAGTAGGGCTTTGGTGCCTGGGAAGGGAGTCTTATCATCAAAGGAGTGCTTGTACTGGCGTCCTAAGGAAGACTGAAGATTAAATAATCTTTATCTCTTAAATGGGCATTCTTTACTTCTGATCAATGCACCTTTTTCTTTTAATGACTGAAGCGGTTGTACAATGTATGTTTGAGAGACTGCAAACAGGCTGTTCCAGTTGGCATAAAATTCAAGTTAAATCATATATAAGCCAGAATGACTTCTCCGTACATCAGTATGTGAAAATTCCGGCCACCAGGGGGATTCTTGCTTAACTGGCTGTCTTAGTCTGCTCAGTGTGCGGTAATAGGATACCATAGATGGGGTGGCTTGTAAACAACAGACATTTATTTCTCACAGTTCTGGAGGCTGGAAGTCCAAGATCAAGTTCCTGACAGATTTGGTGTCTGGTGAGAACCTACTTCGTGGTTCATGGACTGGCCTTCTCACTGTGTCCCCACATGGTTGTAGGGATGAGGGAGCTCTCTGGGGTCTCTTTTATAAGGTCAGTGATCCCATTCGTGAGAGCTCTACCCTCCTGGCCTAAGCACCTCCCACAAAGGCCCCACCTCCTCATACCAGCACCTTGGGGGTTAGATTTCAATATACAGATTTTGGGAGGCCATCAAGTGGTCTACATCAGTGGCCTAACAGGATTCTTGCTCAAGGCAGGACAAGGATGTATGTATACACCGAAGGTGGGGAATGAAGAACTAGATCAGACAGCATGGGTTGGGGGCACATCTTACTAACCTGACTTAACATGATCCTTGCTAAGGGCACTGCCAGAATGAACACAGACGCCCAAGGTCCAGGCCTTGTTGAGAGGAGGGCTCAGAGCAGCCTGGCTGGAGTTTGGTCAAGGAGGAGAGCCTGTCATTAATAAAGCTTGAACTTGTTTTAAGACTTTGGGGGCACTGCAAGCTGCCCTCTGGTTTGTGGGAGCTGACGGGCATTTGCATACTTTGCAGTGATGTCCAAAATGACCGGGAGAACCATCAGCACTCCTGTAAACCTTAAAGTTGGCATTTTATGGAATATAATATAGAGGACATTTTAAGTACATTCAATACCGCTTTGGGGCGTCGCAGAGCTGTGGGATTTTGGTCTACTCGCCTTGCAAAAGTGGAATCCTTTATGCAGTTATCCTCAAGACAGGTACCCACCTCCTAGTGAACAAGACGTGTGCCGGTCCTCCTTCGGGAATCTGGTGGGAATGGGCTTAGGTCAAGTGTCTGCAGCCCTGCAACTTCCAGGCCTGGTTCCAGTTGTGCCTTTTGAAATAACAGAGTAATTCTCTCCTTCTGCCTCATGTAGCCAGCCCTTCAAGTATCTGGAGGTATCCACTTTGTTATCCGCCCCGCACCTTCCCCACTGGCCCCTAACAGGCTGTCCATGCTTCAACCATAATACCTGCACTGCTGCCACCATTCTTAACTTGGCCTGGTTTCCGGATATCTCACTAACATGATTGTTTTTCTCTGTAGTTACCACAGAGCCTGCCATATCTGTCGGGATATTGTCATAATAACAAACTGCCCCATATTCTGAAGATACACCACAGCAAAGGTTATTTCTCACGTCCACTGCCTGTGCATCGTGGGCCTTGTAGGGGAGGGGAAAAAAACTTTCCCCCCATCCTCTTATGTTTTCCTGAGGTTTATGAATTAAACTGACATCAGGCAGATTAATAGAAGAAAAAGCATCCAATTTTCTTATGTCTTTAATTATGTATGGGAGCTTCCTAGAAAGAATTGAAAACACAGATTGGTGGTTAGACCCTGGGGCCATTATACCATTTTAACAAAGGACACTAAATTGTGGAGAAGTGACTAGACCAAGGAAAGGGGGTCTGGAATTCTGGGGGAGGGGAATTGTGGGAAGGTAGCTAAGGAAATGTATGGGAGGCACCGATGACAGATAAAGGCTGTTTACGCAGACTCATCGCAGTCCCGTCTCAGGTGATGAGTCCCTCTCCTTTATTTGGTATAAGAGAAGGGGCACCTTTACGCATGGAAATTTTCTTTAAAAATGGGAAACTTCTGCCCTGCTTATAGGCAGAGAGAGGGAGGACAGAGAGCTCCTCCTGTGTCTGTTGTTTCTCAGTTGCCTCCAGCTCAAAATCAATATGCCAAAGGAGCATATTTTGGGGTGGCACGTCCCAATCCCCTTCAGCCTCTTGGGGATTTCACTGCAATGTGTCCTCTCTCAGGAGGCCAGTTCATGGCCTCTCCCATCTGGAACACTGCCAACTGCCAGGATAGGGGTCACCAGCTCTCAAAGCCAGTTATTCCAGAAAATGCCAGTAGGTCACCCTCTGGCTTCACAAAGCCCTCAATTATTTTGAGCCACTGGGACCCGACACACAGGGCTCCTTAGTCATGGCTGGCAGCATCTATCGGGGCCTCAGCTACCTTAGGAAGTGGTGGCAACCCAGAGGACATCCCAGCCAGGCAGCCTGAGAACACGCCTGAGGACACCCCTGTTGTGTTTATGGGCTCACTGCAACAGCGAACTCCCAGCAGAGGAGCTGTGCAGGGTCTCCCGGGAGAAAGGAAAAGACAGCAAGATGATACACGAACCTTCAGTCCATGATGGTCCAAAGTTGTTTTTATTAGACAACTAATGGATTTTCCTGTTTAGGGAGGATCTGGTGTTACCCGTTTCTGGAGGCTCTTCACAGCCGAGAGCCACTGTGCCCCTCTGTTCCGTTTGCACTCTCTGTACCTGGTAAGTGATGAATGTGAGCCAGGGCTCCTTCCTCTGCTTTGTTCCAGTTTCTACCTGCATTCCTTCCCAAGGACCAGGCAGGTGGGCAGTCAGAGAGGTCCTGGTGGGGTCAATTAGACAGGCAACCCATATGTCCTCATAAGGCGGCGGGCAGGCAGGGGGCGACCCATTGGAAAAACTCTGTTCTGCCTGAATTGCAGTTCCCAGCTTGTGGGTGCAGCTCCTGTGGAGAGGGAAGGGGAGTTGCCCATAACGTTCTGTGGGGGGAGATGCTACTTAAGGTATAAACTTGTAACCAGTAGATAAATAAGTTCTAGAGATCTAATGCACTGTTTAGTGATTATGGGCAACAATTCTGTATTATAAATTTCAAGTTGCTAAGAGATTAGGTCTTTTGCTTTTTAAGTTCTTTCGTTTTTTGTTTTTATTTTTTGGCTACGCCGCACGGCATGTGGGGTCTTAGTTACCCCACCAGGGACTGAACCCACGCCCCCTGCATTGGAAGTGTGGAGTCTTAACCACTGGACTGCCAGGGAAGTCCCAAGAGATTAGGTCTTAATTGTTCCTTCCACAAATAAGAACTGCTAATTATGTGATGTGATAGAGGTGTTAACTAGTGCTACGGCAGTAATTATATTGCAATATATAAATGTATCAAATCCACACCTTACACTTAGGCACTGTTATATGCCAATTGTATCTCAATAAAAATAAATTTAGAAGAAGGTTCTATAAAGTCTCTGAGGTGAAAAGGAAGTAACAGTTCTTGATACTGGGTGGCATGTAACTCAGGAGGAGGAGAACCTCAGATTTTGGCCCCAACCTTGGTTTGAAGGAGGGCTTCATGGTGTAAATCATGCCTGTTATTCTGTGACCTCAAGGCGCAAGTCTTCTGCAGGTGCCATGGAGAAGGGGGTCTGTGAAAGCTCAGGAAGACCTGTTGGCTGAGTAACCACTGGTGACAGTAAGGGGAAAGCTGATTTTTATTTTAAGTAACTTCATGGTGTTGTCTGTTAGACATAAAACAGGAAAAGGAACATCTGATAGAGCAGACACTGGCCTTTTGTTTAAAAATGTACCGGGATCGGTTTTACTCAGGTTAAGAGTTCTGTCATTTTGAGTGATACTTACCTTTTGTAATAGTAGAAATAAGACATGTTTCAGAATTTACATTGCTGATGTTACTTAAATATTTAATTTATTTTCAGAAAGGAAACCATAGAAATGGTATACAACTTAAGAATTCCAACAGGTTTATAGTGAAATTTGAGTCTCCCTCAACTGGGGGTTTTCTCAGTTCCTAGTTTCCCTTTTAAGATTGAATTCCTTGTATATTCTTCAAGAGGTACGTATTTAATCATGTAATTATTTTTATCTAAATGACGACATATTATGCATGCTGTTCTACAACTTGCCTTTTGTTAAACCTGACAGTTTATCAAGACATGTAAGAACTATCTGATTCTTAATGACTTCAGTTTTCCCTTTTGAAGCTATTAAGATTGTTTCCAACTAGTTTATCATGAAGGTGATATATTTCTCAGCCCAATAACCTGGGGCGTCCAAATAGAGCATGAATGTCTGGGGCTGATGCAGCATTTTTACAAATACTTCTTGAATATCCCACATCACGCTGGTATGGGGGCAACAGGCGGAGAACTGATGTATAAGGAAAAATACAAATTAAAAATAAGAGGCTAAATTCTGCCTGTTGAAATTAAGGGGACACTTCCGCCCCCCCTCCCGTCTCCCTTCTGTTTCTTAATTTCTCCCTCTGTCCTTTTCAAATGTATATAAATCTTTTCAGTGGCTAACCTTGTCAGTCTCACATCTCAGGAATGTTTCCCCAAGCACCTGGAAGCCATCTCTGAAATGTAATTTTAGAGGAGGAAAAAACTTTTCCTCTACCCTCTTAGATTCAGTATCTGCAAACATGACAAAAGACAGATTAACAGGGGAAAAGGCATACAAATTCTACTGATGTTAATATTTTTATATGGTTGGGGGCACTCACAGAAAAGTGAAAACCAAGAAGTGGCTAGAGTCAGAAGCTTATATACCATTTTACCAAAAGGTGTTAAACTGTGAGAAGGTGAGTAGGAAATGTATGGCAGGTAAGTGTTGTCTAATGAGGTTTGTTTGTGCACTCATCTTGGTGCAACTTTCCATCTATGCCCATAAAACTCCCCCAGGGAGGGGCTTTATGGCAGTCCTAATTTCGCAGAAGTTTCTGCTTTTAGTTAGATAAGGGAAGTTCTGAGAAGGTGTCTTTCTGCACCTATTGATTCTCAATTGCCATCAACTCAAAATAATCCACATGCCAAAGTGGCATATTTTGGGGTGGCATATTCTGATCCTCTTCATAATCACATCTCCCAACTTCCTCAGAGGAAATGAGCTTAACTTCAGCTATCACCTGGCTCCAAATTGCAAAATGTGCCTAAAGTATTGAATGGGTTGCATGTACTCAGCTCTGTAAAAGAATGAGACTTCTTTCTGTCTTTGTAGTCTCTTAGGTGGCTGGTGATGTACATCACGTTCTGGTTTTTTTTTTTTTTTTACGGTACGCGGGCCTCTCACTGTTGTGGCCTCTCCCATTACGGAGCACAGGCTCCGGACGCGCAGGCTCAGCGGCCATGGCTCACGGGCCCAGCCGCTCCGTGGCATGTGGGATCTTCCCGGACCGGGGCACGAACCCGTGCCCCCTGCATCGGCAGGCGGACTCTCAACCACTGCGCCACCAGGGAAGCCCCACGTTCTGGTTTTGTGCTTACTGAAGAATAAACTATTTTCTTTCTCTTCTCACTTTAAATTTGTTTTTAATTATATTTCTCCAACAAGTGCAGGTGTGCTTGTAGTCAGAGTGGACTCCTAGCACCACCACTGCCCTTCCTTTCATGGGGCCCTCTAGGCACTGGCCACCAGGGCTCTCTGTACTAAAGTTAGAATGCATTTTCAGTACTTTATCTTGTGTAATTGTGAATCATTAGAGTAAACCAATCCAGTCACCGTATGTCACAATAAGGACAGTGTTATATTTCTTAGGACTCTTGGTTGCAAATGACAAACCCCAATTTGAACTGGGTTAAAAGTGTGGTACATTTATCAAAGGATATCAGGGCTCTCACCAAGCAGGCCCCCCGGGAACAATGAGATCATAGTCCCTGGCACCAGCCTTCTCTGTCTTTCATCTCCCATCTCTGCTATTTCAGTGCCTGCTGTTTTATTCTGATTTTTTCCACATGACAATAGAAGCTGTGACCAACAGCTCCAGAGTCTCATGATTTTTCAGCTCTATCCACTAGAGCAAGAGCAAAAAAAAAATCTCTTTTGTCCCCAAAGCCAAAAATCCACCACTGGGTGGGAGGGAGGGAAATAACTAATACTAACGCTAATTTTAATTGTAATTATTATAATTTATTAGCCAGCTCAGGCTATGTAATGAATACCCCAGACAGGACAGCTCAAACAAGACATTTATTGTCTCCCTGTCTTGGAGGCTGGAGGTCTGAGATCCAAGTGTCAGCAGCCCTGGTTTGTCCTGAGGCCTCCTCTCTCCTTGGCATGTAGACAGTAGTTGCCAGGGAAAAACACACTTCTGTGTGTTTCCTTTACTCACAATTCTCTAGTTCACCTCTGACACTCCTGATCACTAAATGTTTGTGTGTGTGTGTGTGTATGTGTGTGTTGGAGGGGGTGTTTCCACACACCACCAAGCAATCCTCGACACCAGCTAGTGTCCTACAATTCAACTCAATTCTGATGCTATCCACCTGGAGATAGTATCAGACCCCCCCCCCCCC